>NC_057811.1:191889888-192189888 GCF_018294505.1 Triticum aestivum | reverse complement strand
TATATTGGCCATATCACGTCACTTTATGATTTGCATGTGATGTTTATCATGTTTACATCTTATTTGCTTAGAACGACGGTAGCATAAGTAAGATGATCCCTCACTAAAATTTCAAGAGACGTGTTCCTCCTAACTGTGCACCGTTGCGAAGGTTCGTTGTTTTGAAGCACCACGTGATGATTGGGTGTGATAGATTCTAATGTTTGAATACAACGGGTGTTGACGAGCCTAGCATGTACAGACATGGCCTCGGAACACATGCGGAACACTTAGGTTGACTTGACGAGCCTAGCATGTACAGACATGGCCTCGGAACACAAGAGACCGAAAGGTCGAACATGAGTCGTATAGTAGATGCGATTAACATGGAGATGTTCACCGATGATGACTAGTCCGTCTCACGTGATGATCGGACCCGGCCTAGTTGGACTCGGATCATGTATCACTTAGATGACTAGAGGGATGTCTATCTGAGTGGGAGTTCATTAAATAATCAGATGAACTTAATTATCATGAACATAGTCGAAAGGTCTTTGCAAATTATGTCATAGCTTACGCTTTAGTTCTACTGTTTAGATATGTTCCTAGAGAAAATTTAGTTGAAAGTTGGTAGTAGCAATTATGCGGACTGGGTCCGTAAACTGAGGGTTGTCCTCATTGCTGCACAGAAGGCTTATGTCCTTAATGCACCGCTCGGTGTGCTGAACCTCAGCGTCGTCTGTAGATGTTGCGAAACATCTGACATACACGTTTTGATGACTACGTGATAGTTTAGTGCGTAATGCTAACGGTTTAGAATTGTGGCACCAAAGACGTTTTTGAAATGTCGCAGAACATGTGAGATGTTCCGAAGACTGAAATTGGGATTTCAGACTAATGCCCACGTCAAGAGGTATGAGACCTCTGACAAGTTTCTTAAGCCTGCAAACTAAGGGAGAAAAGCTCAATCGTTGAGCATGTGCTCAGATTGTCTGAGTACTACAATCACTTGAATCGAGTGGGAGTTAATCTTCTAGATGAGATAGTGATGGTTCTCCATAGTCACTGCCACCAAGCTATTAGAGCTTCGTGATGAACTATAAAATATTAGGGATAGATATGATGATCCTTGAGGTGTTCGCGATGTTTGACACCACGAAAGTAGAAATCAAATAGGAGCATCAATTGTTGATGGTTAGTAAAACCACTAGTTTCTAGTAGGGCAAGGGCAAAAGGGATACTTCATGAAACAGCAAATCATTTGCTGCTCTAGTAAAGAATCCCAAGGTTGAACCCAAACCCGAGACTAAGTGCTTCTGTAATGAGGGGAACAGTCACTGAAGCAGAACTACCCTAGATACTTGGTAGATGAGAAGGCAGGCAAGGTCGACAGAAGTATATTGGATATACATTATATGAATGTGTACTTTACTAGTACTCCTAGCAGCACCAGGGTATTAGATACTGGTTCGGCTGCTAACTGTTAGTAACTCGAAATAAAAGCTGCGGAATAAACGGAGACTAGCTAAAGGTGAGATGACGATATGTGTTGAAAGTGTTTCCAAGGTTGATGTGATCAAGCATCGCATGCTCCCTCTACCATCGAGATTGGTGTTAAACCTAAATAATTGTTATTTGGTGTTTGCGTTGAGCATAAACATGATTGGATTATGTTTATTGCAATATGGTTATTCATTTAAGGAGAATAATGGTTACTCTGTTTATTTGAATAATACCTTCAATGGTCTTGCACCTAAAATGAATCTCGATCGCAGTGATACACATGTTCGTGCCAAAAGATATAAAATAGTAATGATAGTACCACATACTTGTGGCACTGCCATTTGAGTCGTATTGGTATAGAACGCATGAAGAAGCTCCATGTAGATGGATCTTTGGACTCACTCGTTTTTGAAAAGATTGAGACATGCGAATCATGTCTATTGGTATGAAGAAACTCCATGCAGATGGATCGTTTGGACTCACTTGATTTTGAATCACTTGAGACATGCAAATCATACCACATGGGCAAGATGACTGAAAGGCCTCGTTTTCAGATGGAACAAGAGAGCAACTTGTTGGAAGTAATACATTTGATGTGTGCATTCCAATGAGTGCTGAGGCACGCAGTGGATATCGATATGTTCTTACTTCACAGATGATTTGAGTAGATGCTGAGAATATTTACTTGATGAAACACAAGTCTGAATTATTGAAAGGTTCAAGTAATTTCAGAGTGAAGTTGAAGATCGTCATGACAAGAGGATAAAATGTCTATGATATGATCATAGAGATATCTGAGTTACGAGTTTGGCACACAATTAAGACATTGTGGAAAGTGTTTCACAATTAATACTGCCTAGAACACCACAGTGTGATGGCGTGTCCGAACATCATAACTGCACCCTATGGGATATGGTGCATACCATGATGTCTCTTATCGAATTACCACTATCGTTTATGGGTTAGGCATTAGAGACAACCGCATTCACTTTAAATAGGGCACCACGCAATTCCGTTGAGACGACACCGTTTAGAGAAACCTAAGTTGTCGTTTCTTAAAAGTTTGGGGCTGCGATGCTTATGTAAAAAAGTTTTAGGCTGATAAGATCGAACCCAAAAAGATAAATGCATCTTCATAGAATACCCAAAACAGTTGGGTATACCTCCTATTTTAGATTTGGAAGCAAAAGTAATTGCTTCTAGAAACGGGTCCTTTCTCGAGGAAAAGTTTCTCTCGAAAGAATTGAGTGCGAGGATGGTGGAGACTTGATGAGGTTATTGAACCATAACTTCAACTAGTGTGTAGCAAGGCACAGGAAGTTGTTCCTGTGGCACCTACACCAATTGAAGTGGAAGCTTATGATAGTGATCATGAAACTTCGGATCAAGTCACTACCAAACCTCGTAGGACGACGAGGATGCGTACTACTTCAGAGTAATGCGTGATCCTGTCTTGGAAGTCATGTTGCTAGACAACAATGAACCTACGAGCTATGGAGAAGCGATGGTGGGCCCATATTCCGACAAATGGTTAGAAGGCACGAAATCCGAGATAGAATCCATGTATCAGAACAAAGCATGGACTTTGGTGAACTTGCCCGATGATCGGCAAGCCATCGAGATAAATGGATCTTTAAGAAGAAGACGGACGTGGACGGTAAGGTTACCGTCTATGAAGCTCGACTTGTGGCAAAGAGTATTTTCACAAGTTCAAGGAGTTGACTACGATGAGATTTTCTCATCCGTAGAGATGCTTAAGTCCGTCGGAATCATATTAGCATTAGCTGTATTTATGAAATCTGGCAGATGGATGTCAAAACAAGTTTCCTTCCAATTTTCGTAAGGAAAGGTTGTATGTGATACAATTAGAAAGGTTTTGTCGATCCTAAGGATGCTGAAAGGTACGCTAGCTCCAGCGATCCTTCCATGGATTAGAGCAAGCATCTCGGAGTCAGAATATACGCTTTGATGGCGTGATCAAAGTTTTTGGGTTTATACAAAGTTTGTTAGAAACTTGTATTTACAATAAAGTGAGTGGGAGCGCTACAACATTTATGATAAGTATATGTGAATGACATATTGTTGATCCGAAATGATGTAGAATTTCTGGAAAGCATAAAGGGTTGTTTGAAAGGAGTTTTTCAAAGGAAGACCTGGATAAAGCTGCTTACATATTGGGCATCAAGATCTATAGAGATAGATCAAGACGCCTGATGATACTTTCAAAGAACGCACACCTTGACATGATTTTGAAAGAGTTCAAAATAGATCAGCAAAGAAGGAGTTCTTGGCTGTGTTACAAGGTGTGAGTATTGAGTAAGACTCAGGACCTGACCACAACAGAAGAGAGAGAAAGCACGAAGGTCGTCCCCTATGCTTTAGACGTAGGCTCTACAGTATGCTATGCTGTGTACCGCACATGAAGTGTGCCTTGCCATGAGTTGGTCAAGGGGTACAATAGTGATCCGGGAATGGATCACATGATAGCAGTCGAACTTATCCTTAGTATCGATTGGACTAAGGAATTTTCTCGATTATGGAGGTGAAAAGGAGTTCGTCGTAAAGGGTTACGTCGATGCGAACTTTGACACTAATCCGGATGACTCTGAGTAGTAAACCGGATTCGTATAGTAGAGCAGTTATTTGAAATGGCTCCAAGTAGCGCGTGGTAGCATCCATAAGATGACATAGATATTCGTAAAGCACACACAGATCTGAAAGGTTCAGACCCGTTGACTAATAACCTCTCTCACAAGCATAACATGATCAAACCAGAACTCATTGGGTGTTAATCACATAGTGATGTGAACTAGATTATTGACTCTAGTAAACTCTTTGGATGTTGGTCACATGGTGATGTGACCTGTGAGTGTTAATCACATGGTGATGTGAACTAGATTATTGACTCTAGTGCAAGTGGGAGACTGTTGGAAATATGTCCTAGAGGCAATAATAAATTGGTTATTATTATATTTCCTTGTTCATGATAATCGTTTATTATCCATGCTAGAATTGTATTGATAGGAAACTCAGATATGTGTGGATACGTAGACAACACCATGTCCCTAGTAAGCCTCTAGTTGACTAGCTCATTGATCAATAGATGGTTACGGTTTCCTGACCATGGAGATTGGATGTCATTGATAATGGGATCACATCATTAGGAGAATGATGTGATGGACAAGACCCAATCCTAAGCCTAGCACAAGATCGTGTAGTTCATTTGCTAAGAGCTTTTCTAATGTCAAGTATCATTCCCTGAGACCATGAGATTGTGCAACTCCCGGATACCGTAGGAATGCTTTGGGTGTACCAAACGTCACAACGTAACTGGGTGGCTATAAAGGTGCACTACAGGTATCTCCGAAAGTGTCTGTTGGGTTGGCACGAATCGAGACTGGGATTTGTCACTCCGTGTAAACGGAGAGGTATCTCTGGGCCCACTCGGTAGGACATCATCATAATGTGCACAATGTGACCAAGGAGTTGATCATGGGATGATGTGTTACGGAATGAGTAAAGATACTTGCCGGTAACGAGATTGAACAAGGTATCGGGATACCGACGATCGAATCTCGGGCAAGTAACATACCGATAGACAAAGGGAATTGTATACGGGATTGATTGAATCCCCGACATCGTGGTTCATCCGATGAGATCATCGTGGAACATGTGGGAGCCAACATGGGTATCCAGATCCCGCTGTTGGTTATTGGCCGGAGAACGTCTCGGTCATGTCTGCATGGTTCCCGAACCCGTAGGGTCTACACACTTAAGGTTCGATGACGCTAGGGTTATAGGGAATAGATATACGTGGTTACCGAATGTTGTTTGGAGTCCCGGATGAGATCCCGGACGTCACGAGGAGTTCCGGAATGGTCCGGAGGTAAAGATTTGTATATGGGAAGTCCTGTTTTGGTCACCGGAAAGGTTTCGGGTGCTATTGGTAACGTACCGGGACCACCGGGAGGGTCCCGTGGGTCCACCAGGTGGGGCCACCGGCCCCAGAGGGCTGCGTGGGCCAAGTGTGGGAAGGGACCAGCCCCTAGGTGGGCTGCGCAGGAAGGGGGGAAGGGGGAAACCCTAGGCTCAGATGGGCCTAAGGCCCACCTAGTGGTGCGCCCCCCTCTCTCCCCCCTTGGCCGCCCCCCTAGATGGATCTAGGGCTGGCCGCACCCTTTGGGGGGAAACCCTAGATGGGGGCACAGCCCCTCCCCCTCCCCTATATATAGTGGGGGGTTTTGGGGCTGCCATGGACATGAGAACATCTCTCTCTTTGGCGCAGCCCTACCCCTCTCCCTCCTCGTCTCCCGCAGTGCTTGGCGAAGCCCTGCTGGAGTCCCACGCTCCTCCATCACCACCATGCCATTGTGCTGCTGCTGGATGGAGTCTTCCCCAACCTCTCCCTCTCTCCTTGCTGGATCAAGGCATGGGAGACGTCACCGGGCTGCACGTGTGTTGAACGCGGAGACGCCGTGGTTCGGCGCTTAGATCGGAATCAACCGCGATCTGAATCGCTACGAGTACGACTCCTTCATCCGCGTTCTTGCAACGCTTTCGCATCGCGATCTACAATGGTATGTAGATGCACTCCCCTTCCCCTCGTTGCTAGATTACTCCATAGATTGATCTTGGTGATGCGTAGAAAATTTTGAATTTCTGCTACGTTACCCAACAGTACCGGGCGTCCGTTTGGTGTCTCGGGAACCCTACACACATCGTTTGGGGCTGTGAGCGAAACCCCGGCCGGATCTCCTCGCGGATGGAACCCGAATAGGCGATAAACCTGGACTAGAGACTTGTGTGGTTAGTTAGGTCATGGTCTACACCCACGTCGGCTTTCGCTTGAAGTCTGCCGAGCACATGTCGTGTGCAGACGCTATGTGGTGGAAACATGTGTGAAGAAGTACACCCCTGTAGGGTTATAACTGATCTATTCGAATAGCCGCGTCTGCGGTAAAGGACCTCTGGGTTGCCTATAATAGTTCATAGACAAGTGAAAGTGGATACTCTAAAATGCACAAGATAAGCGTGATTGCTATGGATGGCGTTCTCGTAGGGAGACGGGAGCGGATCCATAGTGGTGTATTGATATGGTGAATATGTGGACTCGTGTGCGCCAGCTCAAAAGAGTTACTTGCAGTCGTAGTTCAGGTTAGCCACTGAGTCAAAGCTGGCTTGCTGCAGTTAAACTCCACCACCCCCATTATTGATACCAATGCATATGTAGATACTTCTGATGTAAGTCTTGTTGGGTACATTTGTACTCACGTTTGCCTATTTTATGTTTTGTAGAGAGACTTCAGTCTCACTAGTAGTTCCGCGTGGACTTCGATGTTTAGCTTGTTACCTCAGCTATGTTCTTGTGCCCTCGGCATGATCTGGTAGATAGTCAGGCTTCTCAGCCTTTTTCATTTGTAGATGTCTGTACTTAGACATGTTAAGCTTCCGCATGTGCTTTGACTTGTATGCTCTGAATGTTGGGTCATGAGACCCATGTTTGTAATACTTGGCTCCTCAGAGCCTAATGGATAAATACTCTGAGTCGTAGAGTCTTATTGTGATGCCATGTTGTATTTGCACATATCGAGCCTATTGTGTGTATGATTGAAATGCTTGGTATGTGTGGGATCTGACAATCTAGTTGTTTATCCTTGGTAGCCTCTCTTATGGGGAAATGTAGTTTAGTGCTTCCACTGAGCCTTGGTAGTCCGCTATAGCCCGGTTTACTGGAGTCCTGTTAGCCCAGCACTACTGCTCCGGAACACTTAGGCTGGCCGGCATGTGATTCACTTCGTTCCTGTGTCTGTCCCTTCGAGGAAATGTCACGCGGTGACATTCGGAGTCCTACTAGCCTGCTACAGCCCGGGTTCCCGGAGTCCTGTTAGCCCAGTTGCTACAGCCCGGATTCACACACTGCTGACCTACATGCTCGATGTTGTTTCATGTATGCCTGTCCCCGTAAGTTAGTGCCACTTTGGGTTCACGACTAGTCATGTCGGCCCAGGTTCTTTGTCATATGGATGCTAGCGACACTATCATATACGTGAGCCAAAAGGCGCAAACGGTCCCGGGCCAGGTAAGGTGGCACCCGTGGGAATACCGTGCGTGAGGCCACAAATTGATATGATGTGTTACATGCTAGATCCGTGTGACTTAGGATCGGGGTCCTGACAACATCATATCACTTTGCGGCCTCACGCACGGTATTCCCACGAGTGCCACCTTACTTGGCCCGGGATCGTTTGCGCCTTTTGGCTCACTTATATGATAGTGTCGCTAGCATCCATATGACAGAGAACCCGGGCCGACATGACTAGTCGTGAACCCAAAGTGGCACTAAGTTACAGGGTCAGGCATACATGACCCAGAAACGAACGTGTCGGTCATCAGCGAGTGAATTCGGGCTGTAGCAACTGGGCTAGCAGGACTCCGGGAATCCGGGCTGTAGCAGGCTAAGAGGACTCCGAAAGACACCGCGTGACATTTCCCCGATGGGACAGACACAGGATCGAAGAAGGTCACATGCCGGCCAGTCTAAGTGTTCCGGAGCAGTAGCAACTGGGCTAACAGAACTCCGGTCAACCAGGCTGCAGCAGACTACCATGGCTCAGTGGAAGCACTAGACTACATTTCCCCATAAGAGAGGCTACCAAGGATAGACAACTAGGTTGTCGGATCCCACACATACCAAGCATTTCAATCATACACACAATATGCTCGATATGTGTAAATACAACATGGCATCACAACAAAACTCTGTGACTCAAGTATTTATTCATTAGGCTCCGAGGTGCCAAGTATTACAAACATGGGTCTCATGACCCAACATACAGAGCATACAAGAAACAATCACAAGCGGAAGCTTAAGTTGTCTGAGTACAGACAACTACAAATGAAAAGGCTGAGAAGCCTGACTATCTACAAGACCCTGCCGAGGGCACAAGAACGTAGCTGAGGTAACAAGCTAAACGTCGAAGTCCACGCGGAACTACTAGCGAGACTGAAGTCTCTCTGCAAAAACATAAATTAAGCAAACATGAGTACAAATGTACCCAACAAGACTTACATCAGAACTAGCTACATATGCATCGGTATCAACAAAGGGTGGTGGAGTTTGACTGCAGCAAGCCAGCTTTGACTCAGTGGCTATCCTGAACTACGACTGCAAGTAACTCTTTTGAAGTGGCGTACACGAGTCCACATATTCACCATATCAATACGCCACTATGGATCCGCTCCCGTCTCCCTACGAGAACGCCATCCATAGCACTCACACTTATCATGCGCATTTTAGAGTATCCACTTTCACTTGTCTATGAACTGTATAGGCAACCCAGAGGTCCTTTACCGTGGACATGGCTATTCGAATAGATCGTTTATAACCCTGCAGGGGTGTACTTCTTCACACACGCTCTCGCCACTTACTGCCATGTACACGTCGTGTATCTCCGCAACCTTCAAGCGGAAGCCTGGCGAGGAAGTCGGCCACGACCTGACTAACCACACAAGTCTCTAGTCCAGGTTTATCGCCTATTCGGGTTCCATCCGCAAGGAGATCCGGCCGGGGTGTCGCTCACGGCCCCAAACGATGAGAGCAGGGTTCCCGGGGCACCAAACGGGCATGTCGGTACACCGTGCCTCGTGTCTCTACCGCATCATAGCCCACCCCTAGGGTAAACGCTGCGCATGGCCCCCAACACATATCCTACAAACACCAGAAACTAGTTGCAACTCCTCGACAGAGATCAGGTTGATTAATAAGTCGAGAGAGCTTGGAGTGCCCGGAGCCCAATGTGTGGTAGTAGCTGTTCATGGATCACAAACACAGAACTCAGTTCCTAAGGACAGTTTCAATGAGACAACCCACCATGTACTTCTACATGGCCTCTCACCGCTACCTTTACCAAATCGTGTTCACACACTTAGCTCTCAAGAGTAGAACATGTTCACACACCTCCAATTCATCCCCGATGAACCAGACCTGACTCAACTCTAAGCAGTAGCAGGCATGACAAACAAGCATGAATGAGTAGGCACATCAGGGCTCAAACAACTCCTACTCATGCTAGTGGGTTTCATCTATTTACTGCGGCAATGACAGGTCATGCAGAGGAAAGGGGTTCGACTACCGCAGCATGTAAAAGTTGAATCGTTGTTGTCCTAATGCAGTAAAAGAGAGCAGAAGTGAGAGAGTGGGATTGTATCGGAATGAACAAGGGGGTTTTGCTTGCCTGGCACTTCTGAAGATAGTATAGCTCTTCATCGGTGTCATCGAACTCATCGTCGGAACCTCGTCTACTGAGAGGGGACAAATACCGGCAACAGAGAAGGAACACAATCAATGCAATGCAACAATATGATGCATGAATGTGACATGGCAATATGCTGTGATTTGAGCTAATGCAGCTAGCAATGATTTAAATGGAGTTGGTTTGAACGCAAGATTCAAATTCAAACTCGACATAAGGCATTTCAAATGCCATTAATTGAAATTGTCATATAAAGTAGCTTCAGGTTGCTCAAACATGCATGAAAATGCCATAAAGAGATTCTTTGGATTTTTCTGATAATTTTTCATATATAATTTGTTTCATTTGGAGTTACGGTTGATTTTATATGATTTTTAGAAGTTTTGGATATTTTCTGAAATAAATAAATCATTTTTGATTTATTTTAAATCCCAGAAAATATTTACTGCGTCAGCATGACGTATTAGTGACGTCAGCAGGTCAACGGGCGGCCCAGGTCAAACTGACCAGTGGGTCCCGAGTGTCAGTGTCTAACTAAACTAACCTAGCATAGTTAATACTAACCTAACTGAATTAGCCGTGCGGGGCCCGCATCTCAGTGGCTCCGGGGAAGTCAAACTCGGTCAACCCGGGTCGAACTCGCCGGAATTGACCCGCGACCCGTTGTCGGCGAGGCCAGAGATGGAGGTGGGGCTCGGGATTGCGCTACGGGGCACGGTTCGAGCCGCGGCTGGGCGCGTTGGAGTGCCCTTGCTAGCGCGCGTTGAAAAGGGGTGGCAGCAGGGCCTGTGGTGGCCGGAGGCGACGGCTACGAGCTCGGCAGCTGCGGCCGGTGTCCGGGCATGCGCGGGAACGCGGCCGCGGTGGCCTAGGCGATGCGTGCGCGGAACCTAAGCCGTCTACGCGATGCGGCGAGCAGGATGGACGTGCGCCCGGGACCAAATGGTCACCGGAGTATCGTCGGCGGCAAGCATGGGCGACGGCGGGCTTCGGTCGTCGGTGAAACGGCATCTACGATGTGCAAACGAGACAACGGAGAGGGTGGTTCGAGGGAGAGGCTCACGGCGGTTGCAGTGGTGCAGACCGTGAGCTCGGAGGATGACCGGAGCAAACGGGGCGGCGGAGGCCATCTCGGCGGCCGCAGGTTGAAGACGACGATGGTCAAGACGAAACGGAGCTTCCCGGCTCACTTGGCGCGGTGAGGAGGAAGAGTAGGTTGAGGCGGAGCTCTGGGATGCGTCGGGGAGGTGAGGCAGTGGCTGTGGGCGCGGGGTTACGGCGGCGCGTCCATGGAGGCTTCGGCCATGGCGAGGAACGGGCGAGGGGGAGAGCGAGGGTGGGAGAGATCGATCTGGATGGGTCTGGGGGTGGCGTGGCGCTACGGAAGGCTCAAGGCGCCCCGGGGAAGCAGGAGGTTGCTCGGCGTGTCCGCGCGCGCGTCGGGCACACGCCCTGCCTACTGGCCTGAGGAGGAAGACGACATGAGCTGCGGTGGTGGGCTGGGCCACCAGCTGGCCACCAGGTGGGTTCTCTTCTCTCTCTTTTATTTTCTGGTTTTTCTATTTTTCTGCAACTTTAGAGCTTTATTAAAAATACTAAAACTAACTCAAAAATCACGAAACTTCTCATGCCCAGTGTTTGGAATATTTCCAAACGTAAACATTTTAGTTTATGATTATTTGGACATTTAAAATATTTTATAGTATGTAAATGCCCAAATGCAAATAGAGTATGATGTAATCCAGTGACCTTATGCTGTCCTAGAAAATTGTGCACCATTTTTGTCAGAGGTTCTAGACCAAGGCAAAGATGATGAACATTTTAGAAGGGCATTTCAGGTTTACTGAAAAGATTATTTTAGGTTGTACCTATTTGAATTTCATTTGGTGCTAGGGTTTGAACATCCCCAATTCAAATTCATTTGAAATGCAGACATGATGCATGGATGCTTTAATGCAACTAGTTACAAGCAATTCTAGGGCTGTGACAGAAACCAGTACAGATGGATAGATTGGATTTTCTGATCATTTTTCATATATAAATCTTTTCATTTGGAGTTACAAATTAATTTCTATGATTTTTTTGAAGTTATAGCATATTCTGGAATTTCCTGAATAAACTTAAATCTGGAAAATGCTTTACCGCGTTAGCATTGCATCACTGTGACGTTAGCGAGTCAACAAAGGCGGTCCAGGTCAAACCTGAATAGTGCGGTCCGCCTGTCAGTGATTAAGTAACTAACTAATTTTAGTTAATACTAACATAGGTTAATTAGCAGGGCGGCCCCACCTGTCATTGACCCAGGGGAGGTCAAACCCCTGGTCAACCGGGGCTAACCAGCCGGCGTTTAGCCGGCGGCGGCGGCAGACGGCGGAGGGCTCGGGCTCGCTGCTCCGGCAACCAAACGGCCAGCGGAGAGCGGCTACGTGGAGCTGGAGCTCACCCGCGCCCGTTGCAGCAAGCAGAAGAGGCTAGGGCGGCCGGAGCTCGGGCGTGCTCGGGTTCGGCCCTAGGGGGGCACGGCAGAGGGTGCGGTGAGGTGCTGCGGGCTCCTGGGGGTGCGGCGAACACGGTGACGCGCTCGATTTCGAGCCCGCGTGGCTGTGGCCACGACGGCGACGTGCAGAGGTGGCGACACATGCGGGCGAGCTCGGTGCGGTCACTGTGGTGCACGGCAGAGCGAACGGAGAGGAGGAGGAGAGGCAGGGGCTCACAACGGTCACGGCGGTGGCCTCAGTAAGCTCGGGGAGGGGCTGGTGACGACGGGAGGTCGACGGCGATCTCGGTGGCCGAACGAAGAGGGCGGCGGCGGTGGCGGTGTTGCAGCGCGTCTGGAGCCTCGTTGCTCATCGAGGGGGTCGGGGACGTCGAGACAGAGCTCGTAGGCATTGCGAGGGGTTGAGGGGGAGGCGGTGGACGTGGTGGCAGCGAACGGCGGCGGCGCTGCGCTCTGTTCTTGCAAGAGAGAGGGCCAGAGGGGGATGTGAGAGAGGAGAGAGGCAGAGGGAAGCGAGGGCATCTCCGTGGCGCGGTTGGAAGCGCCGAGACGCCGTGAGGTGGCAAGTAGGAGCTGATCGGCTCGGCTGTGTGCCGGGAACGTAGCTGCTTCTCCTCCTGGCAGGAGGAAGAAGACAGTGCTGCCCCTGGTGGGCTGGGCCTGCAGCAGTGGTGGGCTGCACACGTGATGCCAGGTAAGTGCTAGGTAGTGTTTCTGTTTCCCTTATTCTTTCCATTTTCTATTTATTTTGCTCTGTTTTGATTTAGTAATAATACTAAACCATTTTTAAAACTTCTGAAATTATTTGTGGGCACATTTAGAATTATTTCCAATAGCCCTCATTTAATTTCAGAATTATTTGAGCATTTAAAAATAGTTATAGCATTTCAATGCCCAAATTCAAATACTTTATGATTTAATTCAAAAATCCAGGAATGACCTAGAAATATGTTCATCATTTTTGGAAGAGGTTTTCACCTTTATGAGGAATCATGAACATTTTCAAAGGGCATTTTGGGTTCATTGAAAATGATTTTATGTTGAACCTATTTGATTTGATCTGGTGCTAGGGTTTGATCAATCCCATTTCAAGTTTCTGAAAAATTTAACATGATGCATCACTCTAATGCAAGCACTAAGCATTACCAGAACTAGGGATGTGACACCTAACTAGGTATCCTGTGGTAAGATACTAAGTAAACCATTTTTTCAGGGCTGGATAAAGAAAGCGGAACGGATTAGGTGTCCGGCCCATCTTCCCGAAGACGCAGCGGACCCCGTGTTAACAAGGATGCTGGTACCGGCACCGTGCCAGGCGCCGGTAGAGGAGGGCAAGGTGGAAAGTCGGAAGACCCGGGATGACCTTCGTTTCGGAGGTAAATTAGATACCGCGTCCAGAGAAATCGACATTTCTTCGCCCGAAGACAAAGGGGAAGGAGAAGCAAGTATCCCTTCTCCATTAAGGAAGAAAAGGGCCACCTCAGAAGGTTGGGAGGGGCGGTCTCCCAAGAGGGGCAAGATGCCACCGTCGGGCGGCTCGGGATTGGGAGGCGACGCTGTTGAACAACTCCGTCGTGAGGACAAGCCCTCGACCAAATCGTAAGTGAATCCGGGGTGCTTTGATCGCATCCTGTTCCTTTCCTATTACCGAAGAGACATGTAACGTGCCCGTGTATTTTTATAGTTCCACAGAGAGTTTTCCTGGGCAATCCTCTTCTTCAGGAGATCTCCTCCCTGAGATGATGGAAAGCGAGACGCCTCCCCTGACATCCTCGCACAATAAGGCGGACGACTCCGAAGTGTCATCGCGGAGGTTTTTTATTGATCAACAAGCGGTGCGGGGGATGAAAGAGGTAGTACCCGAAGGTGGACTTACGATCGTCCGGGATTTGGGGGCCAACAATGAAGGCCCCAGACTATCCGGTTTTCAGCCAACGATGATTCTAGAGACGGGTGAACGGGTTCCTTCAAAGGATGGTCGTGGTCCTACGGCGGCTTCTGGAGACCCGGCGGCGCCGGATATGTTGAGGGATATGGTGCAAAAACATCTATCTCGGAGGAACAGCGTACCTTGATGGGTACGGTGGTTGAGAAGATTCTGTCCGCGAAGAGCGGATTGAATTAAGCCTTCATGAGCCTGCTAAGAGGCTTCGAGGTTTGTAAAATTTTCAACTATGTTGTATTTGCAAAAATGCACCTGTGTATAGGTAGTAGCCCCTGAGACTCGGGTTGGCTTCCCTTTGGAGGCGAACGGAGGATCAAGAAGAAACACTCAAGGACTAATCTATTTAATTGGAACACAGGCTGCTTCCCCCTGGGTACTTCCCGGACTACGGATATTGCCGACCTGCAGCGGAAGCTTGATGTGACAGGGAATGACATTGCGTTAATCAATATGCGTCTTAACGAGATGGTGCTGTCGCAGTTGAGGTTCTTCGACCAGAGCTGGCCCGGGCCAAGGAGCAGGCCCGGTTTAGTAATGCGGCTGCCGAAAAGGCACCGGCCGAGTTAAAGGCCGGACAGGCTGCCCGGCGCCAAGACGAGTAGAAAATATCCATGATGGCGCTCGAACTAAAGGATGCTGCTGGCCGCTGTGAATTCCTTGAGAAGGAAAATAAAGCCAAAATAGCTAAACTTGACAAGGCCTTACAAGAGGCGAAGGAAGCGCGGTCTGAATCTAGAGCGGCCTGGGAGGAGATACGGCAAGCTGGGGAGATCGCGGCCGGTAAGCCCTTTTTATTACAGACTAAGTTCGGCGATCCGAACTATGCTTAGCTTAACCAAGTGTGGAGATCTCCAGACGAGTTTTTAGACTTGCCGAAGAGTTCTTCCGATGCGGCGGAGTTTTACCAAGCGCGAGAGGGATATGCAATAGCGAAGCTTTTCTGGTCACAGTTTGGCGCATCAAAGCGCCCTCTGTTGCTAAATGAACAGATGTCCCAATGGGCCGAGCTTCATAGGATATCCAGTGCTGCCATGAAGAACGTCGTAGTCCGGCTGTGGC
This sequence comes from Triticum aestivum, assembly GCF_018294505.1. NCBI lineage: Eukaryota > Viridiplantae > Streptophyta > Magnoliopsida > Poales > Poaceae > Triticum > Triticum aestivum. Next base: position 192,174,653 of record NC_057811.1, on the reverse strand, counting down.
CGACTGAGCCTATTCTGAATAGCTACTTCGACTTGGTGCAGCGGCTTGTCGATGCAGTGCCACATATCGACGCTGTTAAGCGGTCGGTGTGCATTGAGGGTGCACGGATGGCCTTTGCCCGTGTCAAGACATACTGGGGGAAGATGAAGGCCATCGATGTTGCGGCATAGAGTCCACCCAAGGGCAAGGACCATCAGGCACCGGATCATTATTTTGAAGACGTCTTAGAGGCTGCCCGCTTGATAGAGGGTCAATGCTCAAAAGACATAATATTCGAGTGAGGTGTATGGGAATTGTAAAAGACATTTTTTGTCGGATGTGGGGTTCCGGCAAACCCTTAAGGTTCGAACACTAGGGTGCGCGCGAAGTCTTTCCCTCCTTCCGATCTTTGCCCTAGATCGCTAAGATCTCGCGGACGAACTCGACGAACTCGCAACACAAAGAGACACGAGATTTATACTAGTTCGTGCCACCGTTGTGGTGTAATACCCTACTCCAGTGTGGTGGTGGTGGATTGCCTCTTGGGCTGATGATGAACAGTACAAGGGGAAGAACAACCTCCTGAGGTTGAGGTGTTCTTGTGGCTAGGGTAGGCTCTCGATCAGATTGGATCAAGCTAAGATGAGATGCCCCTACTGTGGTGGCTAGCTCTACTTATATAGGCCCTGGTCCTCTTCCCAAATATTGAGCGGGAAGGGAGCCAACAACGGCAGGCAAATTTGAAGGGGGACAGCTAGTACAAGCTATCCTGACAAAAGCGGTCTTCGCCTGCAAAGGCTCTGGTGGTGACGCCGTCTTGGGCTCCACGATGACCTCCGTCTTGTCGTCCTCCTGGTCTTGGTCTCGTTGCACCGATATGGCAACCTTTGCCTGATGCCTCGGTACTCTTCGCCTGCGCTTGCTTTCTTAGCACCAAACAGGAAACAAGGACGCTGTGCGCACTGGCGCCCGCCTGGTGTTGATCGTCATGGCTCACGTCACGAGAGCCTCGTGAGGTTTGCCCCGCCTTGATATCTCCGCTCCTCGTGAGCCTGCCTGAATAGGCCACTCATGAGGAGGTCTTGCGTCGTCCGCCTCGCGAGGCTTGGCCCCTCGCGAGGGTCTTGGATGGCTTGTTGATGAAGATGGGCCGTACGGCCTGCTGGCCTAGCCACGCCGTGGACCGCAGGCAGGCAAGTCTGGGGACCCCCGTTCCCAGAACGCCGACAATTTTATAGTTAATCTATTTTTATGTTTTGCTCAAAAGCTTTTGTTCCTCCTATGCGGCCGTTTTTATATAATCTGAAAGTTTTCCAGTCGTCGGCTTCAGCCCCCTCGTAGGAAGTACGGGGGTGTTCGGAAAAGCATTTGATCACTCATGACCCAACGTCTTGGTACATGAAGGAGGTGACAATGCGGCGAACCAGGCAATCGGACTATAGGGAGTTAACATAGCCATAGGAGTTTTATAGGGGGGGGCTACGATATAGCCCTTGGTATGTGTACGGCTTATTCCAATATGGTGTGTTACATATATGACCTGAAGAAAAAAGGTCCTTCGTATGATACGGAGGGAATCGCGATAGATTCCAATAAGTCATCGAGGGGTTGACCAGCTCTCGCAGCATCATGAGAGTCGGTTTTTGGCTTTCTCTACTGAGGTGCTTGACCAGATGAACCGGAAGCACAATCGTAGTAGTTCTCCCTTTACTACCCTAGCCGATAGAGCGGAACGTAAGGTAGCAAGCACAGGAGACGGGCAACCCAACCATTGACCCAAGACATGATTCAGAGCTGATGCATATATGGCCAACCTCACGATGCCGAAGTGCGCTATAAAGCTGTTCGGACTTTGTCGGCAACTTATTTGTTTCCATACCGAGCCCCTGGCGGGTTATGCCGAGGTATGTCTGTGAAACAACCATAGGAGCCATATTCATTTGTGAAAAAGAAACGAATGATTAATGCGGATTATGTTTTACTCGGACCCGAGTGATATGCCAATGGTTACTTTATAGATAGAAAGACCACCACCCCGGCTATTTGACATGCCCGGGGTCGAAGGCGGAGGAAAAAGGCATATTACAGGCTCAAAATAAAGAATGCGGTCTACAAAAAGTTATTTTGGACCTCCTGTCGCACGTCTGCGCCGCCTGTCCTCGGGGAGGGGTGTCCTTGACGGAAGTAGCCCCTTAGGTGAGTGTACAAATCCGAATTCCGATAGAGTCGGTTAGATGTTTGTCCTTTGTGTCACCTGTTTTTAAGAGATAATGAAGAAAGAAAGAGTAATTTAGAGAAAAAATGTTACGGGAATGCTTGCAGGCTTGTCCGTATTGTGCTTCCGCCGATGCCCATGGTATCATAAGTGCGTAGTGATGTATGCGCGATACAAATTTCACGGGTATATGAGGTGGGCGGGGGAAGCCGAACTGCTATTTCCGCTCCGGGATTGGTCGATCCTCTTGAATGGAGACCGGTCGCTTAATGGCCAACAAGGTATGCGATTTAATAAAACCGCTTTGTACTGAAGTTGCCGCAGCATAATCTTCGGTCCGGACGGGGTGCTTCTCCTGCTCCCTTATAAAGTTGTGTGTCGCGTATACCATGTTCACTATTTTTACTTCGGGGGGAAATTGCTTCTGACCCCCGGTATTTGGTTGGTGAATCTCTTCATCGTCCCTATCACCTGGCGGCCTCCTCCCTTGTGTTCGGCGTTGAGCTTGTCGGCCTGCTTGAAGACCCAACAGCTTCTGTTGGTATGATTAGCTGGTTTATCAGGGTGGCCGTGAATCTGGTAGGGTCGATCCAATATCCTGTCTAGATTGGATGGTCCATCTCTGTTCGCCTTGAATAGCTTTTTCCGTTGACCGGGTTTGGGACTGCTGAATCCGGTGTTGACCGTTGTGTCGCGTGATCTTTCATTATCATTGCGACTTTTGTGTTTGCTGCGCCGTGGCATGCCATTGCCGTCTCGGATTTCGGAAGTCCCGGGTCACTGGCGCTGTTGCTTCTACGAGTGAGCCAGCTGTCTTCTCCCACGCAAAAGCAGGTCATTAGAGCGGTAAGGGCTGTCATGGATTTAGGTCCTTCTTGACCGAGGTGGCGGGCAAGCCATTCATCCCGGACGCTGTGTTTGAAGGCCGGAAGGGCTTCCGTGTTCAGACAGTCTACGATTTGGTTCTTTTTTAACTAAGAACCTAGTCCAGAGCTTCCTGGCTGACTCTCCGGGCTGCTGGACAATGTGACTTAAGTCATCGGCGCCCGGTGGCCGGACATATGTTCCTTGGAAGTTGTCGCGAAAGGCGTGTTCCAAATCTTCCTAGCTGCCAATGGAATTTTCCGGCAGACTGTTTAACTAGTACCGAGCTGGTCCTTTGAGTTTTGGTGGTAGGTATTTGATGGCATGAAGGTCATCTCCACGGGCCATGTTGATGTGGAGTAGGAAGTCCTTGATCCATACCACGGGATCCGTTGTTTCATCGTATGATTCAATATTCATGGGTTTAAACCCGTCTGGGAATTCATGCTCCATTACTTCGTCTGTAAAGCAAAGAGGGTGTGCGGCGCCTCTACGTTGGGCCACACTGCGACATACCTCCGATGGGATCCGTTTGCGGTTTTCGGCCCGGGCGTGGCTAGGTTTGTCACGTCCGAATAGGTAGGCGTCGTCACGTGTCGAGGCACGTCCTCACGATCCGTAGATCGATCTTGTGTGTCCTGCTCTAATGTCCAAGTCCTGTCGAAGGTCGTATGTACAACCCCGAGCTGTTTTATTCTTGCCTTTACGATTAGGTGGGGCGGTCTAGTGTTCGGCTTGAGTTGTCGCCTTATCTTGACCACGTGGCGGTCGGTCGGCCGCGTTGTGCGATGATGGTACAGGCTCCAGCGCCTCGTCATCGAACTGAGGTAGCAATCTATGCTTCGGGGCAATTTTTGGCTGGGCCACTAAGGCCGTATTCTTTGGCGGCCAGTACTTCGGTCCATCTATCATTGAGCATATCTTGGTCCGCTTGAAGCTGCAGCTGCTTCTTTTTCAGGCTCCTTGCAGTGGCTATTAGCCGGCATTTAAAGCGCTCCTGCTCGAGAGGCTCCTCAGGCACGATGAAATCCTCATTGCCGAGGCTCTCCTCTTCCTCGGAGAGCGGAAGATAATTACTGTCCTCGGAGTCTTCGTGTATGGCCTGTTCATCAAGGCTAACTTGCCCATTTTCCCGTTCCTCCTGTTCGGAGGTTACCTAGACGAGGTCTTCATTGTTTTCGGCATCGTCCGGAGTACTATTTTCTCCAGTGCCAGTATTGCTGTCTTTGGAACGACGTGGCTTAGAGCAGTGCCGAGGAAGCTGGCGCTTGGGGTGTCTCTCCGGAGGTTTATTCTCAAATGGATTTTCTTTGTGGTCGTCTTTAGTTGCTTTGGGTGTATCCACCATGTACACATCGTACGAGGAAGTGGCCGTCCATCGTCCAGTAAATGGCAGCTTTTGGCCCTGCTCCTCGTCGGCATCGTCGCCCGTACTGACGATGTCTTCGGAGCCGTAATCAAGCATGTCGGTTAAATCCTCAATAGTGGCTATGAAGTGGGTGGCAGGTGGGAAGCAAAATTCCCCATCATCTGCCCCTAGTTCGAACCGTACATAGTTTGGCTGTGAATCTCCCGCCAGGGACAAGCTCTTTAATGTGTTTAGCACATCGCCCAAGGGCGAGTGCTGGAAGATATCTGCGGCGTTGAACTCGAAGATCGATAACCGATCAAGCTCGGCGTCCGCGGGCGCACATGGTTCGGAATTTATATCCGGAGTCGAGTCTGGAGTTCCGGTGACGCGGATGTTCCATGAGTTGGAGTCTGTGTGCGGCTCTAATGCTTCGGAATTCGTGGCCTCTTTGGTGGGGTTGAGCTTCCCATCCTCAGGTGGCACAATCTGCTCCGGATCTAAGGCCAGAGCAGTTACGGGAGCGATATCCTGAATGTGATCCGATGACAGACTTAGATCGTGTGCATCGGTGTGACAGGGAGCGGCTGTTGTGGTCTCAAATCCAGCGAAGATCAAGTCTCCACGGATGTCCGCGACGTAGTTCAAGCTTCCAAATCTAACTTGGTAGCCAGGGCGTAGCTGTCGATCTGCTCCAGATGGCCAAGCGAGTTGGCCCGCAGTGCGAAGCCGCCGAACATGAAGATCTGTCCGGGGAGGAAGGTTTCTCCCTGGACGACATCATTGTTAACGATTGATGGGGCTATCAAACCCCTTGAGGACGGCACAGTGGAACTCTCAATGAAAGCACCAATGTCGGTGTCAAAATCGATGGATCTCGGGTAGGGGGTCCCGAACTGTGCCTCTAAGGTCGATGGTAACAGGAGGACACAATGTTTTACCCAGGTTCGGGCCCTCTCTAGGGAGGTAATACCCTACTTCCTGCTTGATTTATCTTGATGAATATGAGTATTACAAGAGTTGATCTACCACGGTATCGTAATGGCTAAACCCTAGAAGTCTAGCCTGTATGCCTATGGTAATGAGTGTATCCCCCTTCGGACTAAGTTCTCCGGTTTATATAGGCACCGGGAGGATCTAGGGTTAAACAGGGTCGGTTACAAGGAAGGGAATCTACATATTTGGTCGCCAAGCTTGCCTTCCACGCCAAGGAGAGTCCCATCCGGACATGGGTGCAGTCTTCAGTCTTCATATCTTCACAACCCATCAGCCCGGCCCATGACTAACAGGCCGGACGCCCGAGGACCCCTTAGTCTAGGACTCCCTCACCGAGAGCCGGTCAGCTCTTCGGAGGTTTCAATTCTTTAGCGATTTTTTCCGCATTATGTGATGAATCAGCTCTTACCCGATCACGTATTTACAGTACCCTAGTTCGGATACTAGGGGCTGCACCTAAATTTTCATTGTCAAACTCCTATGGCTAAGTGAGGGTGATAAAGCCAAATAGTCTGAGTGCCTGGTTCGTTGTGCTAAACACCTCCTTCAAGGACCAAACAATTGGATCAAGAGTGTTTAGATTCCATCCCGAACACCCCCATACAACCCACGTGGGGGCTGAAGCCGACGACTGGCCAACTCTCAAAATTTCATAAACACGGCCGCACAGGAGGTAAAATATTAAACAGACATTATATTACATAGCCGAACTTATTTCATAATACAGAGCGAGACAATATGAATGTATTCATTCAAAGATTACATCTTTCGTACATTGCTCCGCCACAATGCGGGATCCCTCCAGTACATCGCTAAAATATCGCTCGGGAGTGCGGTGATCCTTGCCCGCGGGCGGTCCCTCGGTCGCGACCGTGACAGCATTCATCTTCGCCCATTCCATCTTGACACGGGCGAAGGCCATCCGCGCACCTTTGATGCAGACCGACCGCTTGATGGCGTCAAGCCGAGGGCAGGCATCGACTAGCCGCTTCACGAGACCGAAGTAGCTGCTGGGCGGTTGGCCACAGCCGGATTACTAAGTCGTTCATGGCCAGTTCGGCCACCCTATGCAGTTCGACCAGCTGTATTAGCTGATCGCTAAAGGGCACCGGATGTTCTGGCGCAAGGTATTGCGACCAGAGCAGCTTCTCCGTCGAGCTCCCTTCTTCGGCTCGGAAGAATTCCGCAGCGTCAGAAACACTGCGCGGCAGATCCGCAAACGCCCCTGGGAACTCCAAATCCAGGTTAGTAAGAGATACCTCTTCTTCACATACTTGCTTTGCATACTAAAAGCCTTATCGGCCGCGATTTTCTTGGCCTCCTGGATCTCCTGGAGGGCGTCCTGGGCTTTAACCTGGGCCTCTTCCGCGCTTCTGCGAGCCTTGGCGAGTTCGGTCTCTTGAGCCGAAACATCGCGCTCCAAGGACTCGCATTTCTTCACGGCATCCTGGAGCTCTTGTTGGATCTCATCAAGCCTGGCCTTGTGCTTCTCACGGGCGGCTTGTTCCTTGGCAGCTTTCTCCTCGGCCTCGGCCAGCGCCTTTTTAAGGACCTCGACCTCGGTCACCGCTCCTACAAACATCATGGCACTGCGGTCAATACGCGTCATTCCTTCTTCCCGGATATACAACAGGTTACCACATACCTTGCTTGTCCTCCAGCTGCCTTTTCGCAAGGCCAAGTTCTTCTTCGGCCTGCTCCAGACTCTGCTTTAGTTCGGAGACCTCAGCAGCATGAGAGGTTGCGGCCGGCAACGACGCCTGCTTATTCACATAAGACATATTTAGTTAGTTTCCTGCGAAAATTACTTGATCCTCTGTCCAGCTTTTCTTTGCGAACACCGGACAGTGTCTCAGGGGCTACTGTCTATAGTATAACTTTCTCTTTCGCGTCGCTTACTTCAAAGCCTGTCAGCAGGCTAGTGCAGGCTTCGGTCAGTCCACTCTTGACGGACTGAACCCTCTCAACCACCGTACCCATAAGGATACGGTGTTCCTCCACAATGGAAGTGCCTCGTAGCGCTTCCAGCAGATTATCCGGTGCCTCTGGTTGGACAGAGGTCACCGGCGAAATAGGCACACCTCCACCCTTCGGAGGCTGCTCGCTTGATTCCGTACCCATGTAGGTCTCCGGGATGGTATCCGGCTGGGGGCCGAATTGGATATGGCCCCCATCGCCAGTCTCCATGGGGGCTTTCTCCCCCAGGTGTCCGGCGGCCGAAGGGTCATCCTCTGGCGCTGCCCTGACCTCTCCCTGTCCGGGGAAGGTCCTTCGGGACATCACCTCGGCGTCGCCCTTGGCCTTGGGAGAGTGAGCCATCGGTGGTGACTCGCTGGCCATCGCCTTTGAATGCGAATCCCCCGATGAGGACCGCAGGGAGCTGTCGCGGGCCGGACTGCAATTGCATAATTCAGCATGTTAAAACTGTGAAGTAGAGATGCCGGATATATGGACGCACCAGGGTTTTTAGTACTTACGATGCGGCCAGGGGCTTGTTTCGGGGGCGCGGCTCTGGGCTGTTGTCAACATCCCATGCGGAGTTATCCGCGAGGGAACCCTTCCCCCTCTTGGACGCTCCTGCCTCCAGACTAGTGGAGGCCGCCGTCTTCTTCCTTCCCCCCTCAGGGGGAAAGTCGCTTTCTTCCTCCTCCTCATTGTCATCTTCGGCGGCAGAGGAGTGAGTCTTGTTGTCTTCGGACGACACGTCCGAAGCTCCCTTGCGGCGGAGGCCACTTCTGGCCCCCTTGGCCTTCTTCTTGGCCTTCTTCTCTGGTTCCTAGTAAGGCGCCGGGACCAGCATCTTCATCAGAAGCGGGATGGCTGGTTCCTCGGGCTACGGAGCCGAACACTTAATCCGCTCCGCTTTCTCTGTCCATACCTGAAAAAATAATTAGTAAGGTTTAGATATCTTCCTTGGCCAAGCAAGTAAAGTGTGTGCATTGAAACGTGAAATACTTACCGCGTTGGCGGGACGGGCCAGGGCGTGCCCGCGGTCCTCGGTTGTCTCCGGCGGCGTCTCGTTGCCCTTGAAGAGTAACTTCCAGATATCCTCGTGCGTGGTTTCAAATAACTCTTGCAAGGTCTGGTGCGTAGCCGGATTGAACTCGGCTCTCGCATGGAAGGATCCGGCAAATTAGCATCACCTGGATCACATTGACGAGCTTAACGTTCTTGTCCACCATGCTTTGGATGCACGTCTGTAGCGCTATCAGCTCGTCTGATGAAGACCAATTCAGTCCCTTCTCTAGCCAGGAGGTAAGCCGCATCGGAGCTCCGGACTTGAATTCGGGAGCCGTGGCCCAGGTGGCATCGCGGGGCTCTGTGATATAGAACCACAGTTTCTGCCACTCTTTGACGGTCTCTACAAAAGTACCTTTGGGCAATGTGACATTGGGCATCTTGCTCACCATGGCACCTCCGCACTCTGCATATTGGCCGTCCACCACCTTCGGCTTCACGTTGAAGATCTTAAGCCATAGTCCGAAGTGGGGTGGAATGCGGAGGAAGGCCTCGCACACGACAATGAATGCCGAGATGTTGAGGAAGGAGTTTGGGGCTAGATCATGGAAATCTAGCCCGTAATAGAACATGAGTCTGCGGACAAAAGGGTGGAGAGGAAAACCTAACCCGCGGATGAAATGGGGGATGAACACCACCCTCTCATTGGGCTTCGGGGTGGGGACGATTTGCCCCTTGGCCGGAAGCCGGTGGGTGATTTCTTTCGCCAGGTACCCGGCCTCCCAAAGCATGGTGATGTCCTTCTCCTTGACAGAGGAGGCTATCCAGTTGCCTTGCGCTCCAGATCCGGACATGGTCGAGTGCTTTTTTGAGGCGGAAAAGATGAGGATTTGGGCACTGGAGCTCGAGAATGGGAGGGCAGAGAGAGAGAAGGCATGGGTGAAAGAAGGGAATCCTTATCTCCTTATAAAGGCAGTGAATATCAAGCGCCTCCCCACTCGCCTTAAAACTCGCCTATTCCCAAGGGTTGTGCAAACGGCACGGTTGGATTACCCACGCCCGTATTGATGAGAATCCCGCAATAAGGGGACACGATCTCTGCTTCGACAAGATGTGCCTATGAGACCGCATCTCGAAGCGGCAAGCCAAAAAACGGTCCGAAATAATGACCGGGTGATGACGTGGTGTCACATTACCAAAAGTTGTCAGCGGATTGGACTCGTGAAATATTATACTCTCTGCGGTTGTGAGTGGAATTTGTTTTGCAGAGCCGGACACGTTCGTTGCGTCCGGAGATTGTATTGGACTATTCGGAGAAGGAACCCGCCATGCAATGCCAAAGACAATTTGCGCGCCGGACACCTCATCATTGATGCCTGGTTGAGGGGCTACTGAGGGAGTCCTGGATTAGGGGGTCCTCGGGCGTCCGGACTATGGTACGTGGGCCGGACTGAAGGGCTGTGAACATACAAGACCGAAGACTATCTCCCGTGTCCGGATGGGACTCTCCTTGGCATAGAAGGCAAGCTTGGCGTCCTAATATGAAGATTCCTTTCTTTGTAACCGACTTTGTGTAACCCTAGTCCCCTCCAGTGTCTATATAAACCGGAGGGCTTAGTCCATAGGGACGAGAATCATACTCATAGTCATACAGGCTAGACTTCTAGGGTTTTAGCCATTACGATCTCGAGGTAGATCAACTCTTGTAATACTCATATTCACCAAGATCAATGAAGCAGGAAGTAGGGTATTACCTCCATAGAGAGGGCCCGAACCTGGGTAAACATCGTGTCCCCTGTCTCCTATTACCATCGACCTTAGACGCACAGTTCGGGACCCCCTACCATCTGATGAAGCTATGTACCTAGGGTAGGGTCATAGGCCTGACCTAGATACCCTCCCCTAGGACATCACCCTAAAGCGAGAAGCATTCGAGGGATATCATCATTCATTCGATCATAAGCATTCCACTCGGAAGACTCGAAGTCACTTGACCGCAACAACTATCACTCGACAGACAGAAGATCTAAAGTCACTCTGCAAAGCAACGGTCGGACATTTAGTTCATAGACTTAATGATCATTTATGTCTCTTTATTACTAGCGTTACCAGTAATGCCATCTCTTTATGTACCTTAAACCCCTTGTAACGTGGGCTGGCTGGGGTCTGGGCGCACTCTATATAAGCCACCCCCTCCACTGGGACAAGGGTTCGCACCCCCTGTAACACACACACATGCATAATCCAGTCGACCGCCTCCGGGCTCCAAGACGTAGGGCTATTAGTTCCTCCGCGAAGGGCCTGAACTCATAAAACTCGTGTGTACAACTTCGCCATAACTAGGATCTTGCCTCCTCATACCTACCCCCCATTCTACTGTCAGTCTTAGAACCACGACAGTTGGCGCCCACCGTGGGGCAGGTGTCTTAGCGACTCTTTGGTGAAGTTGCGATTTTTCCGATTCCCATCATCATGGTTTCTGGGGGTGGATTGGCTGAGGGCCGCGAGATCCGTCTCGGCGCGCTCGTCTTCGTTGTCGACGACTCCGCCTGGCTATAGGAAGCTCCTCTTGTTGTCGAGGCGCTCCCCGTCCGCGGGGCGACGCACTTTCGCGCGTGCGTCTTCTCCGGCAGCCGTCGACCCAATATCGGTCGGCTCCCGTGGCATCCTCCCTCCCCGCTGATCGCTAGCGCAAGCGATCCGGTCAATCGCGGCTTCAGCGGTGGGTGAGGCACGCGGTTGCCTGTCAGTTGGCCACCCCACAAGTCACGGCAATCGAGCCCGACGAAACTCTCTATGGCCTGTTCGACCTATCGACTGGATCCGTCGAGACCGCATCCGAGTGCGATAGCACCGATCCCGCGGCTGAAGTCTTGATGGTCAACGGACCATGCAGTCCCCCTGGCTTCCCCCGCAATGACGGCGATGATGGTGGAGGCGATCCGTCACGCGTTCATGAGGAGTACCGCCCCGAGCCCCTTTCTTCGCAGCAGAGGGAAGAGCTTCGACGCCGCAATATGGATGCACTTCACACTCCCATCGTTGGAGAAACCCCCGAGGCCCGGGCCTTGGAGGAAGCGCGCCTGGCCAAATTGGCTGAGCGCACTCGACTGGAGAACCTGCAACATGCACTCAACGAGCGTGCTCGACAGCGGATCCCTGAGTCCAGTCAACGACAGCTTTTTCCGCCTCAACCTCAGGTATACCGCACTCCGATCCAAAATCTCACAGCTGCAGCCCGAATAGCAGAGTCAATTCAGCCTTCCCAGTCAGAAGCTGGCAGAGGCCTGATGCAGATCTGGGCTTTACTCCGGGCAGCCGGAGAACAGAACACAGCAATATCTCAGTCGCGGAATCGGATTCATAGCAGATCTTTGATGGAAGACATAGTTCAGTTGGCTCACAGCCCAAGATCGCCCCCGCGGCGTGAGGGACGTGGGCACCGGCAGGACCAATACAGAAACCACGAGCAATATGATCACCGACTCGGCCATGATGACCGTCGTCGAGTGCCCACACCTCCTCCGAGGAGTGGGTCATATGTGCCTCGGCAGCATGATGACAGACGCCCTCACAGTGGCGAGCGAAGAATACAAGTCCACCCAAGGGAGCCGGTCATTGATGTGAGATCTATTCTCGTTCAAGGTCTGGTTGACAGGAACAGGGCACACAGAGAGGGCCATGGCAGAAATCACCCGACTCGTAGTCCCAACTTCAGGTTGGCGACTGGAGTCAGCAAGTTCACTGGTGAGTCCAAGCCTGACACTTGGCTTGAGGATTACCGAGTGGCGGTACAGATCGGTGGCGGCAACGATGAAGTGGCCGTGAAGCACCTTCCTCTGATGTTGGAAGGCTCGGCCAGAGCATGGTTGACTCAGTTAGCACCTGGCAGTATATTCAGTTGGGAAGAACTCGCCCGAGTGTTTGTTAGAACTTTGGAGGGTACTTGCAAATGACTAGCAGGGTTAACGGAATTGCAATATTGCGTGCAAAAACCGAGTGAGACTCTGAGAGATTTCATTCAGAGGTGGACCACTTTGCACCACACAGTGGAAAATGTGTCTGAGCATCAAGCAGTCTGTGCCTTCAAGGAAGGCGTGAAGTATCGAGAACTAGTCCTGAAATTCGGTCGGACAGGAGATATGTCCCTGACTCGGATGATGGAAATAGCCACTCAGTACGCTAACAGAGAAGAAGATGATCGACTCCGCAGTGGAAAGGGCAAACCAGTCGGTCAGGACACCGCCGGAGGTACTTCCAATCATAAACAGAAGCGTAAGGCCGAGCCAGCTGCTCCTGGTGAAGCTTTAGTTGTGGCTCAAGGAAAGTTCAAGGGGACGCCCAAAGGGCCCTGGACCCCCAAGAAGGTGAAAGATCAAGCCGGAAATGATGTGTTGGATTTGCCCTGTCACATTCACACCAAGAAGGATGAAGAAGGTAATTTGATTTATCCTAAATATACCACTCGTCAGTGTCGGGTTCTGATCCAGCAGTTCTGAGAGAAACAACCTAGCGATAAAGAAAAAGAGTCAGACAAGGATGAAGACAAAGAGGAAGATGATGGTTTTCCCAATGTCAATTCCACCCTAATGATTTTTGCTAATGTTGAGAGCAAAAGTCGACTGAAAGTTATCAACAGAGAAGTGAACATGGTTTCTCCGGCAACACCTAGTTATTTGAAGTGGTCTCAGACTGCCATCACATTCGACCAGTCTGATCACCCAACACGTATAGCCACCCCTGGGAGGCAAGCGTTGGTGGTCGACCCAGTTGTTGAAGGCACTCGACTGACCAAAGTGCTGATGGATGTTGGTAGCGGCCTGAATATCCTTTATGCTGAAACTTTGAAGGGAATGGCCATTCCGATGTCCAAGCTTAGTGAAAGCAATATGAGTTTCCATGGCGTTATACCTGGCAAGAAGGCTGAATCACTCAGCTATATCGCCCTTGATGTGGTTTTCGGTGATTCCAAGAATCACCACAAAGAAAAGTTGACATTTGAAGTAGTGGATTTCCAGAGTGCTTATCATGCTATTCTGGGCAGGCCTTCTTATGCACATTTTATGGCTCGACCATGTTATCTGTACCTCAAATTGAAGATGCCTAGCCCCAGAGGAGTGATCACTATCACTGGCAATCGACAGAAGGCAGAAGAGTGCTTCCAGAAGGGCTCAAGAATCGCCGATGCACAAATGGCAGCAGTCGAAATGCAAGAATACCAGAAGAATGCAGATCCGAGTGATTTACTGCGAGCCAAGAAGCCTGCCACAGATTCTACATTTCAGTCGTCTGGTGAAACGAAGCCGATTCATATTCACCCGACCGATCCTAATGTTGCTCCTACTCATATTTCAACATCACTCGACAGCAAATAGAAAGAAGCGCTCATCCAATTCCTCCGTGAGAACTGGGACATCTTCGCATGGAAACCTTCTGACATGTCGGGTGTACCCAGGGGACTGCCTGAGCACCATTTGCAAGTCGACCCGAAATTAAAACCAGTCAAGGAACATCTTCGACGGTCCGCCGTATAGAAGAGAAAGGCAATTGGTGAGGAAGTGACTCGGGTCCTGGCGGCTGAGTTCATCCGAGAGATTTTCCACTCCGAGTGGCTCGCCAATGTCGTCATGGTCCCCAAGAACGACGACTCACTTCGCATGCGCATTGACTTCAAGCATATCAATCGGGCCTGCCCGAAAGATCACTTTCCTCTCCCCGCATCGACCAGATCGTCGACTCGACTGCTGGGTGTGAGCGTTTGTCTTTTCTGGACGCTTATTCCGGGTATCATCAGATCCGACTGTATGGACCCGATGAGATAAAAACAGCTTTCATCACTCCATTCGCATGCTTTTGTTATGTCACCATGCCATTCGGTCTCAAGAACACTTGCGCCACGTTATGAGGATGATTCATAAGTGTCTGCTCACTCAACTCAGTCAGAATGTGGAAGCGTATATGGATGACATTGTGGTCAAGTCACGTAAAGGATCCGACCTGCTGTCTGACCTTGCTGAAACCTTTGCCAACCTGAGAAGGTATGATATCAATCTTAATCCGTCAAAGTGCACATTCGGAGTTCCTGGTGGAAAGTTACTCAGTTTTCTCGTTTCTGAACGAGGGATCGACGCGAACCCAGAAAAAGTTGGTGCCATACTCCGGATGAAGCGCCCTGTGCGTGTACATGATGTCCAGAAGCTTACTGGTTGTTTGGCCGCCTTGAGTCGATTCATCTCTTGCCTCGGTGAAAAGGCATTGCCTCTTTACAGACTGATGAAGAAATCTGACAAGTTTGAATGGACTCCTGAAGCTGACGCAGTGTTTGCAGAGCTCAAAGCCCTGCTTTCCACCCAGCCGGTGCTCGCTGCCCCAATCAGCAAAGAGCCTTTACTGCTTTATATTGCAGCCACTGGACAAGTTGTCAGTACAGTACTCACGGTCGAGGGGGAAGAAGAAGGAAAAGCCTATAAATTTCAGAGCCACTGGACAAGTTGTCAGTACAGGACTCACGGTCAAGCGGGAAGAAGAAGGAAAAGCCTATAAAGTTCAGCACCCAGTGTATTATGTTTCTGAAGTCTTGACTCCATCCAAGCAAAGATATCCGCATTATCAGAAGCTTGTCTATGGAATTTACATGACCACAAAGAAGGTTGCGCATTATTTCTCTGACCACTCCATTACAGTCGTCAGCGACGCACCATTGTCAGAAATTGTGAACAACAGAGATGCAACTGGTCGAGTGGCAAAGTGGGTGATTGAACTCCTTCCCTTAGATATCAAGTTTGAGGCAAAGAAAGCTATCAAGTCCCAAGCAATAGCAGATTTCCTCGCCGAGTGGGTCGAACAACAACTGCTGACTTAGATTCACTCAGAGCATTGGACCATGTTCTCTGATGGATCCAAGATGCTGAATGGTTCCGGTGCTGGGGTGGTATTGGTATCCCCCCGAGGTGAGAAGCTCGTCTATGTTCTCCAGATTCATTTTGACTCCTCCAACAATGAGCTAAATATGAGGCACTTCTATACGGGTTGCGTATGGCCATTTCACTCGGCGTCCGTCGCCTCATGGTCTACGACAACTCAGATTTGGTGGTTAATCAAGTAATTAAGGAGTGGGACGTCAGAAGCCCGGCTATGGCTGGCTATTGTAATGCAGTGAGAAAGTTAGAGAAGAAGTTTGAGGGGTTAGAGCTCCATCACATACCCTGACTGAAAAATCAAGTAGCTGATGATTTGGCAAAGATAGGTTCCAAGAGGGAGGCCATTCCCAGCAATGTGTTTCTGGAACATATTCATACACCTTCAGTTCAGGAAGATCCTTTCACTGAAGAGCCCCCACAACCAAAGAGTGCCACTGATCCGACTGAAGTCGAAGTCCCAGCCGTGGTCAACTTGATCATGGAGGTTTTTGTCATCACTCCCGACTGGACAGTGCCGTACATCGCGTACATTCTTAGGAAGGAACTCCCAGAGGATGAAGAAGAGACTTGAGAGATAGTCCGTCGATCCAAAGCCTTTACTGTGATAAGAGGACAACTGTTCAGAGAAAGTGTAACTGGAGTCAGCCAGAAATGCATAACACCAGAAGAAGGTCGAGTGATCCTCAACGACATCCACTCGGGGACCTGGGGTCACCATGCGTCCTCTCAGACCATTGTGGCCAAAGCATACCGAGCGGGATTTTATTGGCCACGAGCAAATGAAATGGCGAAAGAAATGGTCGACAAATGTGAAGGTTGCCAGTTTTACTCCAACATGTCTCACAAGCCTGCATCAGCCTTGAAGACCATTCCACTCATCTGGCCCTTTGCTGTTTGGGAATTGGATATGGTTGGGCCTCTGAGGACTGGTAGGAGCGGCTTCACTTATGTGCTCGTGGCTGTCGACAAGTTTACTAAATGGATCGAAGCCAAGCCTATCAAAAATCTTGAAGCTAGTACTACTGTCAGCTTCATCAGAGAGATAACATTCAGATATGGTGTTCCGCACAACATCATGACTGACAATGGTTCGAACTTCGATTTTGATGAGTTTAGAGCCTTCTGTGCTTCCCAAGGCACATGAGTCGGCTATGCTTCAGTCGCCCATCCCCAGTCGAATGGACAAGTTGAAAGAGTGAATGGATTGATTCTCAAAGGACTGAAACCCCGACTGATGCGTGATCTCAAGCATGCAGCAGGCGCCTGGGTCGATGAACTTCCATCAGTGTGTCACAGCCCTAGAATACCTGAGTGAAATAGTTGCATCTGCACTCATGCATCATGTCTAAAATTTTTGAAAGTTGAATTGAGGATAGTTGAAACCCTCAGAAATCACTTCAGAAATAATCAACATTAAAATCTTTTCAAAGAAGTCCAAGAAAATGTTCCTCTTAGTCTCTGAAAATATTGGCAAGAGGTAAAACTCAAAACAATATTTTTGGAATCTCAGAGATATTTATTTTGGGCCTTTGAATTAAATCAATAACATATTTGAGTTGAATTTATTTCTGTTATATAAGAAATAAAGTTAACATATTTTTGTAAGTTTGCATGTGACCTTGGACTAGCTCCCTGAGCTCACATAAAATTTTTTACAGAAAGTTTTAAAATGGTTTGGTTTGTAAATCAAATCAAAACAAAGAAAGAAAAATAGAAAACAGAAACAAATAAAAGAGAGAGAGAGAGAGTTACCTGGCTGGCCCAGGTCCTGTGCAACCCAGCTGGCGGCCCAGCCCGCCTGGCCACCTCCTCCTGTCGTCTTCATCCTTGCCAGGAGGACGGGCGCGTGCCCGACACGCGCGCACCGCCGTGCGGCCACCTCCTGCCTGCTTGCTCGCTGTGGAGACGGCCCCGAGCGCCACGCACCCCCTGGCTCTCTCTCGAATATTCCCGCGCCCAGGCCCCTCCTCTGTCTCTCTCTCCCGCGAACGCCCGAGCGCCACCCTCACTGCCGTTCGCCATAGCCGCAGCCACCAAGATCCCTGCGACCGCTCTCTGCGTACATAGGCACCGCAGCCTCGTCCTCGACCTCTCCACCGAGCCATGGGACGACGGCCGCGCCACAACATCGTCCCCGTTGTCTTCATTGCCGCCTCTGCCCGGTGATTGCCGTCGCTCGATTCGTGCCGTCCAGTGCTTCCCCGGCCTCGCCCTCGACTCCGTTCGAACAGCGGTGCGCTACTGACCATTTCCCCTCTGCCTCCCTGCTTGCTCCCATCCCCTAGCCGCCGCCCCGAGATCACTCGAGGCCGCCATCCGCCATGGCCGGCGAAGCCTTGCTCCTGAGCCCCTCCACCCCAGCCAGTTGCTTCGGCGTGCTCCTCTTGCCCCGTAGGTGCTGCGTAGCACCTCTTTCGGCTGGCCCTCGAGCCACAGCCCTGCGCCCAAGGACAGTCGTGCACCGGCCGCCGCCCAAATGCTCCCTGGCATCACTTCCAGCATCCCCACGAACAGCCACTCACACCGTTGGATGCAGCGCATCCCCAAGGTCCCGTAGAACCCACCCGCGCAACGAATGGTCGCCGGAATAGCAAATCCGGCGTGCCTCCGCCGTGCTGTAGGGTCGCCGGTGATTAGCTGCCGGCTAACCATGCTATTAGGGCTAATTACCTTGTTTAGTTAACCCCTAGACACTTACAGCCGGGACCCACCGGTTCAATGAACATGCTAACCATATTAGTTAAGAGTTAATCTAATCCGGTGGACCCACGCTATCAGCATTGACTTTGCTGACGTGGCGTTTGATTGGTCCCACCTGTCTGTGAGTCTGACTAGCCCTGAGTCACTGAGCAGTGGGACCCGCACGTTAGGTTTGACCTGGAGCGGTCCTGTTGACTGGCTGATGTCACAGTGATGTGGTGCTGACTTAGTAATCTGTTTTCCGGGATTTTAAATAAATCAGAAATGATTTATTTATTTCAGAAAATATCCAAAACTTCTAAAATTCATAGAAAATAAACCGTAGCTCAGAATGAAATAAGTTATATATGAAAAATGATCAGAAAAATCCAATCTATCCATCTGTAGTGGTTTCATGCATGTTAAAGCAACTTAACCCTGCAGTTTATATCAAAACATGTTAATGCACTTTGGAAATTCATAGTTTGAATTTGAATATGAACCTTTGGTTCAAATCAACTCAAACCCTTTTGTTGCTACCTGCATTAGCTCAAATCACAGCCTATTGCCATGTCATGATCATGCATCATATTGTGCATTGCATTGATTGTGTCCTTTCTCTCTTTGCCGGTGGTTGTTCCCCCTCGGTAGACGTATGTTCTGACGATGAGTTTGATGACACCGATGAAGAGCTGTACTATCTTCAGAAGTGCCAGGCAAGCAAAACCCCCTTGTTCATTCCGATACAATCCCACTCTCTCGCTCCTGCTCTCTTTTACTGCATTAGGACAAGAATGATTCAACTGTTACATGCTGTGGTAGTTGAACCCCTTTCCTCTGCATGACCTGTCATTGCCACAGTAAATAGATGAAACCCACTAGCATGAGTAGGAGTTGTTTGAGCCCTGATGTTCCTACTCATTCATGCTTGTTGTCATGCCTGCTACTGCTTAGAGTTGAGTCAGGTCTAATTCATCGGGGGTGAATCGGAATGTGGTGAACAAGTCCTGCTGTTGAGAGCTAAGTGTGTGAACACGATTTGGTAAAGGTAGCGGTGAGAGGCCATGTAGGAGTACATGGTGGGTTGTCTCATTGAAACCGTCCTCAGGAACTGAGTTCTGTGTTTGTGATCCATGAACAGTTACCACCACACATTGGGATCCTTAAATGACTCTCTCGACTTATTAATCGCCTTGATCTCTGTCCAGGAGTTGCAACTAGTTTCTGGTGTTTGTAGGATATGTGTTGGAGGCCGTGCGTAAGTCTGACCCTAGGGGTGGGCTATGATGCGGTAGGTACACCATGGCCCGGTGTACCGAGTCGCCCGTTTGGTGTCTCGGGAACCCTGCACACATCGTTTGGGGCTGTGAGCGAATCCCCGGCCGGATCTCCTCGCGGATGGAACCCGAATAGGCGATAAACCTGGACTAGAGACTTGTGTGGTTAGTCAGGTCGTGGCCTACTCCCTCGCCAGGCTTCCGCTTGAAGGTTGCCGAGATACACGACGTGTACATGGTGGTAAGTGGCGAGAGCATGTGTGAAGAAGTACACCCCTGCAGGGTTATAAATGATCTATTCGAATAGCCTTGTCCGCGGTAAAGGACTTCTGGCTTGCCTGTACAGTTCATAGAAAAGTGAAAGTGGATACTCTAAAATGCGCAAGATAAGCGTGAGTCCTATGGATGGCGTTCTCGTAGGGAGACGGGAGCGGGTCCATAGTGGTGTATTGATCTGGTGAATATGTGGTCTCGTGTGCGCCACCTAAAAAGAGTTACTTGCAGTCGTTGTTCGGGATAGCCATTGAGTCAAAGCTGGCTTGCTGCAGTTAAACCCCACCACCCCTTTGTTGATACTGATGCATATGTAGCTAGTTCTGATGTAAGTCTTGCTGGGTACATTTGTACTCACGTTTGCTTAATTTATGTTTTGCAGAGAGACGTCAGTCTCACTAGTAGTTCCGCGTGGACTTCGACGTTTAGCTTGTTACCTCAGCTATGATCTTGTACCTTGGGAGGGTCTTGTAGATAGTCAGGCTTCTCAGCCTTCTTCATTTATAGTTGTCTGTACTCAGACAAGTTAAGCTTCCGCATGTGCTTGTTGCTTGTATGCTCTGTATGTTGGGGTCATGAGACCCATGTTTGTAATACTTGTCTCCTCGGAGCCTAATGAATAAATACTTGAGTCGTAGAGTTATGTTGTGATGCCATGTTGTATTTACATATATCGAGCATATTGTGTGTATGGTTGAAATGCTTGGTATGTGTGGGATCCGACAACCTAGTTGATTATCCTTGGTAGCCTCTCTTATGGGGAAATGTAGTCTTGTGCTTCCATGAGCCATAGTAGTCCGCTACAGCCCGGTTCACCGGAGTCCTGCTAGCCCAGCACTACTGCTCCGGAACACTTGACTGGTCGTCATGTGATTCACCTCCTTCCTGTGTCTGTCCCTTCGGGGAAATGTCACGCGGTGACATCCGGAGTCCTGCCTAGCCTGCTACAGCCCATGTTCCCGTAGTCCTGTCAGCCCAGTGCTACAGCCCAGATTCGCACGCTGCTGACCGACATGTTCGATGATGATTCATGTATGCCTGTCCCCGTAAGTTAGTGCCACTTTGGGTTCACGACTAGTCATGTCGGCCCGGGTTCTCTGTGATATGGATGCTAGCGACACTATCATATACGTGAGGCAAAAGGCGCAAACGGTCCCGGGCCATGGTAAGGCGACACCCGTGGGAATACCGTGCGTGAGGCCACAAAGTGATATGAGGTGTTACAGGCTAGATCGGTGTGACTTAGAATCGGGGTCCTGACACAGTGCTTTGGGGGTTGAGGACAACTCCTAATCGGTCGACTGGTCGAACTCCATTCTTCTTGTTCTATGGAGCTGAAGCTGTACTTCTGAGTGACTTGCTTCACAATGCACCCCGAGTCGAGCTTTTCTCAGAAGATGAAGCAGAACAGGCTCGGCAAGACGCAATTGATCTCCTGGAAGAGGAAAGAGAGATGGCCCTGATCCGGTCGACCATTTATCAGCAAGACCAGCGTCGATTCCACGCCAGAAACATGAGGGGTCGAGCATTTCAAGAGGGAGACTTGGTTCTTCGAGTGGATCAGCAGAAACCACACAAGCTCGCTCCCGCTTGGGAAGGCCCCTTCATTGTCACCAGAGTGCTCCACAACGGAGCATACCACCTATACAATGTCGAGCACAAGAAAGACGAGCCACGCGCTTGGAATACGGAGGTGCTCCGCCCCTTTTACACTTCTAGTTTGATTATCAAAGACACAGTTTTTACAGTCTCATAAATGATTTTTGTTCCTTTTTTATATGCTCTAAATCCCCCAGTGGGTGGCTTAGCTACGAACCCGTTTCGCCTAAGTTCGAAGAATCCTACCAAGTGGTGAGCAACGCTTCCACTCGGAGGCTTAGCTGCGAATCCGTTTCGCCTAAGTATGAAAATCCTACCGAGTGATGAGCAACCCTCTCACTTGGGGGCTTAGCTGCAGTCCAGTACTCGCCTAAGTTTGTAAAATCCTACCGAGTGATGAGCAACCCTCTCACTCGGGGGCTTAGCTGCAGTCCAGTACTCGCCTAAGTTTGTAAAATCCTACCGAGTGATGAGCAACTCTCTCACTCGGGGGCTTAGCTGCAGTCCAGTACTCGCCTAAGTTTGTAAAATCCTACCGAGTGATGAGCAACCCTCTCACTTGGGGGCTTAGCTGCAGTCCAGTACTTGCCTAAGTTAGAAAAATCCTACCGAGTGGCGAGCAAGCCTCTCACTCGGGGGCTTAGTTGCAGTCCAGTACTCGCCTAAGTTTTGAAAAATCCTACGGAGTGGTGACCAAGCCTCTCACTCGGGGGCTTAGCTGCAGTCCAGTACTTGCCTAAGTTTGTAAAATCCTATCGAGCGATGAGCAACCCTCTCACTCGGGGGCTTAGCTGCAGTCCAGTACTCGCCTAAGTTTGTAAAATCCTACCGAGTGATGAGCAACCCTCTCATTCGGGGGCTTAGCTGTAGTCCAGTACTCGCCTATGTTTGAAAAATCATACCGAGTGGCGAGCAAGCCTCTCACTCGGGGGCTTAGCTGCAGTCCAGTACTCGCCTAAGTTTTAAAAAATCCTACCGAGTGGTGAGAAAGCCTCTCACTCGGGGGCTTAGCTGCAGTCGAGTACTCGCCTAAGTTTGAAAAATCCTACCGAGTGAGGAGCAACCCTCTCACTCGGGGGCTTAGCTGCAATCCTGTACTCGCCTAACTTTGAAAAATCCTACCGAGTGACGAGCAAACCCTCTCATTCGGGGGCTTAGCTGCAGTCCAGTACTCGCCTAAGTTTGAAAATTCCTACCGAGTGATGAGCAACCCTCTCACTCGGGGGCTTAGCTGCAGGCCAGTACTCGCCTAAGTTTGAAAAATCCTACCGAGTGATGAGCAACCCTCTCACTCGGGGGCTTAGCTGCAGTCCAGTACTCGCCTAAATTTGAAATACTTCCAGAGTAAAGAACGACATTCCCACTCAGAGATTTGATTACACATTCCATCCTTATCCGCAAGGACGAGGAGGTGCAGGTCGACTGTGACCTTCTCCTCGGAGCTGCGCCACAAGTACAACATGCACTCCATCCTGATCCGAAAGGACGACGAGGTGCATGTCGACTGCGACCTTCTCCTTGGAGCTGCGCCACAAATACAACGTGCGCTCCATCCTGATCCGCAAGGATGACGAGGTGCAGGTCGACTGCGACCTTCTTTTCGGAGCTGCGCCACAAATACAACGTGCGCTCCATCCTGATCCGCAAGGACGATGAGGTGCGGGTCGACTGTTACCTTCCCCTCAGAGCTGCAACACAAATTCAAAGATTATTCTGAGTGAAGAAACAAGTTCCACTCGAAGGTGAACACGACCATATTCAGAGATAAACCAAATTTAGATAAATCCTAAGGATCCGGACCACGGATCAAAGTACTCGGGCATCAAGCCCGAAGGAGTTTAACGGTTACAAATTCACTCGGCATCCTGAGGCAAATTTAAAGTGAGGCATAAAGTTTGTTCACTCCGCAGGAGGAGGACTAGCAGGCTCGACGAACTCGTCCAGGTCGATTCCGTCAGCAATCCGAGTGGCGGCAGCGATAAAGGTTTCCATGAAAGATTGGAAGTCGTGCCTCTTGGTATTGGCAACCTTGATCGCCGCCAGCTTCTCTTCTCGCGCTTCCTTGCAGTGGACATGAACCAGCGACAGAGCCGCATCAGCGCCGCACTGAGCAGAGGACTTCTTCCATTCTTGCACTCGACTAGGAATCTCATTAAGTCGAGCCATCAAAGACTCGAGGTCATTCTAGAGCGTCGCCCTTGGCCAGAGTGTTGTGTCGATTCACGACACCGCGACTTTCACTCGAGCTAGATAGTCGACAACACCAGCGATGTGGGATTCCAGTCGGAGCACGTTCATAGCAGCTTCGTCCTTTACAGCAGAGAGGATGGGGTCCAAGCTTGTCTCAACTCGCCCAGTTTCTTCCTCGAAGTTCTGGCAAAATTCTGCACACACAATACAACGATGAGTCAATGGTTATGTATCAAGTTGACAGCAACAAGTCAGTAGGACAAAGGGAAGCACCTTCAAGCATGATGAAAAGCTTCTTGGCAAGTCCTCCCAGATAGTTCTCCAGATCATCCCGCTTGCGAGCAATGCCTTCCATCTTTTCAGTCAGGTTCTTCTTGTCCTTCTTCAGACAAGTTGCCTCCTTGTTGGCTTCATCAAGGGAGGTTTTCAGCTTAGCCTGCTCTTCCTCCAGCTTGCCGACTGAAGCCAGCTTCTGGTCAGCGAGTGCAGTTTTCTCATCAGCTGTTTCCAGTGCGGCTGCAAGGTCCCGATCCTTGTTCGCCAGAGCTTGGTTCAGCATTTCTGAAAGAAATAACGCTCAGTTCAGAAAAAGCAAATAACATCCGGTTCAGAAACAAATCAATCGATAAAGTTTTTCGTGCCTGTGGCTTCATCCTTGGCCTTCTGCAAGTTTGTCTTGGCCAGCTCCAGGTCGAGGTTGAGCTGAATCTGCTTCTTCTCCAGGTCGGCAAAATGAGCTCCAAGTTCACAGGATTTCTGTAATCAAAAGACAGTCAATCGACGGATGGAAAGATTGGTTACTTCGGAGCAATAGTGTGATAAATTCAACAAGTTCTAAGACTACTGTCGAATCAAACATCCAATAGTAGTCTCGGGGACTACACCCAGTGGGTGCACTTAGCATGCCCCCACTGGTCCAGTTTCCACACGACATGGTCTGTCCAGGCCGAGTGTAAAAAAAAGTTGTTCTCATACCATAGTCGACTGCCCGCAGTCGACCACGGTCTCAGGGACTACACCCAGTGGGTGCACTTAGTGTGCCCCCACTGGTTCAGGTTCCACTCGACATGGCCCGTCCAGGCCAAGTGAGAAAATTCAGATTCTCAGACCACAGTCGACTGCCCACAGTCAACTATGGTCTCAGGGACTACACCGAATGGGTACACTCAGCGTGCCCCCACTGGTTTAAAGACTCAATCGACACAACCTAGTCGACTCAAGATACAAATTTGCTCAGTGGCAAGTCAAAACACCCAGTGGGTGTACAAATGCGAAACGTAGACCGATGAAAAGATTCTTCAAGGAAAGTTTTCAGGTAGCATATCCTAACAGAACAAGCGACAAGCTAAAAAGTCAGTCGGTGATCAACCAACCTGTACGTTGCTCTGAAGAGCTGAGCTGGCGTTGTAAGCAGCTTGGCTGGCTTCTCGGACCATCTTCATCTGTTCCATCATGATGCCCGCCTGGCGTATAGCTTCCTTAGCAGTGCCCACTTGGTCCTCTGGGATGTGATGTGCAGTAAAGAGTGAAGATGGATCGGCTAGAGTCTGCGCAGTCGACGCTGAAGGCTGAGCACTCGTCGGTGGTACGGCGAAAGTCACAGAAGTCCGATTGGCATTGCCACCCTCCTGGATTGCCGTTTCCGTCGCCGGCGTAGACTGAGGCATTTTACCAGCTGACGCCTTCCGGTTTCTTCTCCCCTGAGGCCTCAGTGGCACATCCTCGTCGTCACCTAGAAGATCAATGACATTGGGAGGAGCTGCAAAAAGAATCAATCACCAGAAATTCAGTCGACCAAAAAGAATCAATGAAGACAGGATTACGAGAGTCGTACCCGGGTTGGAGGTGACTGCATCTTCCGTTTCCTCATCTTCATTCCTGTAAGCGGAAGTCTCGGAGGTAGCAGCACTGCGAATTTCAAGATTCAGTCGGTCATGTCTACCACGGTGAGTCGACCAAAACTCAATTCGTACTAGAAATCGAGTCCAACTATTACCCGAAAGCAATGGGGATGGTCACTTTGATCTTGGGCAGGGCCTTCTGCGGTTTTGACGGCGCAGCTTTCGGTTGCTTCGGTGCCTTCTCAGTCGGTGCAGGAGAAGACATCCGAGGGTGCTTTGATGACTGCCCGGTCTGTGCAGTCGCTTTGCCACGGATGCTTGCCGGATCGTGAGTGTGCTTGGATCACCTTTCCCTACGAGGAGGCGAGTCGACCTCTTCTTCATCACTCGGGTTGTCGCTCTCCTCGTCCTCTTCTCCATCAGAGTGCCACTCGCCGCTCTCGCCTCCGCTCGCCTCCCCCTCTGGATCCTGCTCCTGCTCCCCGTTGGGCATCAAGTACTTCTGAGCAAGGGCCTGAAAGACAACAAGAGAATCAAAAATCAGTCGGTTGACAACAAGCAGTTACATGATAAATCAAGAAAACACTAGGGAATTTAGAGTTGGACCTTGTCTGGTTCATACGAGTTGTCGAGTGGAGGGATCCTCCTGGACCCCCTGGGGTTATCCTTGTTGCCAGTGAAACCCCTCAGCCACTGCTCCACCGTATCCTCGTTGACTTCCTCTGGGTGGATCCGAGTGGTATCATCAATGCCCGAATACATCCACATCGGATGGTCACGAGCTTGAAGTGGCTGAATGCGTCGTCTGAGGAAGACCTCCAACAGATCCATGCCGGTCACGCCATCATGGACGAGCTGGACCACTCGCTCGACCAGCACCTTCACCTCCGCTTTCTCCTCCGGGGTCACTTTCAAGGCAGAGGGCTTCTCGACTCCAGCCATGGAAAAGGGGGGAAGTCCAGTCGACTGACCTGAAGTCGGCTGGTCTTTGAAGTAGAACCAGGTCGACTGCAACCCTCTGACTGACTCGGGAAGGATCATGGCTGGGAAAGTGCTTTTACCTCTCATTTGAATCCCAAGGACCCCACACATCTGGATCACATGCGTCCTCTCGTCACTCGGATTGGCCTTCTTGACCGACTGAGAACGACACGTGAAAATGTGCTTGAAGAGGCCCAGTGTGGTCGACAACCCAGGAAATTCTCGCACATGGACACGAAGGCAGCAAGGTACACGATGGTGTTGGGGGAAAAGTGATGAAGTTGTGCTCCAAAGAAGTTCAAGAAACCTCGGAAGAAAGGATGGGGAGGCAAAGAAAACCTGCGGTCGACGTGAGTAGCAAGGAGAATGCACTCACCCTCCCGCGGCCGCGGCTCGGTCTCGTCCTCCGGGAGCCGCGCTGATTCGTGGGGGATCAGTCCCCCCTCGACCTGATCGTCGATGTCGTCCTGACGAAACATCGACCGGATCCAATCGCCCTGGATCCAGCCGCGAGGCAAGCCGGACCTCGACGAGGATCCACCCCGGCTGGTCTTCTTCCCCTTCGCCTTCGCAGTCGCCTTCTTCGCGCGCTCCAAGGCCACTGTCTTCTCCTTACCCCTTGCAGCGGGCGGAGCTCGAGCAGGGCGGCGGTGCCGAGAGCAGAGATGGATGCGGTGGAGAAAGCAGAGGAGAAAGGGGAAGAATGGGAACGCATTCTGCAATAAACCCCAGTCCGGCGCCTTATATGAGGTCCTTTCCGAGTGGCTGACCCGTGGGCCCAGGCGATCCTATCAAATCCCGCAACAGTCGCGCACGTGATACGTGGCGAAAAAGGTGGCGCGGAGTTCGAGGTGGCCCTGCCTAATCCAGCCCGATTACTGCGGCCTCCTCCACCCCGCACGCTTCCCAAAATTCGAATCCTGCGAGATCCGCGAGCAGCAGAGCAGCCTGATAGACTGAAGATTTTTTCCATGTCAACACTTGAAGCTTAGCAATAAAAGTTCACTCGACAAAACCAAGAATGGATCAAGGCGACTGAAAAAGAAGTTGAAGTCATCATGACTATTCATTTGATCCCAGTAAGGCGCTTCCGAAGCGCAAAAATTGAATCGGAGGTGTCCCCACCTCCTTCTACACTCGAACCCTGAACCATTCGGGGGCTAATGATGAAGCTATTTACCTAGGGTAGGGTCATAGGCCTGACCTAGATACCCTCCCCTAGAACATCACCCTAAAGCCAGAAGCATTCGAGGGATATCATTATTCATTCGACCATAAGCATTCCACTCGGAAGACTCGAAGTCACTCGACCGCAACAACTATCACTCGACAGACAGAAGATCTGAAGTCACTCTGCATAGCAACGGTCGGACGTTTAGTTCATAGACTTAATGATCATTTATGTCTCTTTATTACTAGCGTTACCAGTAACGCCATCTCTTTATGTACCTTAAACCCCTTCTAACATGGGCTGGCTGAGGTCTGGGCGCACTCTATATAAGCCACCCCCCTCCACTGGGACAAGGGTTCGCACCCCCTGTAACATACACACATGCTTAATCCAGTCGACCGCCTCTGGGCTCCGAGACGTAGGGCTATTACTTCCTCCGCGAAGGGCCTAATCTCGTAAAACTCGTTTGTACAACTTCGCCATAGCTAGGATCTTGCCTCCTCATACCTACCCCCATTCTACTATCAGTCTTAGAACCACAACACCATCCGCCCGCATTTCACTCAACTAGTCCAACCAATCTCCTTCACCAGCTCCCCCCTCCCACCATATCCACAGCAGAACCCTCTCCGGCACCACCGTGCTCACCCCGGTCGTGTGCCCGCTCTTCGTCGTCAAGCCTACCTCCACTGTCGTTCCCAACACGCGGTGGCCCGCGCCTCGCCGTCTTCGTTTGCTCGCCAGCCACCCTCGAGCATGTCGATGCAGTAACCCTCACCTCTCCTGTGGTCCGTCCGGGTTTCTATTAAGAAGCCTGTTAGTTACTGCTGTCCATCGTGGTGAGGCATATTTCCTCACAATCCCTCTTCAAATTTTGTTCCCTATGTTCCCAAATTGGCTATAAAATAACGGAGAGCGTATATATGTTCATTATCTACCTTCCTTACTACATATAAGTTGTATTTGTTCCAATAAGTTACTGCCTATTTACAGATCGCGGGCGCCCAAGTCACACAAACTTAACAAATTAGATGTACATTTTCTAAATTACTGCATGGCATGTTTAGAAAGCTTGATACCAAGTGGTTAGTTTTATGCTTATCCTCCTTTCCTGAGTTTCGCATGTGTTCTCTGTAGATT
Source organism: Triticum aestivum (assembly GCF_018294505.1). NCBI lineage: Eukaryota > Viridiplantae > Streptophyta > Magnoliopsida > Poales > Poaceae > Triticum > Triticum aestivum. Next base: position 192,146,222 of record NC_057811.1, on the reverse strand, counting down.
CCGAGTAGCAGCGACAACACTCATTTAGGCCATGTATCTTCATGTGATTCGGACAACCCTAGGTCTTCAGCAGATTGTGAGGGATTAAGTAGTCTTGAATGGGATAGAGCTGCAGCAATTACCCTTCCGGTCAGGACACAGAGGAAAGCTCCAAGGAAGCCCACACACCATCCTAGAGGTGTATATGAAGTAACCGAGATTGATTTAAAGTCCTAGGCTCCAACTAAACCAGATAAAGCATGCATGAGGTTCAGGAGTGTGTGTGGATTTGTTGGTAGGGCAAGGCTCAACATTAATCTGCCGGGGTTTCGGAAGGCTGACACAGAAACACAGCGAAGGATAGTCCGGGAGAACATGGATCACTTCAATGTTCCAGAGCAGTGGAGAATGCAGGTGGAACACGCTGCACTGAAGAATGCTAGGGATGCTTGGAGAAACTAGAAGCACGTGTTGTACAAGAAGTACTTGAGTGAAGGCAAGGAACCAATCCCTGCATACCCCAAAATTACAAAGGCAGACAAGGCAGAATTTAAAAGGGCCAGGGCAACTCCAGAGTTTGTTGAGAAGAGTTTCAAGCAATCGGGACTTCAGAAGAAGAACATACACCCCCATCGTATGGTTGTGGCAGGATACTACGGCATGAAACTGATATGGGAATAGGAGGACAAAGAGCAGTAGCGGCGGGTGGGAATCCGGCCTTTAGTGAAATCAGGGGCGAAGGCTCCAGAGACTACTTGCGGGCACGTGCAAAGAGGTGTGATGACGGAACTTATTACTTTGAAAACGCACCTGACGCCAAACTGTATGAAGTGATGGTAGAGGCTTCCAAGATCCTTGGAAGGTTCTACAGGAACTCAGGGCCATGTGACATTCTATCAATTGCTCTGGACACAAAAGAGCCCCCTGGCCGTGCAAGGGTATAGTTGTTAATGTCCCGCACAAGAGGGCTTTCACACTCAGCAAAGAAGAGAGGCTCAACATGAAAAAAGTGAGGAGTGAAATGAAGCAGAATGCATTGTTTGAAAAGTTGAAGAAGGAGATTTATCCGTCTTTTCGAAAGGATGTTGAGGAGTCAATGATGATGAAGAAGACTCTAACACTGACAGATAGCAAGCAGATGGGAGGGGAGGCAGGCATGGATGATGCTGCTTATTGCGCGACAACACTGCACAAGAGTAGTTGTGCATCAGCTGACCCCAACGACACTGAGACCGCAGCTGCTCGTGATGATGCTATATCTGATCTATGTGGAATGAAAGATAGACTGAAGGGCATGCCTACAAATTATGAAGGTACATTAAAATGTGCAACTGCCTGGCTTTGCCCACCCTTATTGGAAGATCGCTTCTTCTTGGACAATGTGCCATTGAAGCCGGGCTGTGTGAAGTGCTACGTGACTGAAGTAAAGCCTGGATTCAATGAATTTAACCTAAAGAATGTCCTAGGAGACTTCGATGAGCAAATGACCTTGGGAGAAACACTGCTACATCACATCCAGTGGCCACAAAAGGAAATAGAGTTCATCGATGAGATTCTTGAAGCCCCATCAAGAGCAAGTCGCCCCTCAACCGGTGACGCTATCCTTTCCACAACAACTCTCGCGGGCTAATGCATCAACCTGTGATCAGCTGGACCAACTTTGTGGTGTATAGGCCATGTCATCCTCTGCCCCAAAGCCGCTAGTGGCAAGGCCTACAACTGCTGATGACGCACCACCGGTTCAGATGCCGACCACTGAAGCAGCGGGGGGAGACCCGGCTGCAGCACATGCTCAGCAGACCAACCTGGTGGAACAAACTGCTAAGCAGTCTGATGCTTCGAAACTGCCTGCTAAGCAGTCTATAGGTCCAGAACCGACTGCTCATCGGTCCGTCGGTCCGCAGGCGCGTGATCAGTATACCAATGCGCCAGCACTTCCTGCTCTGCAAACCAACGCGTTGGCACGGCCTCCTCAGCACACCAACAAGTTGGCACCACCTGCGTAGAAACCCGACATAGCTTCAACGCATGGTCAGAAGTCCGATGCCTCTGCTCCTATAGCCCAGCAGTCCATCACAGCAGCAGTGCCAGCTCAGTGGTCCGGCATAGATAAACCATCTGCTAAGAAGTCTGTCCAAGCTTCACCATATGCTCGGCAGTCTACCTTGCAGGCAACCAGACGTTCTGCCAGAAATGCTTCAAGTACCAAGAAGGAAGTGGCCAAAAAGGCTACACCCACGACCACGAGGAAGCGCAACAGAAAAGTGAAGAGGAAAGAGAACGATTGCCTCTTACTTAAAGCGCTCATCGCCTAGAACCAAATTAACAGCAGCTTGTTTGAATCGGGGAGTAATATTATTTCTGACGCCATGGATGATGAAGAAGTAGAATTGTTGCTTGCTAAAAGAAAAGCAGACGTACTTGAAGCATGCAATTACATCCATGGCCAGCCATTTCTCATTGGCGAATACTTTGATGAGTGCAGCTCCAGTTGCCGCGAGTTACATGAATATTGCATGGATCAAATGTCAGCAGGTCATCATGCTTTGCTAGTCCACTACAATAGAGATCATTTCTGACACGATGCTGGTTCCATAAATGTGAGGACTTACATATCTTCTTCAACTTCAACATGCTTGATGCCACTCTTGTTAGGTGCCTGATTTTGTAAGTATTTAACAAACTCTGATCAACTTCTCCATACAAAGCTGTAAATGATAAACATCTAACTGCATTTTATTCCTCTCAGGGGATTGAACACGCAGAGAAGAAAAAGGGAAAGTGTGTATTTCATAGATCCTGCATTAGCAAATGGCACATCATTAGATGGTCAGGACCGACGGGACTGGGCCGTTAACAGGGTCCTCCTTATCTTCGGAAACACATCCCGTGTAGAATCATTTCTCTGGCCATATCATGAATGGTAAGTCAAGTAAACAACCATGCATACACTGATTGTCTTTCAGATTTCGGCATCATTCATAAGTTCATGGCTTTCTTAATATGTAGCACTCACTGGATATTGGTATTCATTAGTCCAAACAAGAACAAAGTTTACTACATCGATTCTCTCAGAGAGTCAACAAACGCCCAGGATGTGACGCATGTTCAACAATTCTTAGATAGGTATTGAATTCTATGATGTTGAAATTAATTTGCGTTCATATCTGGTTCAATAATTGATGTTGTCAAAATTCTTCATCATTTGCAGTGTGCTCGCATTTTGGAAAACTAAACCAGGAAACCTGTTCAAGACGGAACAACCCGTGCAGCACGAGATCGTCTCTCTAGTAACACACCAAAATCCGTTATTTTCGGAAAAATTATCCAACAGTCTGCAAATACCTTTCCTTACGCCAGTCAAATGTTCAAGCTTCTAAATAAACCTCTTTCTATTTTGTACAAAGAAAATATAATACATCTAACACCGGTTAGGTTGTTCCTAATAGGACAAATACATGACTAATTTTGTACAAAAAATTTCAGTGTCCTCAGCAAGAAGCAGGGACCAACCATTGTGGATACTATGTTTGCAGACAAATGATCTCCATCTGCAAATCAGCTGATAGTTGTGACAATCCTCGCGAATTAGAGCAGTAAGTCTATCTTAATTAATATCTTCTACTCCACTCATATGGCACATTCTGATCTTAAAAATAGTGCAGCTCATCTTATAACCGAGGACCCCTGAACCGCTCCCGGCTGGTGAATTACTGATGGTTTGGAGATTTATCAGCGACTTCTTCCTGGATCACTACATCAATCCCAGTGGTGAGAACGAAGATTTCAGCATGCGTTCTCCTGAAACATTGAGTAAGAGTTAGCCGCTAAACATATAACGCATGGATCCATTGTTTTCCATCTGATGAGGTCTTCGTATTTCATACACTATGGTTAATTATGTATTGCATATATGTGTGGACAAATCATTGGAATTTAGCTACCATATGTTCAATTGCAATTGTTGCGAAATCTGATGAATGTTTTTCCTGTGGACACTATTTGTTCAATTGAATATTGTGGCGAATTTGCTTTTTGCGTGCCGATTCAAAATGGGATATTCTGTTTATTTGTTCAATTGAATATTGTGGCAAATTTTCTTTTTGCATGCCGATTCAAAATGGTATATTTTTGTTTTAACCTGGCAATTGCTCCGCACACGGTTCAACTAAATGAGTGTGTGCGACCCACATCGGAAAGCATACGTCAATCTTAGCGGAACCGTCAGTGATACACAACAGATCGTAAATGATTTACAGCGCTACTATGTGTGCGTGGGTTCTCCGGAACCGTTTGTGATATCACGTTATTGCACACGAGAACTGGGAGTAAACCGTGCCCAATGCAAAATATAATCCCAGTCGTAATTTTTTCAGGAAACATGTGGGATCCCAAACGAAAAGCACACGTCACTCTTGCGGCAACCGTCGGTGATACCTAACAAATCACAAACGTTCTGCAGCACTTGTATGTGTGTGAAGGGGCTGCTGAACCGTTTGTTATAGAACATTATCGCAGACGGTAATTGTTGGAAAACATGTGCGATGGAGTCTAGCATGGCAGACGTGTTACGCAGAAAACTCGTGTGCCATGGGGCACAAATATCACACAGTTCATATGTTGGCCCGTGTGCCTTACATACTGTTTCCCAAACGGTTTGTTACGACATACCATGTGGTTTCACTGAGTCATTAGAAACACTTAATCACCAATACTACACGTGTGGAAGAATTTAGTGTGTGCCGCATCGCACACGATTACATTTGGGAAGGCCTCTAGATCACTGCTCCATATCCCCGATGGTTTCTGGGTCGTGTGGGAAGGACACCCTATCGCACACACTCACTTGGCGACGGTTCCAAATGCCGTCGCGGAAAGGGGTTAAAAACCGTTTGTTTAGGACTGACGCGCACCAGTGCTTCTTCTGCTATCTGAAGTTTGCTGATGACCTTTGGGGATATCAGATTCAACCCGGCCCCGCCGTCCATCAACATCTTTGTGACCTTGAGGTTGCGAATTGTTGGAGAGACCAACAATGGCAAACATCCTACCGTAGTTGTGCGGTCGGGATGGTCCTCCTCTTCAAAGATGGTGGGCGTGCGTGACCATTTGAGTGGCTTCTGAGCCTCTGTCGTTGGTTCCACGACATTGACCTCACGTGCCCACCATTTGAGTTGGTGGTGAGAGGAGTACAGGGATGCACCCCCATCAATGCACAGGGCGTCAGTGGCCTTCTGGAACTCCTGCTCACTGGTTTCCTCTTCACCCCCTCCATCACTCTTATCATCGCAAGCTTCCTTCTCTTGACCCCTGGCAGGTTTTCCTTAGTTCCGGAAGGGTTTTCCGGGGCGATTTGCTTCACCGCCTCGGCCCATCCCGCCAGCAATATTCTGACCTTTTTCCCTATCACGCTTCTCATATTCTGCCCTCTGCTTCTTGAAAAGCTGCTCAACCTGATGACACTCTTCAAGATCGTGGCCTCTGGTCCGATGAATCATGCAGTACGGCCCATCACCTTTCCCGGCCTTCTCGGCAGCCACAGCCTCTCAGAAGTCAGCGAACACGACAACTTCCTTGCCGGGGCTTTAGCTATAGCCTTCTTGCCGGTACTAGGTGTGCCTGATCCTTCGACAGTCATCACTTCCCTATCCTTGTGCCTCTTGCTGCATTTCTTGCTCTTCTTCTGGCTGGTGGATTCATCATCATCCTCTGACTTAACATTGACGCAGTCCTCTTCTCCGGGTAGTTTCTGTCCTTCCTCCATCCGAGCACACTTGTCCACCAAGGTGTACAGCTCCTTCACAGTCTTGGGCAACCGCACGTTCATCTTGGAACGAATCCCGCAGTTTGCGCACATTGGATTGGAAGGCAACTATTACAGCTGTTGGATTGATATTCGAGATGTTCCTGTGGACTCTACTGAATATCTGCAAGTACTTTCGGAGGGTCTGCCCTTCTTTCGATTGGAGAAGCTACAAATCGCTGGGCCGCCTAGGTTCTTGGTGGCCGCTAGTGAAGGCAGCAATGAACTCATGGCACAAGTCAGCCCATGACGAAATGGAGTTCTCCGGCAGGTGCATTAACCAAGACCTCAAATTGGACTTGAGAGCCAAAGGGAAGTAGTTGGTAAACACCTTCTCATCTCTTCCCCCGTCAGCTTGAACAGCAATGGTGTAGATGCCGAGAAACTCTGTCGGGTTTAGCCTTCCATCATACTTCTCGGGTATCTCTGGCTTGAACGTGCGGACAGACGGCCAATGGACTTGCCGCAGCTCACGAGTAAAGGCAGGGCACCCAACCTCGAAAGGTAGGCACCCACCAATCTCGAGAGCAGGCTCGTCAACATCGGGACCATAGCACCCATTGGCCCGACTGTGGTCGTCGCGGCGTCGCTGAATGACGACGCGTGTGTCTCCTCTCCGCCGGTCTTCCAGGGCTCGCTGTTGGCCTGGACGCGCTCGAGGGTCAGAACAGGCCGTCGAGACGTCGCCGGGTTCTTGATTATGCCGCGCTCACGATGGTTGCCCTGGCAGAGACTGCACCATGGGGGTGGCCCCTTCGGTACGACCAGCAGCGCGAGCCGTTGTCGTCGCTTGGGGAGGCCATGGTGGGCCAGCTCGCTGTGAGCCCCCAGCCTCGGCGAAAGCGAGGAGACTCTGGCTGGTGGCGCGCCACTCGTCTATCTGCTCGGCCACCGGTGAAAACCTCAGTAGTAGCTGAGCCCACGCCATATCCTCTGTAGCAGTGCTTGGCATGGGTAATGATGATGTGGACTGCACCGTTGCTCGACTTCTAACAGTGCCAACGTTGAAAGCACCACGTCCTTGCTGCTGCAAGGCGGCCACTTGGATGGCATGGTGACGTGGCGAAGGCGCTTGAGGGCCAGCGGCTCCGTTGGGTGTAGCGACCTATTCGACTTACCCAGGGGGAGGTGCGCGCACTACGGTCGCTCCAGTGGTGGGGTGGCCGGAGGGCGGCGATTTGCCCCAGACCGAGCGCCACCGCGGTGGCTGTGCCCTTCGGCGAGAGGAAGCGGTTTGGACAGAGTAATCCTTTCACCGGTACCTCGCGGAGCATGGCCATCGGGGTGTTGTTGATGCTTCTCTCCCCGGCGTCTCCTGCTCCTGCTTCGACCGCGGGGGAGGTGGTGACGGTGCTGCCTGCTCTGACCACATCCCCAGCAGCATCCACATCCTCGTGCACCTCCGCATCCCTGTAGCATTGGTGGCTACGGGCCCTGGAGCCTTTGAGGTGGACGGGTGAGCTGAAGCGCCGACTTTCTTCTAGGGCGCCATGGTCGATGGCGCCGTCGAAGATGAATATGGTGATGAAGATGACGCGCTGCTCACACTTTCAGGTTCGCGCAAGTGATCCCCCTAACTGGCGCGCCAAAGATGTCGCGGGAAACCACGGCCACCTATGGGACCAAGGGTCCCTTGCTAGTTCCGCAGGGGGGATGTCACGTTGCACAAAGAGCAGAAGAGCAGAAGAGCGTGGGGCAGCACGACAGAGATCACACAGGCAATTTTACCCAGGTTCGGGCCGCCGTGAGGCGTAAAACCTACTCCTGCTTTGGTGGATTGATGGTGGAAAAATGGTGGTGGTCGTAGCCCGTTTGCCTGGCAAGGTTGCCTTAGGGAGAAAATGGCTACGCGCGTATGAATGTATGGGTGTCCAACTTCTAACCCTTTCTACGGTTGCCATGGGCCTCCTTTTATAGATTAAGGGGTCACCACAATGGCAATTTAGTCATTATGCACTGATAAGATAGCAAACAGTGCTATCATACGTAATTCCGCAGGCTGACAGGGCGCATTAAATGTGCCGCTCAACGTCATGTCGTTGCTTGCCCGGCAAGCCTTACCGGGCTGCCTTGCGAGCTTCACGCCTGCTTGCTTGACACATTGCAGGATGGGTGTCGTCTGTAGGTATTTGCTCTACAAAGAGGCTCCCATGTGACGAATGGTTGCCACTCAGTCACTTTAAGGCTTGAGACTAGACAGATCGACGACGTGCATGATGGTGAGGTGGTTTCGCATCCGCGAGTCCCGGCAGGCCCTGCTGGGGCGTCTTGTGGGTTTTCTTCCGGGGGTAACCCCATCCTCGCCAGGTTCGCCTGCCCGGCAAGGGTGGATTTTCTCCTGGTGGTGTATTGCTTCTTTGGCTTGGTCTCGGTCCTCTTGATCTGCATGTTGGTCCTTCAAAGATCCTGATCTTTTGCACTTTGCCTAATCTTGGTGTTGTAATCTTGCTCTCATGCCTGTGCACTGTCTGGGCAATGGACCCAGGGTTTGTTGCACCGACAGAAGCCCCCGGGCCTGCCCCGATCGTGCTGCCGAGCGTCGTCGGGGTAGGTCCTAACAAGTGCACAGGTAGGGATGCGGAAGTGGCCGGCCCCTTGGAGTCTTCTTTGCTTCTTCATTAATCTTGAGCCCAGGCCAATTTCCGGTTTTCCCGTGCGCCGTGTAAAGCCAATCATGGTGGGGCCACCATTGTAATGGCCCATGAATTACTTTAACGCACGGGGTAGAAATTCCCAATTCACTCTTCCCACCACGCTCTTATCCTTAGCCACGTATGCCACATGCATTGCGTGGGGTAGGTAACGGAGGCGCGTGGTGCGGGAGAGCATCAAGGCGAGGGCCCGGTCTTCTTGAATTGGGGGAGGAGGGTGGTGGTCGCTTGTTGAGGGAGCGGCTCCCCTCCTCAACCCGCCTATAAAAGGAGGGGCGAAGGGAGAGCTGAGTCATCCATCTCCGCATCCCTTCTTCCCTGTCTTCTGCCTCTTGCAAGTCATGTTGAAGAGAAAAGCCTGGGGCCAGGCCCCGGGCTCCAGTTTGGGGTTAGAGTTGCCACATGTTTGTGTTGGCGCTTGGGGAGAGAATCTGGTCCATGCTCGGAGAGGGCGCTGTGGACAAGCCGCCCGTGGCGAGGGAGATATCAAGCTTCCCCATGGTGGGGAAATGCTTGCCCCTTTCGCCATGGTTGGCTGCCCATTGGGAATTGTGGTGTTTAGCCCCGGGCGGCTGCTTCTTGATGGCCCGACGTCCATGTCCTTGGTCTCTTTAATGGTCGCCCGGGAGGCAGGGCTGGGGATCGTTAGTAATCCCAGCATTGCCCCCTCTAGAGGTTTTGGGGTTGATGTCGACGAGAGGCGCGCCTCCCTGGCCGCCAAGGTGGGGAGCGACAAGCTTCGAGCCCATTGGCCGTCTTGGTCGCTTGCCGTCTCTCCAAGGAGGGCGTCAGGCTAGAGTCCCGGCACTTCTCGAGAGCATTAGTCAGGGAGAGAAAACGAGGGAAGACGGAGAAGGCAAGTGGCGGGATGGCGTGGATGCCTTCGCCTCCGGCCGGCGACCTGCCACCTCATCTTTCGCTCTTCCCCTCCCTCCCCGGCACCATCGCCACCAGCCGCTTTTGGTGACAACTGGGGAGGGATGTTCCCTTGGTGCCTTCGCCGCCCCTCCTTCAGTCTTCCGGTAGTGCTTTGGTGGATGACTCCATCGGTGACCAAGCCGGGGATTCTGGCTGGCCCTGGAGGTGGTGATCGAGGGACAGCCGCTCTGCTCTCCATGCCCCTCCTTCGCAGCCTCACCACTCCCGATCTTATCAGGCCGCACCCAGCAGGTCGTGGCTGGACCGGGATGGGCTCCTGCTTGGATGCCCTCTTCGTCCTCTCCTCGTCCCACCGCAATACCTGGTGGAGGGAAAATGAAAAGAGGAGATTACGGGGCACTTATCTTTTTCCAACCTTAAGCTTGTAGGCACTTGCCAAATTTTAGTTCAAATAATGTAATCTCTCGAGTCCATGTTTGTGTTCTGTAAGATTTGTACTTGGATGATCAACATGTTTAATGAAAAAGACAAACCTTGTCGGGAACCTGTGCATGTAGATGTCCATGCAGAGGTCGAATGCACCTTTATTTTAAGTAAACGAGTTTTCCCTACCAGGCTATCCTGCAGGTACCCTTTTTATTTTGTTGCCGGAGAACTGAGCCTACCGAGCAAAAAATAAAGATACCAACCCCCTGCCAATCTCTTTTCACCAAAGGCCACTGCGACCATCCTGGCTGAAGCAACGTTCACGTCCAGAGATGGGAGCACCTGAGTTTCAAAGAGTGCCGAGGTTTTCTCACGCACAAGTTTTAGTTTACATAACACTTATGGATAAGAGATAAAACGTATCAGTTTGGCTTGCCGAAGATCACAGCGTTGGTCTCATCCTACCTCGCACAAGCCCCGAGCGTGGGTTGGTTGTGGCTGGTACACCAAGTCGCGATGCCCGGAGGCACGGACTTAAGAGGGTGCGCATGCCCATGAGCTTGTTCGAGAGCGTCTCGCGAGGATTAAGGACACCGAGGCTCTGGGGCAACAAGGCTTCGGCGAGGTGTGGTTGTGGGCGAGCCCAGGCGTACACACCTGCCTAGCCCCCACGCGCGGGACGCGCGAGGAGGAGCGACGGGCAACTGCCGGTCTTCCTGGGACAAGTTTGGAAAGGCGAACAAAAAAATAGGAAGAGAGAAGATTTCCATCCCTGGCGAACGAAAGACACGAGAGCTCCAAATTTCATTCAACAAGTTGAAAACTAGCTATAGAAAGCAAGCAAAAGAACAGCCGCATCCGACACCTAGACCAGTCTTCTTGTCTTCCCACCAGCACGGAGCATGGGGCCTCCACTAGGACGTGGGTGGGAGCCCCCGTGAGGCCCAGGGGCGACCTCAGGAGACTCCGGGGCGTGTATAGCCCCAACTCATTATTACATGAGAGTGTCACGAGCGGAGACCTTCATAGGCGCGGGGCCTTGCTTCATGGGTAGAACTTCCGGAGGTGCTGGATATTCCAGTCGTTCTGGATGGGGATCCCGTCCTGCGTCTCCAGGCGCGCGGCGCCAGGCCGGGAGACACGGGCGATCCTGAATGGGCCCTCCCACATGGGTGAGATCTTATGCAGCCCTTACCTAGAGAGAACCCGCCTTAGGACGAGATCACCCACCTTGAGTGTCCTCGAGCGGACGCTGCGGCAGTGGTACTGCCGCAACGCCTGCTGGTACCTCGCTGCTCGGAGCGAGGCTTGGCGGCGGCGTTCCTCCCCCAGCACGAAGACCATCCCCCATGAGGCGTCCTGGCGTGCCTCATCAAACGCCAAGACCCGCGTGGAGCAATGCCTGACCTCGTGGTGCAGAGCCGCTTCAGCTCCGTAGATGAGGAAGAACGGAATCTCGCCCGTTGGCTTGGTCGCGGTGGTGCGGATGGACCACAGCATGGACTGGAGCTCATCGAGCCAACCCTTGCCACAGGCCTTGAGCTTCTTCTTGAATGTTCTTGCCTTGAGGCCTCTCAGGACCTCTGCATTGGCGCGCTCTGCCTGGGCATTGCTCCGCGGGTGTGCCACCGAAGCGTAGCATATCTGCATTCCAAGGTTTGCACAATATGTTTTGAAAACGTTGCTGGTGAACTGCGAGCCATTGTCAGTGATGATGTGATTAGGAACCCTAAACCAGCTCACGAGGCCCTTGATAAACTTGACGGCCAAGCCGGCCGGGATGGTGCGCACAGCCTCCACCTCCGCCCACTTGGTTAATTTGTTGATGGCGACGTAGAGGTAGCGGTAGCCCCCGAGAGCTCGAGGGAACGGGCCCAGGATGTCCAGCCGCCAGACCACGAACGGACATGAGAGCAGGATGGTCTGGAGGCCCTAAGCGGGCTGGTGGATCTGCATGGCATGGAACTGACAGGCGTCACAGGATCTTACCAGCTCGGTGGCATCACTGAGCACTGTGTGCAGAAGAATCCGCTGCGGAACGCCTTGCCCACGAGGGTGATCGATGAGGAGTGATGCTCGCAGTCCCCGCCATGTATGTCGGGCAACAGCTCGCATCCCTGCTCCCTGGAGATGCATCGTAGAGAGACATCGTTTGGCCGTTTTCGGTTGAGGTCATCGTCCTGGATGAACTACGCAGTGGCCTGGCGGGCCACATCTTCTGCGTCATCCTCCTTTTCCGGCAAGGTGCCTTGGAGCAGGTACGCCTTAAACTCCTCGGTCCAGTACCCCTCCTGAGGTTCAAGTGCGAGGAGCAAGCGGGCTCCTGAGGTCGGGCCGCAAGCTAGGGCGCCTGAGGGGGGTGCCGGAGGGAGCTCCTCTTGAGGCGATGCTGGTCCCGCAATGGGAGGAGCTGCCGGATGCTTAAAAATCCGTTCCTCAAAGACGCTAGGCTCCTGAGGTAGATACTAAGACGTCCTCTTGGCAATTTCATCCGCCTCCTTGTTCGTGCCGCGCGGCACGTGCTGCAATTCTAGGCCCAAGAATCGTTTCTTTATTTTGCATACCTCCTCGAGGTGTGCCTCTATGTGCTCGTCCTTCGGCTTGTATGCTTTGTTAGAGAAGTTGACGAGGAGCTGGGAGTCGTCCCTGATGGTGAGGCGCCTCACCCCAAAGCTGCCACAGCCTTGATGCCGGCGATCAGGCCTTTGTATTCCACAATGTTGTTGGAGACCTTCTCGCCCTGCTGGAAGCAGAGCTGCACGGAGTAGTAGAGCTTGTCCTGCACGGGCGAGATGAGCACGGCTCCAGCCCTCGCGCCCTAACACGCAAATGCACCGTCGAAGTACATGACCCAGCCATCCGGTGCTTCATTTCTAGGTGAGAGGGAATGTTCCTCGCCCACTTCTCGGTTGGGAATCAGTCCATTCCGCCACGAAGTCGGCGAGGGCCGCACCCTTGATGATCCTGGTGGTGCTAAACTCCAACTGGAACGCCTGTAGTTCAATGTTCCATTCAGTGACCCTCCCCGCGGCGTTAGGGCTCTGGAGCACCCTCTCCAGGGGGTAAGCTGAGACAACCTTGATGGGGTGGCCTTGGAAGTAGTGGCGCAGCTTCCGGGAGGCGACGGGGAGCACGAGCAAGAGCTTTTGCGGCATGGGTGCGCGCCCGCGCATCACGCAGCACCGTGCTGACGAAGTACACCAGGTGCTCGATGAGGCCGAAGGCATTGGTGGAATCCTGCACCTCCTGGGGCTGAGGGTCCTCAGGAGCCTTGTCATCTGTCGAGGCAACCGTGGCCTCAGGAAGACTATCCTCAGGAGTCTCGCTGTCTGGAGGATTGGCCGAGGCCTCAAGAGTGCCGTTGACCGATAGGGCGGCCGAGCCCTCAGGAGCCCTGTCCTGAGGCCACCGCACCTCGGCCGGGTGCGAGGTGCTTCCCCGTGAGCCCTTGGTCGGGCGCTCCTCCCGAACTGCCACCAGCGTTGCGCTGGTGGAGTGAGGCATGGCGGGCAGGTAGAGTGCCAAAGGTTCAAGGGGCGCGGTGCTAACATCACCGGTGGGATAGTGAGGTACTTCTTGAGGTCTTGGAAGCTGCGTCAGACTCCGGAGTCCTCTCAAATGGGCCTTTCTTTTTCATCAGCTTGAAGAAGGGGAGGGTGCGCTCCCCTAGCTTGGAGATGAAACCCCCGAGCGAGGTTACGCAGCACGCCATCTTCTGCATCTCCTTGAGGGTTTGCGGTGGACTCATCCTTTCTATGGCCTTGACCTTCTCGAGGTTGGCCTCGATCCCTCTGTGCGACACCAGGGAACCCAACAGTTTGCCAGACTGAACGCCAAACACACATTTTTTTGGGTTCAGCCATAGGTTCACTTGGCGCAGGCTGGCGAACGTCTCCCCCAGATCTTCGATAAGAGTTCTTGCTTCCCGAGATTTCACCACTATGTCGTGGATGTACGCCTCAACGTTCCTCCCGAGCTGCTGTCCTAGGGCGATATGCATCAACCGTTGGAAGGTTTCTCCTGCATTGCGCAGCCCAAACGACATGCAGGTGTAGCAGTACACCCCACACGGGGTTAGAAAGGCTGTCTTCTCAATGTCTTGCACCGCCATCTTGATTTGCTGATAGCCCGAGAAGGCGTCCAGGAAGCACAGTAAATCGCATTCGGCGGTGGAGTCAACGATCTGGTCGATACGTGGGAGAGGGAAATGGTCTTGAGGACAGGCCTTGTTGACGTTGGTGAAATCGACGCACATGCGCTCCCTCCCGCCCTTCTTGGGGACGATGACTTGGTTCGTGAGCCAGTCCGGGTGCTGCACTTCTCAAATTACGCCGGCCTCCAGCAGCTTGCGGGTCTCCTGGGTGATGAACGACTGCTTCCCCGGGGCTTGCCACCGTGCCTTCTGCTTTAGCGGTCGTTCGTTGGGGCGCACCATCAGGTGGTGCTCGATTACTCCACGCGGAACCCTGACCAGGTCCGCCGCCTCCCATGCAAACACGTCCTTGTTCGCGCGTAGGAAGCTGACCAGCACCTCTTCTTGGTCTAGAGGGAGGCCGGCGCCTATGGTGAAGGTGGAGCCCGATGCCCCATCTTCATCGATCGGCACCTGCTTCGTCTCATCCGGATCTTGAGAGAACAACTGCTTCTTCTTCGCTGGTGTAGCCCTGGGTTCCTCCGGGGCTCCTCCTCACTTGGCCGCGCAGCCGCCGCGGCTCTGAAAGCCAACTAGAGGGCCGAGAGCGCATCCTTGCTATCCCCCGCCACGGTGAGGATGTTGCTACTTCTCGGCATCTTCATGAGGTTGTAGCCAGGGTGGGTTGCCGCCATGAACTTGGCTAGGGCCAGGTACCCAAGGATGGCGTTGTACGGGAGGCTGATGCGGGCGATGTCGAAGTCCGTAAGCTCGGTGCGGTAGTTTTCACGTGTGCCGAAGGTGACGGGGAGGCGGATCTGCCCTAGGGGATAGGTGGAGCCATCAACGACCCCGGAGAAAGGCTTGGTAGGGCGGAGCCGGCCATGGGGCACATGAAGCAGGCCGAATGCTTCCACAAAGAGCACATTGAGGCCGGCGCCATCGTCGATGATGGTCCTGATGACCGCTACGTTAAAGATGGTGGGGGTGCAGAGCATCGGGAGTGCGCCGGCGCCGGCCATGGTCGCGGGATGGTACCTCGAGTCGAAGGTGAGGTCGGCCTTAGGCACCGCCCAGCCCGGCGGAGCTCCCCGCTGCACGTGGGCGGCGCCCATCTGGCGGAGGAACTTCTTGGCATGGCAGTCCGAGGCTGGCGCCTATGAGCCGCCAAGGAGGTCCGCGATGGTGTGGGGCGCCGGTGCCGCGAAAGGTGGGGCCCGCCGCCTGGTGGGTCCCGCCGGCTACCGTGAACTCGGCCGACAGCTCGGGCTGGCCGCTTGCAGGCCATGCTAACCGCCTTTTACTGTATCCTTGCCCTTGATGACGAGGTCCTTGTCGGGGGGCGCATGGCTATAGTCCCGCCGCTTGGCGGGCGCTTACTATAGCCACACTCCGTCTCATCAGATTAATGGTGCGCAGAATCCAAGGGGAGGGAGGACCGACTGCTAGAGGTTGGCCCGCCCTCGAGGCCTCCTGCTCGGGGTACGCCATCTTCTAGCTGCCCGCAGACAGGTAGGGCCCGCCGCCTGTGGGCCGTATCGACCGCCCGTCGTGGGAGCATGGCACCTGCTGATGTAGGACGCGCCATGAGTCGCGTGGCCATAGTGCCACACTGGGCGAGGGGTGTCCGCTTGGTACACCCGCACTGTGGCCACGTTTCTCCAGGATTCGGGGGTGGCAGGTCATCCTGCAGCCACGCCCCGTCTCGTAATAGTAAATGGGTGCAAACTTTGAGGGGACGCAGGGCCGCTTGCTAGGAGTCGGCTCCGTTGAGGCCACCTTCTGGGAGCACGCTGTCTTCTAGCAGCCGGCCCAAGGAGCCAGACATACGTCCGGGAGGTGCGAGGGGCTATGCTAGCCCCGATGTCTTGAAACGCTATGGGGTGCTCATGTGGCTCCTTGTGGTCAATCCCTCTGAGAGTAGTCCCCGAAACTGGTGGGGCAATGTGGCTCAAATCGAGGCTCCTTGGCAGCTTCCTACTCCAAGTGGTCTTGTATTCTTGCTTCGTACAGCTTCAAGTGGTGCTGTCTGTCAGGAGCCGACCAAGGCTTGGCCGGCTGTCCGGCGAATTCGAATCGTCATGGTGGATGCCGGGTGGTGTGCCTGCCGGGTCGCAGGCCTCCCGCCTGTTTCTCGCTTGCCATGCGTCACCAGCAGGCCAGGCCGGCCAGCCAGCCCACGCATGTGATGGGATGTCGCTCCAGGCCCAGGCCGGCCACTACAAAGCCTCGGCGAGCGCGCGTGCGGCCGGGGTGGACGTTTGCCCTTCTCATGAGCATTAACCACGCGCCATAAAGCCGCAGAATATGCGGGGTCATGCAGGGCGTGGGCGTAGTTAATCCAACGGACCCACGATACGTGCTCTCAGCTTTGCCGTGCCGCCGTGGTTATAAATAGGAGGAGGTGGGCATGGTAGAACGCACGCACGCCCCCCTCACTCTCCATCTCCTTCTTTCTTTATCTTGCTACTGTGTTGCGCCATTTTGCTACCCGCCGCCGAAGCGCCGCCGCAGCCCGCCGTAGGTTAGCTCATCCGCGCCGCCACCAAGAAACAACCATACATGGCGTGAGCCGACTGGGATGGTTCAAACATCCACATCGACCACCTCGAGTTCCTCTGTCAGACGCGGCAGCTTCCCTACGTGGCAAATGTGGAGGTGCGCGTTCATCCCAAGAGGGAGATCTTGCCGGTGCCGGAGGAGGGCGAGCGCGTCGTCTTTCGGTCGCACTCCCTCCGCGGCTTCGGCCTGCCGACAAGCGGCTTTCTTCGCTCCTTTCTCTATTTCTACCATCTCCAACTCCACCACCTCACGCCAAATACGGTGGTGTTGCTCTTTGCCTTCGTCACCCTTTGGAAGGGGTACCTCAGCGTCTCGCCCACACATGAGCTGTGGGGGGAGCTCTTCAACCTCAAGCTCGGCACTGCCATCAAGGGCGAGGCGGCGTGGTGCGGGGCCTGCATGGCGGTGCGACGCACCGGATCCGGGGTCCGCTTCCCAGCCCTCGCTCTACTGGAGTCGGCCAAACGCTGGCAGAAATCATACTTCTACGTCCGGAACATCCACGAGTCGTGAGACTACGTCAACCATCTGGCTTACCCGGCCGGCCCGCCGCTCGAGCCCCGAAGCAACTTGAAATACCGGGAGAAGACGCTGCTGGCCGCCATCACCACCGCTCTCACCCGGCTCCAAGAGATAAAAGAGTCGGAGAGCCTCAAAGCTTCGGACCTGCTGGCCGCCGTCGTTGAACGCCGGGTGCTGCCTCTTCAGGCCTGGCCTCACCTCATCAGTAGCATGAGCGGCCGCCGGGACACATGCCGGATGTCCACCAACGTGCTGCCGGACATGGAGGTGGTCCGGCTTGTCAACTACTTTTCTGACTACAAGCTCGTCGAGGGGAGCTGGCGGTTTGGCAAGGAGCCATATAGTCGCGCCAATCCACCGCCTCCGGTTAGTTTTCGATTCTTTTTTTGCTTGTGTCAATCTTCTTCGTGCCACCTGACCGTCTGGCCGTGATGCAGCGCTTCCCAGGCCAGACGGCAGCCGACGCGCCGGATCCAGGCCATCAGTACCTGGTGGACCACGCGGAGGGTGACGTGAACGACCTCGAGCTGGGAGCGGCCGCCATGGAGGAGGACGATGCCGCTGGAGGCACCGGTGAGGGAGCATGTTGCTCCGTAGGAGGAGGCGACGATGTCTGGGACAGGCCGGACAACGACGAGGGGGAAGACGAGCAGCGCCGCGCCCCAGACGCCGGCAGCACAGGCGCCGACTCCTCGACGGCGCCGACTGGAGCACCCGACCTGTCAAAGCATCGCGCCGACCCCGAGAAGTTTGGTAGCCGGCCGTCCAAGAAGGCCAAGTCCTCGGTCGCCGTGACCAAGAGGCAAGAGGCTGCGAAGGCAGCCATCGTCCCGAAGGGCCCGAAGCAGCGCCTGATGGTGTCTGCGTAAGTGTCTTGGCTTTTCTTCTTCGTGAATCTCTATCTTACATTTGCTTCTCTTCTTGCAAACTCTTTAGCTTCGTTCGCCATGTCGTGCAAGGCTCTGCTTTCTCTGTCGCGAGCCCCATCCGCCTCGGTGATTGGGGTGGCAGGCGGCCCCGAAGACACCCGCCGGATGGACCCGGTCGCCGCCCTTCGGGAGGCGACGGAGAAGAACGCGCAGGAGGCGCAGCAGGAGCCGGACGCTGCGGCCCGGGTAGAGGCGGAGGCGGCGGACGCAACGCGGGTGGAGGCCGACGCGGCAGCCAAGGCGTGGTAGGAGGAGGCGGCCCGCGATAGGGCTCGAGAGGCCACTGGCCCGCAGCAAATGGAGCTGCCGGTGGTGGAAGGCCAGGCGCTGACTGGAGGGGCCGAGGCCGACCAAACGGCCCTGGAGAGGGGAGGATCCGACCCCGTCATCCCTGAGAGGGAAGTGCCTTTGCACGCATCCACTGCTAGCGTGTGAGGCTGCCGGCCCGAGGAGCCGGAGGTGCCGCCATCCAGCGGTGAGTTGGTGGTGAGCCGCGTCCCTGCGCGTCAGCACTTAGCGCGGGAAGTCTCAGCGCCGAGGCTAATGGAGGCTGGGGCTGCGAGCTCGTCCGCGCCCGACACTGAGGCCAAAAGCGTTGCTCCGCTGGACTGGGCATCAGGAGCCAGCTCGGGTACCCTCAACGGGGCAATGAAGGGCATCTTGGAGCAGTTCAACGCCCACAGAGCCACCCTCCTGAAGTCCAGGGAAGAGCTTCAGACGATGCAGGCGGTCGTCCGGGTAAGCTTTTGCTCTTGTTTTCAATTCTTGTAATCTTCCGTGGGGGCGCGCCAGTGCACCCACTAGGTGTAGCCCCCCGAGTTCCGGGCCGGCTGCTGAGCAGGCTGGCCGGAACTTCAAGGTGTGCTTCCGTGTCCTGAAGTGTCGCCTTTGTTTGTAGGATTACCACAACTCGCGTGCCGCTGCCTACAACGCCCAACACCAGGCGCTGGCCAAGCGGACCGTCGACCTGAACCAAAGCCGACATAAGTAGGCAGTCTTTCCGCGGGGGCGCGTTAGCGCACCCGCCGGGTGTAGCCCCCGAGGTTCGGGCCGACTACTGAGCAGGCGGTCTAGATCTTCCGGCAATTATTTGTTTTTGGCTAATGTTGATGTTCCTTTCTTGTATTGCAGAGGCCGCCGCTCAGCTGCAGGCGCGCTTGGGAAAGCTCGAGACTAAGCTCAAAGACAGCGAGTGCCAAGGTGCAGGGGCGTAGCCAAGCCGCCAAGGAGTGCGACCGACTAGTGAGGGAGCTTGCCGACCAGGCGGAGAAACACCATGCGGAGATCTGGCAGCTGAAAGACAGCGAGGTGCTCCTCAAGGCCAATTTCGAGACTCAGCGCTCGGACTGGGCCGAGAGGGAGAAGCTGATGTCGGAAGGCTCCGAAGTGATCCAGGACATGGTCGACTGTAATTCATTTCTTCTCTTGTTGTTTAGGCTCCAAATGATGCAGGAGCCAGCTTCTAAACTCTTTAGTCTTCTTCTTGGACAGAATTTCTTCCAGGTTGCTCTGTTGCCGTCAGCCAGGCCATCGAGGTGCGACGTGAGCAGCGGCGGAGGGCAGGCATGGACATTCCGCCGAACGCACCCCGGAATCTTGGCGAGCAACTCCTGGCCGTCAAGATGCGCCTTGAGCCAGCTCACAGTCTTCTCCGCCGTCTGCAGCGCGCCGGGTCGCAGGTCCTGGCGGGGTTGTGGCCGAATGCTGAGATCCCTCGCACCCCAGTCGGACCGCCGATTGGCTAGAGGTGGCGGTCGAGCGGTTGGAGGCCTGGAAGGGCGCCGCGGCCCGGGCGGGCACCCGGACCGCGTTGGAGTTCGCCAAGGCCTGGTATCCGAACCTGAGGCTGGCGCAGCTGGCCACCTTCCGGCAGGAGGCCGGACCCAAGCTGGAGGCGGTGCGCGACGAGCTTGTCAAGCGCACGACAACAATCGCCGAGTATGCCGACACCGGTGTCTTCATCCAGGAGTGGGACGACGAGGGCGCTGAAGTGTCGCCCTCCTAGTTCAGGTTGAAACCAGAGGAGGGGGAGGACTCTGCGGAGGAGATCGCCTCCAGCGACAAGGGCGACGATGATCAAGACGAGGAAGGTGAAGACATCACACTGGATGATGGAGCGACCAGCCAGCCTCAACCTTATGGGGCATCGACTAGCGAGCTGTGGGAGACCGCGTCGACTACTGCCAATGCCGACCTAGCCGAGACCCGCCAGTCGGATGCTCCACCAGTCGGCACCTCCGCCTCTGCCGACCTATCAACACCGCCTGCAGCACCCCTGGCCTAGGCAGCTGCTTATCTTTGAAGTTTTTTCTGTCTTTATGTCTTTGAACAAACAAGTTAAATTTGCGGAGTTCCACCCACTAGGGGTTTAATTCAAACTCTGTTGAATGCTGGCCATGGGCCTCTTGTTATGTAAATAACTTTATTTCGCACATGCTTGTGCTCTTGCCGGGTTCTCACTTGGTTTTGCTTTTGCTCTATTTGGCTTTTTCCTTTGCCGCCTTCCTTTGGCTGCCGCCCTGCTAGCCGAACAGCCGCTTTGCGTACTGTGGCCGGGTCAGGTACTTGGCCACTTAGGATAGACAAGTACTTCGGCCGTCTAGAGCGTAGCTAGTCAAGCGAGAAGCCGTCCGGCCAGCTGCTCTGCAACCGGATGGGTGAGGCGAGGAGCCGGCTTGGCCTGTATTGGTGTTCTTGCTTTGTCATTCTTTGTGTGGACAGCTTTTCCTGCCTTTAGCTCTTGCCAGCCGGACAGCCGCTCTGCAAACTGTGGCTTAAGGCAAGAGAGGGCTCAACTGTCGGCACACTACTTGGCCAACTGCGGGTGGTACCTACATAGGTCAAGGCGGCGAGCCCCTGGGCGGGCTGACTGGACCCGGTGCCGGGCGAAGGAATGAAATAATACATTCACATGCAAGCTAATCATATAGATAAAGAAGGTAGCCCCCGAGTGCTCCTCGGGGGACATGCTATCTATGCATAATACAAAAGGTAGCTTGGTACATACAGTGCATCAACCGTAAAATGGGCGGAGAAGATTCGCGTTCCATGGGCGCTCCGTCTCTTTGCCGAAATCTTCCCTCTTGCATGCCCTGGCCTTTTGTGCGTCGATGAGGTAGTAGGAGTCATTGCCCAGGGCCTTGCTGATGATGAAAGGTGCCTCCCACAGAGCCGAGAGCTTGTGCTGGCCGGCTGTTCGCTAGATCAGCCAGAGCACAAGGTCCCCCTTCACGGAAGGATCAAGGCCTAACCTTCCAGCTGTGGTAGCGGCGCAGGCTCTGCTGGTAGATGGCGGACCGGCTGAGTGCCAGTAGCCGGGCCTCTTCCAGCAGATCAACGTCGTCTTCTCGCACCTGCTTCGGTTCCGCCTCCGTGTACATGGTGACGCGAGGCGAGTCAAACTCGATGTCAGTTGGGATGACGGCCTCTGCCCCGTACACAAGGAAGAAGGGAGTGAAGTCGGTTGCTTTGTTCTGCATAGTCCAGAGACTCCAAGGGACAGCCGGGAGCTCCTCGATCCAGCAGCTAGCCGAGCGCTCCAGCGGCTCGACTAGTCGGGCCTTGATGCCGGATAGGATGAAGCCGTTTGCTCGCTCCACCTGGCCATTTGACTACGGATGGGCAACAGACGCTAAGTCCAGTTGGATGCCCTGCATTGCGCAAAAACGGGCCAAGGCGCCTTTGGTGAAGTTTGTGTAGTTGTCGGTGATGATGCTGTGCGGGATGCCGTACCGGACGGTGATATCCACAATGAAGGTCACATCGGTCAGACCATTGAGCTTCTTGATCGGCTTTGCTTCAATCCACTTTGTGAACGTGTCCACGGCGACTAGCAGATGGGTAATGCCGCCACATGCTATTTTGAATGGGCCCACCATGTCCAACCCCCAGACGGCAAATGGCCAAGTGATGGGGATGGTCTTGAGTGCAGAGGCCGGCAGGTGTTGCTTGGAGCTGAAGCAATAGCACCCCTTGCACTTGCAGACCAACTCCTTGGCGTCATCCAAAGCAGTCGGCCAGAAAAAACCATGGGGGAAAGCTTTGACGACAAGGGATCTGGAAGTGGCGTGGTGGCCGCATTCGCCTTGGTAAATATCTCTGAGGATTGCCATGCCCTTCTCTGGGTCTAAGCAGCACTGAAGGCACCATTCACGCTGCGCCTGACAAGCTCTCCGTTCACAATTGTATATGCTGCTTCCCGGCGCTACACCTACCGGGCTAGAATCTCGTTGGCTGGTAGCTCTCTGCTCACTAGGAAGTTTAGGATGGGCTGCGCCCAAGATGGTGCTTCTACCACTATCATCATAGCAACAGGAATTAGGGCGGTTGGGTTGGGAGGTGGCGGGTCGGAGACGGCCATGGCTTGCTGCGTCATTGAAGTCCCGGGGCTGACTGCTGCAGTCCCCAGGCCGGGTTCTGAAGTCCCCGAGCCGGGTTCGAGTGCTGAAGCCCCCGGGCCGCTTGCCGAAGTCCCCGTGCCGACTGCTGAAGTCCACGAGCCTGTTCCGACTGCTCCGGGGTCATCCGGCACGAAGATGGATTTTGATTCCGGCGAAGGCTTGATAGATGGCTTGCGCAGGCACTCGAGTGAAACGCCGGCTGTTATGGCTTCCCGGCTAGAGCCGATCCGGGCCAGGGCGTCGGCTGGTTCATTGTCGGCCCGTGGCACATGGAGGAACTCGCGCCCGTCGAAGTGTCCGCTGATCTGCTGGACGAGGAAGCGGTAGCTTGCCATGTTTGCACCATTGGCATCCCAGTCACCAGACGACTGCTGGACCACCAAGTCCGAGTCGCCATAGCACAGAATCCGGCGGATGCCAATCTCCTTGGCAAGCCGGAGCTCGTGGATGAGCGCCTCATACTAGGCCACTTTGTTTAGCTGACCTTTTCAAAGGGGAGAAGGAAGACTTCACTCGCATGAAATGTCGGGAAGGTTTCTCCATGTATAACCCCATCGACTGGATGAGTTTTTTGTGGCCTTACTCAACCTTTTTCCAGAGTTATGCTAGTCGGCAAAGTGGATATGCAGCGTGTACTCGAGCTTGTCGCCTTTGGGAGAGTTGAGGACGATGCCGGCTCCCAAACCGGTGCGCATCTTCGAGCCGTCAAAGTGCATCTGCCAATGGATGGAATCCGGCGCTCGCGGCAGGTACTAGGTGTCCGCCCAGTCGACTAGGAAGTCGGCCAGCGCTTGGGACTTGATGGCGGTGCGGGGCTGGTAGAGGATCGTGTGGGGAGCTAGCTCGATGGCCCACTTCGCCACCCGGCCTGATGCATATCTGTTGCCAATGATCTCGGCAAGTGGGGTGGTGCAGATGACCGTGATGGTATGCTCCTAGAAGTACTCCTTGAGCTTCTTGGCGGCAAAGTATACACCGTAGCACATCTTCTGGAAGTGGGGGTAGTTCTGCTTGGAGGCGGACAACACCTCACTTAGGTAGTAGACGGGCCTCTGGACCGGCTGTGCCTTGTCGTATTCTGGACGCTCGACCACGATCGTGGTGCTCACCACCCGGTTGGTGGCGGCGATGTAGAGGAACATGGGTTCCTTAGCAGCCGGCGCAACCAGAACAGGCGGCGTGGCCAGCATCCACATGAGCTGGAGAAAGGCCTCGTCCGCCTTGTCGTTCCACTCAAAGTAGGTGGTCTTCTTCATCAATTGATACAAGGGGAGGGCCTTATCACCCAGCCGACTGATGAGCCGGCTGAGAGATGCCAAGCACACGGTGAACTTCTGGACATCCTGCAGCCGGGTGGGCCTCTGCATCCGCTCAATGGCCTTGACCTTCATGGGGTTACACTTGATGCCGCGTTTAGCGACAAGGAAGCCAAGGAGCTGGTCGGCTGGTACTCCGAAGACACATTTCTTCGGGTTGAGCTTGATTTGAAAATGGGGCAGATTCTCAAAGGTCTCCTTGAAATCCTCCAGAAGGGTGCCGCGCTTCTCCGTCTTCACCACAATATCGTCTACATAGACGTGGGCATTTCTGCCGAGTTGCTTGAGGAGAGACTTCTGCATGCAATGTTGAAACGTGGTGCCAGCATTTATCAGGCCGAACATCATGGTCAGGTAAGAGAAGGCTCCGAATGGTGTGATGAAGGTGGTCTTCAGCCGATCGGCCGGGTTCAGCTTAATCTGGTGGTAGCCGGAGTAGGCGTCAAGGAAATACAGCAGCTCGCATCTGGATGTGGAGTCAATCACTTGATCTATCTGAGGCAAGGGAAACGGATCCTTGGGGCAGGCTTTGTTGAGGCTAGTGTAGTCAATACACATACGCCACTTGTTGTTCTTCATCAAAATGAGGACTGGGTTTGCAAGACAGACTGGGAAGAGCACTTCCATGATGAAGCCGGCTGCCAGAAGCCGGGCGATCTCTTCACCAACAATCCTTCTCTTCTCTTCTGACAGGCAGCGGAGGGGTTGCTTGACCGGCTTTGCATCCGATCTCACATATAGCTTGTGATCGGCGAAATCCGTCGAAACACCTGGCTTGTCTTTGGGAAACCATGCAAAGATGTCCCAATTCACACAGAGGAAATCAACGAGCTCGCTTTTCTATTTGTTGTCGAGGTTTGAGCTTATGACAGCAAACCTCTCTGGGTGCGTAGGATCCAAGGCAATCTTCTTGGTTTCTTTGGCAGGCGGGAAGGAGCCCTGAGCCTCCGTGTCCTTGGGGTCGGATGGCATGTCTGGCTTCTCGCCGGCCATTGCCACCATCCGGTCAAGGAGGCGCTTTTCTTCGGCAATGACGAGGGACTCGGTCAGCCGACTGCTAGCAGCGACGCACGCGAGCGACTTCTGGTAGTCGTCGGCAATGGTGATGATGCCCTTGGGACCCGGCATCTTCATCTTGAGGTATGCGTAGTGCGGTACTGCCATGAAATTGGCGAGTGCTGGTTGGCCCAAGAGCGCATGGTAGGGGCTTTCCAGATCAACCACCTCGAACCACATCGACTCACGGCAGAAATGGAGATTGTCACCGAACAAGAACGTCTATCTTGATATTGCCGATTGCAGAGCAGGAAACTCTAGGTACGATGTCATGGAAGACATTCCGGCAGGGCAGGAGCTGCTTCTCCTTGATGCCCAGCTTCTCCATGGTGTAACGGTAGAGGATGTTGATGGTGCTACCCGCATCTATCTAGATCCACGAGAAATGGTAGGCCCGCCTTTCCGTTGAGAATGTTGAGTCCAACACCCTAGCATAAGCACCCGGCGATAGCATCATGGCCGAGTGGTCAGCACGGCTCCAGCTGATGGGCCTCTTAGACCAGTGCATTAATTCGGGACCTCTGAGGCGACGACGTTCACCTCCCAGTGGTGTTGGTGCCGGCTGTGCTTATCGTCGGCTTCACTGGTGAATATGACATAGGTGGCGTTGGCGTTGGGGAACTAGTCTTCGATCATGCCGGCCTGAATGGCCGCCGGCTGCTAAGGAGGAGGAGCTGGCGGGCCAGCATGCGGAGCCGGCAGGCCCTCGCCCTTGGTAATTCTAGTGAGCCAGTGGCATTTCCGAGTGGTGTGGTTAGACGGCTTCATGCCGCTGTGGAACTTGCATAGGACGTCAAGTGCTTGCTCGAAGGAGAAGGCGGGCAACCAAGCGGGCTTGCTGCCCTTTTGACGCTTGGGGCCGGGTTGCCCCTCCAGCTGCTGGTCTTCGACTGTCGTAACTAGCCGGCTGTTGGAGGCCGGTTGCTGGGCATTGCGCTTGTTGTCGTTCGGCTGATGGGGCCGACTTGAGTCACCAGCTGGCGTGTGAGGAGCCGGTGGGAGCACCTTCTCGGACGTGTCAACCTGAACCTCCGACTTCATGGAGGAGTCGACGGTGGCGTACTTGTTGGCCACGATCGGAAGCTCATCCAAGGTGGTCGGCTCGTCGCACAAGAGCTTGTGCTTGAACAAGGTGCCCTCTCTGCACCCGGCGGTGAAGTTCTCGATGGCCTGCACCTCGTGCACCCCTTCGCAGGAGTTGCGCAACTCGGCCCAGCGCGTCAAGTAGTCCCGAGTGGACTCAGTCGGACCCTGAACGCACATGGAGAGCTGGCGTGGCTTGGGGGCGCTTGTAGGTGCTGGTGAAGTTGCGGATGAAGACATCAGCGAAGTCCAGCCAGCTGTTAATGCTGTAGGGCTTGAGGATGTTCAGCCATGTCCGGGCGGTGCCCTGGAGCATGAGCGGAACGTACTTCACGGCAATGCGCTTGTTGCCATTTTCTATGCTGACGGTCATGGAGTAGTCGACTAGCCAATCATCCGGCTTCACGGAGCCATTATACTTGGGAGTATCTCGGGGGAGCGAGAACCCTTTGGGGAAGGGCTCGTCGAGAATGCGGGGGCCAAAGCAGGCTGGGCCGATTGCATCTTCTTCTTCTACGGCCAGGGACCGGGCAAGCCGCTCGATCCGTGGCGTGCATCGTTCTCTCCGACTCCTTCACGGGGGCAAAGCCGGCCTCCGAGAGTCGGATGGTCAACAGGCGGTGGGCAGGCACACCTCTCTCCGCGAGGGGGAACCAGACGGTCGTCCCGCCATTCTTCTGCTCGTGGGAGGCCATCTTGGTCGCGCACAATCGTGATGCGGGTGTGCCGACTGCGGCTAGTGGCCGACTCTTCGTCTCACCAATCGCGAGCACCGCTTGTTGGGGACCGGGAGGTCGCTCCATGCTCAAGGCGGGGGGGGGGGGGGGGGGGGGGGGATGGTTTTGTCTTGCCTGCCGGATTCCACCACGTGGCGGCCCACGTCCTGCTACGCGGTTGCAGCGTCGAGGAGCTGCTGGAGGCGCGCCATCTGGCTGTGATGCTCGTCGCCTTCCAGGTGGTCCAGTTTCTCTACGGCCGCCTGGGCGGCGCGCAGGTTCTCCATCGGGGTAGCGTAGACTGGGCGTCCGACAGCCAGCATACTAGCGATCGCTACACCGCGTTGCCGAATCATGTCGGTTGGGCTGGGCTCGCCAGCTGCTGGCGTGTTGCCCGCAGCGCTATCGATCCCGCGCTGCCAGGCTTCAGCGCGGCGACTCATGGCCTCCAGCTTGTTGGCGCTATCAAGGAGCGAGACGCGGAATGCTTCCAGCGTTGCTCCGTCAGTGTTGGCAGTGACAGGGGTAGACATGCCCTACAGGGTGACCCGCAGCAGGACCTGGGGTGCTTCATCAGCGTCCCCGCTGCGGTCGGTGACCATCACCTCCGTGATGAGGCCGGCGTTGGCTCCGCCAGCGACAGGAGGGAGCGGGTCGTCGATGATCACCATGTTGACTGGGAAGGCATCGGTCGAAACCGCGTCGGAGTCGATGAGCATCTTGACGGGCGGATCGATGGAGCCGACGGACTCCAAGTCGGAGGCGTGGTCGTTGGCGATGCAGAGCTTGCCAACGAGGTCGACGAGGCAGCTCTGGGAGCTGGCCGCACCTACATCGGGCACGGGCTGGTCGGACAGGCTGATCCCGACGATGAGATCAGCGAGACAGCTCGCAGCGCAAACGGCCTCCGCGTCGCGAAGCATGCTGACGCAAACGCCATCGGGCGTGCCGGGCTGGCTGCGCTCGCCAGGAAGGAAGAGGGTTCCCGTCCAGAACGTGTTCCCGGCCGACGCTGTACTTAGCCCCACGGTGGGCACCAGATGTCGGGGATATCTAGCGACGTATGCCAGGGGGTGGCTTATCATGGATGGGGACAGGAGTAGGTCGTCGGGCCCTGGAAGCGGGAGTGAGTGAGATCTCGAATGCCTACGAGTCTTACCCAGCTTCGGGGCTCTCCGTGGAGATAACACCCCTAGTCCTTCTCTATGGGCTCTCTGCATGTTGACTATCGTCAATAGGGGGCTACAAGGTTGCTCCTTGAGCTGTTCGGCTAGAGGAGGAAGAAGGGCAAGGTTAGCTCCTTCTCCTCTCTGGCTACGTGTGTGTATAATGGCTAGGGTCTTGAACCCTTCGCATGGGTGAACCTAGGGGGTTTATATAGGCCTACCCCCAGTGGTACAATGCTAATCCGACCGGGTGTAGGACCCGGCCGTCAGTGTCTCTGGGTGCCGGTTTCTCCATCGGCTGCTGGGGCCCGCCGCCTGGTGTGTCCCGCCGGCTGCCGCAAACTCGGCCAACAGGTAGGGCCTGACGCCTGCGGGCCATGCTGACACCCTTTTGCTGTAGCCTCGCCCTTGATGACGAGGGCTTTGTCGACGGGCACATGGCCACAGTACTGCTGCCTGGCGGGCGCTTACTATAGCCACACTCAATCTCATCAGATTAATGGCGCGCAGACTCCGAGGGGAGGGAGGGCCGCCTGCTCGGGGTACACCGTCTTCTAGCTGCCCGCGGACAGGTAAGGCCCGCCGCCTGCAGGCCGTACGGACCGCCCATCGTGGGAGGATGGCGCCTGCTGACGTAGGTCACATCATGAGTCGCGTGACCATAGTGCGGCGCCGGCGAGGGGTGTCTCCTTGGTACACCCACTCCGTGGCCATGTTCCTCCGGGATTCGGGGGTGGCAGGTGGTCCTATAGCCACGCCCCGTCTCGTCGTAGTAAATGGGTGCAAACTTTGAGGGGACGCAGGGCCGCTTGCTAGGAGTCGGCTCCCTTGAGGCCACCTTCTGGTCGCACGCCGTCTTCTAGCAGACGGCGGAAGGAGCCAGCTGTACGTCCGGTAGGTGTGAGGGGCTTTGCTAGCCCGATGTCTTGAAATGCTATGGGGTGCTCATTGGGCCACCCGTGGTCAATCCCTCCGACAGTAACTTTGTGTCGCGTGATGACCCACAATTATAGGGGATCATCTGTTGCTCTTTTCGATAAGAGTGTCGAACCCAAGGAGGAGCAAAAGGAAATGACAAGTGGTTTTCTGCAAGGTAATGTCTGCAAGTGCTGAAATTGTAAGTAGAAGAGTAGTTTGATAGCAAGATAATTTGTAACGAGCAATTAACAATAGTAGTAACAAAAGTGCAGCAACGTAGCCCAATCCTTTCGAGGCAACAGGGCAAAACGGTCTCTTATGATAAGCAAAGCGTTCTTGAGGGTACACGGGAATTTCATCTAGTCACTTTCATCATGTTGGTTTAATTCGTGTTCGGTACTTTGATAATTTGATATATGGGTGGACAGGTGCTTAGGTGCTATTCTTACTTGAACAAACCTCCTACTTATGATTAACCCTCCCACAAGCATCTGCAACTACGATAAAAGTATTAAGAATAAATTCTAACCATAACATTAAACTTTTGGATCCACTCGGTCCCTTACGGAGTAGCGCATAAACTGGGATTTGAGCTTCAGTCACTCTCCCAACCCATCATCTAATTGCTACTCCACAATGCATTCCCTTAGGCCCAAATATGGTGATGTGTCATGTAGTCGACGTTCACATGACACCACTAAGGGAATCACAACATACATACTATCAAAATATCGAACACATATGAAGTTCACATGATTACTTGCAACATGATTTCTCCAGTGACCTCAAGAACAAAAGTAACTACTCACAAATAATAATCATGCTCAAGATCAGAGGGGCATTAAATAGCACATTGGATCTGAACATATAATCTTCCACCGAATAAACCATATAGTAATCAACTACAAGATGTAATCAACACTACTAGTCACCCACAAGCACCAATCTATAGTTCCAGTAACAAGATTGAACACAAGAGATGAACTAGGGTTTGAGATGAGATGGTGATGTTGAAGATGTTGATGGATATTGCCCTCCCCAAGATGGGAGAGTTGTTGGTGATGATGATGACGATGATTTCCCCCTCCGGGAGGGAAGTTCCCCTGGCGGAATCGCTCCGCCGGAGGGTAAAAGTGGTCCTTCCCAAGTTCCGCCTCGAGACGGCGGCGCTCCGTCCCAAAAGTCATCCCCTTATTTTTTAGGTCAAAATGACCTATATACAAGAAGATGGGCACCGGAGGTGGGCCTGGGTGAGCACAACCCACCAGGGCGCGCCTGGGCTCCCTGGCGCGCCCACGTGGGTTGTGCCCACCTGGTGGGCTTCCTCTGGTAGTTATTTGCTCCAATATTGCTCAAATATTCCATAAAAAATCTCCGTGAAGTTTCAGCTTGTTTGGAGTTCATAGGTAGCCTGACGTAGCTTTTCTAGGTCCAGATTTCCAACTGCCGGAATTCTCCCTCTTTGTGTACAATTTGCATATTATGAGAGAAAAGACATTAGAATTACTCCAAAAAGCATTATTATGGATAAAAACATTATAAATAACAGTAAGAAAACATGATGCAAAATGGACGTATCAACTCCCGCAAGCTTAGACCTCGCTTGTCCTCAAGCGAAAACCGAAATCGAAAAACATGTCCACATGCTTTGAGAGAGAGGTGTCGATAAAAACAAAATACGGACATAGAAGCATCATGTTGATTATTATAATAGCAACAAAATTAAACATAAGAATTTTATCATAGGATCTTTATCATATACTTCTCATGAATAGGTAACGATTTTGTCGGCGTCCTGGGAACGGGGGTTCCCAGACTTGCCTGCTTGCGGGCCGTGGCGTGGCTCCATCAACGGCCCGGTACGGCTCAGCATCGGCAAGCAAGAACTCAAGACCCTTGCCAGGGGCCAAGCCTCGCGAGGCGGACGACACCAAGACCTCCCTGGGGGCAGCCTCACTAGGCTAGCTCCCAAGGAGCAGAGATATAAATGCAAGGTGCAACTCACGAGGTTCACATGACGTGAGCCATGACGATCAAGGCCAGGCGGGCGCCAGAGGGCGCAGTGTACCAGTTTCCTCTTTGGTGCTAAGGAGGCAAGCGCAAGCACGGGGTCCTGAGCCATCAAGCAAAGATTTCCATATCAGTGTAATGAGACCGAGACCGCCAGGACGGCAGGATGGAGGTCATCGCGGATCCAACTGCAGCGTCACCACCAAAGCCTTTTGCAGGCGAAGACTACTTTTGTCAGGATAGCTTGTACTAGTTGTCTCCCTTCAAATTTGGCCGTTGTGGAATCCCTTCCCGCTTACATTTGGGAGGAGGACCAAGGCCACTATAAATAGGACTTAGCCACCACATAGCGAGGCATCTCGGATCGGGGCCATTCTACCCTGACCACCTCACCAGCTCATCAAGCTCAAGAACACCTCACCTCCTGAGGCTGTTCATCCACTGTACTAGTTCATCCTCAACCCCTCGAGGCAATCCACCACAAATCTAGAGTAGGGTATTACACCGGAAGGTGGCCCGAACCAGGATAAATCCCTGTGTCTCTTGTTCTTTGGGTTTGTCGAGCTAGGCCACGGGATCATGAGCGGGCAGGCTGGGGAGAGAGTGTTCTTCGTGCGCACCCCAGAGTTCGAACCTCTCAAGGGCCTGCGGAACCCTGAATCTGACATTTGGCGCGCCAGGTAGGGGTGTGTCGAAGCCTCATTTCCGTTGATCGATGCACCGCCGCCCCACTGCTTCCTTGGCTGATGCCCGTCGAGCCCGTGCTGAGCACCGAGCCGCTCTCGGTGCTCGCGTCGCCTAGACGGTGCCCGTCGGCGGGCGTCCCTGTCGTTCCCCATCACCCGCCGCCCACGCCGCCACCGGCCCGGCGGGGAACGAACAGCAAGCTTCATCGCTGCACCCCTCCGTGCGGAGCGACGGACGCGCCGCCACCCCGTCGCTGATTCCGGCCGGCTCGTATCAAGCTCGTCGTGGGTCCGCGAATGCACAGGCTGCGCTGCCCATGTCCTGCGAGCTCCTGCGCTAACGCCCCGTCGACGACCTCCATGAGGACTGGTTGAACCGCATCGCCGAGCTCATCAGCACCGCGGGGGGCTCTCCTGCACCATCCCTCTTGCTACCTCGTCTGCCTACCGTGCGGGTGATGTAGCCCATGGAGCGCTTCCGCCACCTCCGCGTCAAGATGTTGTCCTTGGACCGAGAGGCGCGGCCCCGCGGCAAGACCCACCACGCAGGGCGCCCGCGCGTGAAGAATAAAGCTGCCAGGAGGTCCAGCGGCCGCAAGAGGATGCTGCTGCACTCCTGGCACCACCACGTCAAGACCGCGCGCCGCCTGCGGCGGCAGCACGTGGGTTCCAAGACCAGGCTCCACCTCCACGACAAGCTCCAGTGACCACCCCGGGCTATCGCGCCTGCACCCCTGAGCTACGCAGCGTCGTCTGGCTGGGCAAGTTCAAGCCTGACCTGCCTGCACGCTACGACGGCACCCCGGACCCTCCGATATAACTAGACTCCGAAAACAGTTTCTTCTAGACTCAACAACGGCCAAACTACACGATCAATCAAGGGGGCTCCTAGGGTCGGTCGAGGCTCTGATACCAAATTGTCACGCCCAATATGCGATACTATCCTAAAGAGACTCGAAGGTCCCACGAAGGATAGAACCGCATATTGACACGCTTTTGCAAGGTGGATATCATTACATCAACATTACATAATAGACGGGGATACATACAAGGCATCCACATGCCGCAAGAATACATCAATACATCATACATAAGATCAAGATCCGACTACGGATGAAACACAAACAGAAGCTCAAACGACATCCACCCTGCTAGCCCAGGCTGCCGACCTGGAACCTATCCTCTGATCGAAGAAGAAGCAGAAGAAGAACTCCAAAACAAGAAACATCGCTCTCGCGTCATGATCATCGCAAAACCTGCACCTGCAACTGTTGTTGTAGTAAACTATGAGCCACGAGGACTCAGCAATCCCATTACCATGGGTGTCAAGACTAGCAAAGCTTAATGGGAAAGGAAGGGGTAAAGTGGTGAGGTTGCAGCAGCGACTAAGCATGTATGGTGGCTAACACACGCAAATAAGAGCGAGAAGAGAAGCAACGGAACGGTCGTGAAGCTAGCAATGATCAATAAGTGATCCTCAACTCCTACTTACGTCAAACATAACCCAGAAACCGTGTTCACTCCCCGGACTCCGCCGAGAAGAGACCATCACGGCTACACACGCGGTTGATGCGTTGTAGTTAAGTCAAGTGTCAAGTTCTCTACAAACGGACATTAACAAATTCCCATCTGCCACATAACCGCGGGCACGGCTCTCAAAAGTTTATACCCTGCAGGGGTGTCCCAACTTAGCCCATTAGAAGCTCTCACAGTCAACGAAGGATATTCCTTCTCCCGGGAAGACCCGATCAGTCTCGGAATCCCGGTTACAAGACATTTCGACAATGGTAAAACAAGACCAGCAAAGCCGCCCGAATGTGCCGACAAATCTTGATAGGAGCTGCACATATCTCGTTCTCAGGGCACACCGGATTGTCCAAAGTTCCGGTAGGCCAGCCCAGCGTTGCCCCTGGTGGCCACCGGCTGCTGACAGGTTGGACCAACACTCGAAGGAGCACTAGCCCGGGGGGGGGGGTAAATAAAGATGACCCTCGGGAGCGCGACTCCCAAGGGAAAAAGGCTAGGTGAGGCAAATGTAAAACCAAGGTTGGGCCTTGCGGGAGGAGTTTTATTCAAAGCGAACTGTCAAGGGGGTCCCATAAACCACCCAACCGCGTAAGGGACGCAAAATCAAGGAACATAACACCGGTATGACGGAAACTAGGGCGGCAAGAGTGGAACAAAACACCAGGCATAAGGCCGAGCCTTCCACCCTTTACCAAGTATATAGATGCATTAATTAAATAAGAGAATATTGTGATATCCCAACAAAATTCATGATATCCATGTTCCAACATGGAACAAACTTCATCTTCACCTGCAACTAACAACGCTATAAGAGGGGCTGAGCAAAAAGCGGTCACATAGCCAAACAAAGGTTTGCTAGGAAGGGTGACAAAGGTTAGAGGTGGTTTCATGGCAATTTGGGAGGCTTGAGGAGCAAGTGATAGGTAGCGCGGCATAGTGATAGAACGAAGCAACTAGCATAGCAATGATAGTAATGAGATCCAAGGTGATGGTCATCTTTCCTAAAATCCCGCTAGGAAGAAGAACGAGTTCATGAAGAAGATGAAGCCACGAAGACGAACAAATCCTCACGATCGCAACGACACGGGAACTATCGAGAAGAAGCACACAACATGGTAAACACACCACACATGAACAAGGCATGATGCTCAACTAAGTATGATGCATGACAAGGCTACATGAAGCTACTCATGGCAAGAGATGATGCATACAAGAACAACACATCAAAGCAAGTTTAAATGAGGCCGGAAACAACGTATAACAATTTCGGTAAGTCCTCATATGCAAATTTCGAAATTGGTCCAGATCTGAATGAACCTTAAGTTCAATTTGTTAAACAGCAAGCTAAGATGCCCCAATATAATCTACACAAAATTCTAGTCTAGTTACATATAAAGTTCATTAGATTCGGAGCTACGGCCTAGAAGATATGAGCAAAACAAGTTAAACATGGCATTGATGCAAAAAGCATTCAAACATCAAGCAAACACACTCAAAACAAGGATGTAACAAGGTAACATGAAACTACATGAAAAACTAAGCAAGTTTCATATAGAGCATGCTCAAAACGGAGCAACGGTGCAACACATACACTCCAAACAAGATATAACAACGATCTGTCCAAAACAGCAACTAGGCATCTTGCAAGCATCAAAACAACATGCTACAGAAACTCAACATGAAAAAAAAGGCATGGACATGATGTACAGGTAAACCATGACAAAACATGAACACTGAGCTATCTCCAGAAATCACCAGAACATGCTCAAAAGGACATGACAAGATTGCAAATAATAACAGATTCACAGACTTGGCAGAATCACTGGACATGGCAGAAATAACATCAGGTTGTAAAGTTTAGAGCTATCAAGAAACATGCTAAATGAACATATCATAGCAACCAAAGCCATGGAATGGATCTACTAATTTCATAGAACAAAAGTCCCTTACTGAACATGAGCTAAAAAGGCACAGAAGATATGATGGCACCCAGGTAAACATAGCAAGTTTCATAAACAGATTCAGACTTTGTGAAAATAACAGTGCATGGCAGAATCGACGATAAGTAGGCATGTTGGTGAGCTTGAACCACTCACCACAGAGCAATACATGGCATGACAATGTAACCAACAGTAATATAGCATAAATATAAAGCTAATAATGGAAATATCATAGTCATAGGGTACATGGATCACTAGCAAAACACATGGCAATAACGAACTTCATGTTAACAGGCTGACAGAAACATTATTTAGCAAGTTGAGAGCAAGATTACAACAAGATACAGCAGGCTATAGTTGCAAACAAGGGCATGGATGGTTAGACCATAACATCTATAACAAAACATCCTTACTGAACATCTCCAGATTATGCATAGAATAACTTGTAGAAGCAGGTTTACATGGCATCACAATGTAACAGCTAGAAAGTCACGGAAATCAGCAACATCATGGATGCTACTTTGCATGCTTGTGCTAGTCACCACATAGATCACAAAAATACAAGACAAGAACTACTGTAAATATGGAATGATGTAGTACAAAACTCATGTAGAGCTCATGCCCATAGGATGCACACACAAAATGCAATGAAAAAGACAAAACACCAAGTTCTGTAAACAGACAGCAGTTAACATCATATAGCACTCTTGCAATGATGATTAGGGCATCACGATGAACTCTAATGAACATGACGCAATGGAACCAAATAAAGAGCATCTCACAATGAACATTCTGACATATCATGCACGCAAAATGGAGCAGTACACACAAAGTTATGCAGGTCAAAGTATGCAACATGCTGATAAAAAAAACCTGGGACTTAGAGAAAATTATACCCCGCGGAGAACGTGGACGGGACAGTGCGGGGCGGAGGGATCCGGGCACGGGACGACGCGTTTGGCTGGAGGATGGGTGGATCTGGTCCACCCGGCCAGATACAAATCGGGGATGGGTCCGGGTCCGGCGACGGCGGCTCGCCGGAGGCCGGCGACGACGGGCGGGAGGCGCGGCGGTGACCGGGCGGCCAGGGGCGGCGCCGGCGCGGCGGACGTGGAGGCGGGGACCGGCGGAGGCGGTGTCCGGCGAGGTGGCGGTCGCCGGCGATGGGAGGAGGCGGCGGCGGGAGGCGAGCCGCGGGGCGCGGGTCGGAGGGCGGCGAGGGTCGCCGGGGAGGCGCCGGCGGGAGGAGCAGGATATCGCCGGCGAGGCGCGTTGGGCCGGGAGGCAGACGGCGGCGGAGGGGAGAGGCGCGCCAGCGGGCGGCGGGCGACGCCGGCAAGGGGCAGCGGCTCCGGCGGCGCTCGGGAGGCGCCAGGCGGAGGGGTCGGGCGAGGCGCGGGCCGGCGCCCGCGCGGGCCTGGGCGGG
The DNA here is from genome assembly GCF_018294505.1 of Triticum aestivum. Classification (NCBI taxonomy): domain Eukaryota; kingdom Viridiplantae; phylum Streptophyta; class Magnoliopsida; order Poales; family Poaceae; genus Triticum; species Triticum aestivum. Next base: position 192,110,095 of record NC_057811.1, on the reverse strand, counting down.
CCGCGCCTGGGCCTGGTGGGCCGCGACGGCGGGGACGGCGCGGGAAGCCACGTGGCGGCACGGGAGTGGCCGGACGGTGGCGGCGGACATGTCCGTCGGTGGCGGGGGAAATGTCCGGCGGCGCGAGAGGAAGGAGGCTAGGGTTCATCCGCGAATTTCGAGGGGAGGGGGTGTTTATATAGGCATAGGGAGCTAGGAGAGTCCAAATGAGGTGCGGTTTCGCCCACACGATCGTGATCGAACGACCGAGAGAATGGAGGGGGTTTGGATGGGCTAGGTGGGCTGTGAGAAGTGGTGCTGGGCTGCAAAGAGAAGGGGGCTTTCGGGCTACGCGGTTAACCGTTGGGGCATCAAACGACCTCCAAATGGAACGAAATTTGACGGGCAGCCTACCAGTACTATACCAAGGCCACTCGGCAAATCTCGACCCATTCCGAGAAGTTTTTCTCCCGCTCACGAAACAAGGGCTGAGAGGGGTGACGGGCGCGTGCGAGAGTGTCGGATCGCAAAACGGACAACGGGGAAAAGGACCGGATGCATGTTTTGTAAGACATGCAAATGAAAAGCAGATGATGACATGGCAAAATGCAACACGCAAGCAAATGACATGGAAAGAACGACGAATAACTGGAAGACAGCTGGCGCATCGGATCCGGGGCGTTACAAGGAACCTCGCGCCATCGCCTGCATCTTAGGTGGCGCTCAGGCCCCAGCCTCCGAGTGCATCTTCAAGCAGTTCGATCACGAGGTGAACGCGGCCCTCCCTAGGCTTGAGGCTACGCGCCCACTCAGGTGGTCCAAGTGCACCATCACCTTCAGCTCGTCCGACCAGCTCAAGTGCACGGCAACTGCCGGCACCCTCCCAATGCTCTGCTCGCCCGTCATCTGCAATGTCCTTGTCACCAAGACACTCATCAACGGTGGAGTGGGGCTCAATGTTCTTTCCATCGAGACATTCGAGTGCCTCCAAGTGCCATATAATCAGCTGCATCCCACCAAGCCCTACTTAGGAGTAACCGACGGCTCCACCACTCCTATAGGGCAGATCCACCTTCCTGTCACCTTCGGCCAGCGCGACAACTACCGCACCGATCTCATCGACCTTGATGTCGCCCACATCCGCCTGCCGTACAATGCCATCCTTGGATATCCGGCCCTGGCCAAGTTCATGGCGGTGACCCACCACGGCTACAACATCCTCAAGATGCCAGGGAGCCACGACATCATCACGATCGCTTGCGAGGAGAAGGACGCGGTGTGCTCCCTCGAGCGCGCCTACCAGGCCGTGGCGTTTGAAGACCCAGACAACGAAGGCGCCATCTACCCTCCTTAGGCGGTCCCCAAGAAGAAGAAGCTGCTCCATCAAGAGCCTTAGGAGAGCGGTGTCTCCAGCACCACCGCCTCAGGACCTGCGCCCACGGATGGGGTGCCTCCCTCTCTCGCATAGGAAGGCGCACCCGGCGCCCTCCGCAGGCTGGACTCGGGGGCTCTCTTCTGGAGGATCTCTAACTTAGCCAATGTCACGAGGGAGGCGCTCGGGCACCACATGGAGGCATGCTTCATCGCACGCTTCCCTCATGAAGGCACAAGGAACGAGGTGCTAGGTGCTCTAGCATTGATCACCAAGATGACCGAGGAGCTTCAAGAGGCCAGAGCCATGCGTGGCGACCACCGCCCACCACCTGGCGCGGCTTCTTGTCCTAGCGAGGATGACGAGCTGCGCATCTGCGTCAACATCCCTGGGCTCAACAGGGCCACATCGCAGGAGCGCTACTGGCCTTCGGAGGTTGGTCGGTGCGAGGGTCCACCTCACAGCTACGTTCGCATGACATTCGGCTTACCGAACGCAGCTGTTACTTTCCAGCGTCGCCCGTGGAGCGTTCTGGCGGCTCAGAAGTCCAGGCATCAGGTGGTCCAGGCGGAGATGGCGACGCTTCCTCGTGAGCCCCCGGGACCTCCAGAGCCTCCTGAGGTTCAGGACCCAGGAGGCTCGTGAGGAGCAACTCCTCCAGCGCGCGTCTTTAGCAGCTTCAACACCCCTCCAGCAATGGTATCAGGTGACTCTTTCGGGTTCATTCAGCTGGGGGCACCCCTCGGGCTGCATTATCCCCGGGTCGCATGGGACTGTCCCTGCGACGTGTATCCCTTGCATCCTTAATTTACCCTGTTGGGGGTGCCCCTCGGGCTGCATCATCCCCAGGCCGTGTGGGTCCGTCCCTGCGGCATGTATCGTTCTTGCATTTACCTGAACTAGTGTAACCTCCTTCGCCAAGATGATTTATGATTATCGCCTACTTGCCTATTGCCCTTCGCGGTCTCCTGCGTTGATGACCCACCTCCTGCTCATCCCGCAACGGGGGCTACACATGCTGGCACAGCGCTTGTGCTCGGGTCCGTCCCTGCAACACTGACAAACCTGAGTGATCGAGCTCTGGCTCGCGGCCTGCCCCGCGCACGTCACCTCACCAGGTCCTCAGTGCCTTCATCTTCTTGCGGAAAGATCAGCGGCAGGACAGCAAATGCCATTATGAGCTATATTATCCTCTCGAACTAACCCGCTGGAATCTCCGGAGCTTAGCTACGGGCGGCCTCGCCGGCTGCCCCCTTTTCACGCTATTCGCTTGCGCGTTAAAGGGGGGTCCTGAGCATCGCGCCTCAGGAGCTCCTACTGACTCTCTAGCCCTCACCCCGTGGCCTTGACCACGGCATCGCGGCCTGCCATACCAGTGGCGGCTGAGCCTCGCTCGGGGGCCGGGACCCGAGGACGCAGAGCATTTATACGAGCAAGGAAGGGGGAAGCCGGCGTGAGCCTTACCTAGTAACACCGCCGCTGGAGCACAAATCGGACGCTGCGCAGGGAGTTACCTTAGGCTTGTTAAGATAAGTCGCATATTCTTCTTAGCGCGACGCTGTAGTTGGAATTTTCGACTCTCGCAGCCTCGCTCTTGCAATGCCGCCTTCCTTTTCTGCCTTCGGGAAGCTACTTGCGCGCCAAAGGGGACCTCTTGAGCATCGCACCTCAGGAGCTCTTACCGGACCTTGGGCCGCTCACCTCCTGGCCTTGTCCACGGCATCGCGACCTGGCATACCAGCGATGGCCGAAGCTTGCCTGGGGACTGGGACCTGCCGGCGTAGAGCGCTAAGCTACCGCGAGGATGAAAAGGGGGGACAATGCCGAAGCAAGATATGCAACCACAACCTTATAGTAGGAATAATAAGCATTGGAGCAAAAGCATTATAGGTTCTTTACACGCCCCCACGGGGTTCGTCTCGGTTCCTCGCAGGGAACAAAAGAAGAAAAACCTCAAGAAGCCCTGACTACGGACGTCGCTGCCGACACCATCATCAACAATGGCCACGAGGGGCCGGTGCCAACCCCATCAAGGTCATCGACAACGACGGGTGGATGCCCTGCCGTGCTCCGGGCACGACGAGAGCTCGGTGGCGCGTAGCTGTCGTCACTCGTCTCCGGAGACTCGCTAGGCTCAGGAGAGTCGCTGGACTCCCAGGAGTCATTGCTGCTGCTGGAGGAGCTACTGACAGGACCGGGGGCAGGCTTGTCATAGGCTGCTGCGCCATTCCAGTGGCTTCCTCCAGGACAGCACTCCAGGCGGCGGCCTTCCTCATCAAAGACCTTGAAGAACAACGTGGAAGCGCCAACGTACTCAAAGTGGATCGCGAGGGCTCCCTCCGCGCGGCGGGCACGGGCGACCTCGCCCCATCCACGAGTCATGAAGATCTTGCCTGGGGAGACGACCTTGACCTGCACCCCCGTGGCCAGGGTGCAGCACCCGGCATGCTGCAACCACAACTCGAGCGGCCCTCCGGGTGGCATCTCCTCGGCAAAGAACCGCGGGAGCTGGATCCACATGCGCGGTGGCATCACTGCCCACACCACAAACTCGCGCGAGGAGCCCTCAGCGTGGGTTCATGGGCCGACGGCTCGTGCAACCTAAGCCTGGCCCCCCCGCGGCCGTGGCTTGAGCAGCGCGGGGTGCTCCCGCCTTCTCCGGAGCCCTGCGCTTGGGCGTACAGAGGAAGCGGGTAGCCAGGAGGAGGCCGCTCGTACCAACGTCCCGTCACCTCCAGCCTCACGCCAACGTCGCGGGAACAACTGAACCACTTCTTCGATGGGAGTGGCCCCTACAGCTCGCGAGGGGTTTTCCCCTTCTCTGCGGCGGAGAACCTCCTAATCAGCGCCATAAGTATCGTGGCAAGACGGCGAGGCTAGGAGAAAGAAGGAGTAGGCGGCGAGAAGATAGAGATGAGCGAGGGGGCTCTGCCCCTCCCCTCATTTATAGCCAGAAGGAGGCCAACCGTCGGCCTCCAGGATCTCACATAATGATGGTTTTCTTCTGGATGCAGCACGGTCTCGTCAAGTCGAACGGTTGCCGAGGCAGCATGGGGAAGCGGAGGCGCCCACGTCCCATCAATCGCCAAGCGCCGCTCGAGGCCGCAGGCGGTTGGGGCCCGCGGTGCTCGGCACTTGCTGTTTGGCTTCGCCTCGAAGCCAAGTTCGAGCGCCCCTTTGGCCCGGGGGCTACTGTCAGCGTCCTGGGAATGGGGGTGCCAAAACATGCCTGCCTGCGGCCCATGGCGTGGCTCCATCAATGGCCCGGTACGGCCCAGCTTCGGCAAGCTCAAGACCCTCGCGAGGGGCCAAGCCTCACGAGGCGGACGACACCAAGACCTCCCTGGGGGCAACCTCACTAGGCTGGCTCCCGAGGAGCCGAGATGTCAATGCAAGGTGCACCTCGCGAGGTTCACGTGACGTGAGCTATGACGATCAAGGCCAGGCAGGCGCCAGTGGGCGCAGTGTACCAGTTTCCTCTTTGGTGCTAAGGAAGCAAGCGCAGGAGCGGCGTCCCAAGGCATCAAGCAAAGGTTTCCATGTCAGTGCAACGAGACCAAGACCGCCAGGACGGAGGTCATCGCGGAGCCCACTGCCAGAGCCTTTTGCAGGCGAAGACTACTTTTGTCAGGATAGCTTGTACTAGTTGTCTCCCTTCAAATTTGGTCGTTGTGGAATCCCTTCCCGCCTACATTTGGGAAGCAGACCAAGGCAACTATAAATAGGACTTAGCCACCACATAGCGAGGCATCTCAGATCGGGGCTATTCTACCCTGGCCACCTCACCAGCTCATCAGGCTCAAGAACACCTCACCTCCTGAGGCTGTTCATCCACTGTACTAGTTCAACCTCAGCGCCCCTCAAGACAATCCACCACAAAGCTGGAGTAGGGTATTACACCGCAAGGTGGCCCGAACCAGGATAAATCCCTGTGTCTCTTGTTCTTTGGGTTCGTCGAGCTAGGCCGTGGGATCGTGAGCGGGCTGGTTGGGTAGATTGTGTTCTTCGTGCGCACCCTAGAGTTCAAACCTCTCAAGGGTCTGCGGAACCCTGAATCCGAAAGATTCATCACACAATTGAAGTATAAAGCAAAAACTCTATTAAAAACCAACAAACTATGTTCTTAGTCAACTTTGCAACTACAATTCATCATCTTTTCAGGAAGGGTCATGTAGCGGAGCCTTTAGGCAAGTCCACTACTCAACCATCATATAGTCTTCTATGATTGCTAACACTCACCGCGTACACATGAGCAAAACGTTTCAACCAGACACAAAGAAAGACAGGGGATTATAGTTTCGCCTCCCAACGTATTCACCTCAAGGGTGATGTCAACAATAATAACTCATGCTATCTATATTCAACTGGACATATGTGCCTAGATCTTTCCTCATGACATGATGCTTGCCAAAGGAGAAAAATAAAAAGGGATAGACGAAAAACTTTGACTCTTTGCATAAAAGTAAATACATTAAAGTTAAAGATAGGCCCTTTGCAGAGGGAAGCAGAGGTTGCCATGCGCTTATTTGTTTGTATGCTCAACCCCTTAGTGCAAGAGAATGTCATGTTGCATTGCCCCAAGCTTGGCGGAAGACTAGGGGAGTGCCCATACCCGATACTCAGTTTTCCTTTGGTGCTGAAGAAGATGATGGTGGTGATAAAGCGATCCTGTCCTTAGGGATCAAGAGATTCTCCAATCTACGGATGACGCTCCGGAGACGGATGATATGCTCTTGATGCAGAATATTTTCGCGAGTGAGATACTTATTTTGTATGCGAAATATTTCAATGATGCGAAATGCTTGAATCTTATTAGGGGTAAGGTGAGCAAGGTAAGGCTTAAGGATATCTTCCTCTTCCTTCTCAACAGGTAGTGGTTGTTCTACCACCAAAGGTGGATCTAAGGTAGCCTCCTTGCCCTTTTCTCCCTTGAAGACGTCCGTATGCTCCTCCCTCTTTAGCTCGATCTTCATCAACCAAGCATCTTCTTCCATGTTGTTGGAGGAGGAGGAAGACATGATGCGTGGCTTGATAAATCTGACCGAAAACAGCAAGGAAAGAGAACAGAGGATTTCTTCGTGATACGGTGATCAACAGGTTCGAGAAGTATATATAGATTCTTTATCTTGGAGTACAAGAATACGGTAGAAAAACGGAGTCCGGAAGGTGTCCCAGGTGGGCACAACCCACCTGGGCGCGCCAGGCAAGCCTAACGCGCCCTGGTGTCTTGTGCCCACTAGGGTACGCTTCCTGGAAGTTTCTTTATTTCGTAATTTTCTAAATATTCCAAAACTGATAAAAAATATTTCTGCGGATTTTTTGGAGTCCGTTTACTTACCGTATCACGTACCTCCTTATTTTCACAATTCTAGAGTGTTCCGGAAGGACTTTTTATGTGTTCTTCCGATGTCAAAGTTTGGATAATATTACATTCAACATTCATGGGCGTACCTGAGATATAATGTTTTATTCATTGCCCATTGACAACCGTCGGGTTAGTACCTTTGGAATTATATATTTTGATGGCTCCAGACCGATAAACCTCATCGATAACATAGGGGCCTTCCCATTGTGAGAGGAGTTTTCCTTGTGAGCAGTTCCATCTCCAGCATGATGCCCTCCATAAGCTTCGGAGTGACATTTCCATAGGATTTGTCCCTGTTCATGCTCAGGTACACAATTTCTAATAATACCATCTACTCCTTCTTTATAAAGATGTGGGTCATCCCAAAAGTAATTTCTTAGATCATAGAAGAATTTCTTTCTTTTGTTGGTAAGTAAAGCTAGGTGGTAAATATTTAGCAACAATATCATTAGCATAATCAGCATACCAAGGAGTATTATAAGAAACATTTATTGCAGCTAACTGCTCATCGGGAAACTATCATCAATAGGTAGTGGGTCATCAGGCACATTTTCAAGCCTAGATAAATTATCAGCTACTGGGTTCTCAGCTCCTTTTCTATCAATGATATGTAAATCAAATTCTTGTAACAAGAGAACCCATCGAATAAGTCTAGGTTTAGCATCTTTCTTTTCCAGAAGATATTTAAAAGCAGCATGGTCTGTGTGAACAGTTACTTTGGAATCAATAATATAATGTCTAAATTTATCACAAGCAAACACCACTGCTAAGAATTCTTTTTCAGTAGTAGCATAATTTCTTTGAGCACTGTCTAGAGTTTTACTAGCATAATGAATAACATTCAGTTTCTTATCATCTCTTTGTCCTAGAATAGCACCAACAGCATAATCACTAGCATCACACATAATTTCAAAAGGCAAGTTCCAATCAAGTGGTTGAACAATAGGTGCAGAAATTAAGGCTTTCTCAAGTGTTTCAAAGGCTTCTAGACAATCATCATCAAAAACAAAAGGAATATCCTTTCGCAAAAGACTCGTAAGAGTCCTAGAAATTTTCAAGAAGTCTTTGATAAATCTCCTATAGAATCCAGTGTCGGATTTTGGCTTCCAGCAAATCCTTGAGGTTCGAACTCTAGGGTGCGCATGAAGAACTCTCTCTCCCTAGCTCACCCACTCAACGATCACACGGCCTAGCTCGACGGACCCAAAGAACACGGGACACAGAGGTTTATACTGGTTCAGGCCACCATTGTGGTGTAATACCCTACTCCGGTCTGGTTGTGGTGGATTGCCTCGCGAGCTGGGGATGAACAAGTACAATGGACGAACAGCCTCCTGAGGAGAGGTGTTCTTGAGCTTGGTGAGCTGGTGAGTGTGAGGGTGTTCTGAATGATCTGTCCCCTTCATATGGTGGTGGCTAGTCCTATTTATAGAGGCCCTGGTACTCTTCCCAAATGTAGGCGGGAGGGGATCCCACAATGGACAATTTTGAAGGGAGACAACTACTACAACATATCCTGACAAAAGGTGGTCTTCGCCTGCCAAAGGTTCTCGTGGTGATGCAACTGTGGGCTCCGCGATGACCTCCGTCCTGCCATCATGCGGGTCTTGGTCTCGTTGCACCGATATGGAAACCTTTGCCTGATGCCTCGGGACTCCTCGCCTGCGCCTGCCTCTTTAGCACCAAAGCGGAAACTGGTATACTGCGCCTGCTGGCGCCCGCCTGGCCTTGGTCGTCATGGCTCACGTCACGTGAACCTCGCGAGGTGCCCCATGCATAGATATCTCTGCTCCCCGAGGGCTAGCCTAGTGAGGCCGCCCCTAGGGAGGTCTTGGTGTCATTCGCCTCGTGAGGCTTGGCTCCTCGCGAGGGTCTTGAGTGGTTGCTCCTAAAGATGGGTCGTACCAAGCCGTTGGTGTAGCCACGCCATGGGCCGCAGGTAGGCAAGTCTGGGTACCCCCATTCCTAGGACGCCGATAGTAGCCCCCAGGCCCAAGGCGCGCTCGGACTTGGCTTCAAGGCAAAGCCAAAGGGCAAGCGCAAAGCGCCGCGAGCCCCAACCGCCTGCGGCCATGACTGACGCATGGTGCTTGACGGGACGTGGGCGCCTTCGCGTCCCCACACTGCCTCGGCAACCGTTTGACTTGACGAGGCCCTGCTGCATGCATAGGAAAAACCATCATTACCAGTGATCGTGGAGGCCGGCGGTTGGCCTCCCTCTTACTATAAAAGAGGAGAGGGGCGGAGCACCCGTCGCTCATCTCTTTCTCCGCTCCTCCTGCTTCTTCTTTTTCCTCCTTGCTCCATCGTCTTGCTGCGATACACATGGCACCGATAAGGAGATTCTCCGCCGCTGAGAAGGGAAAAACCTCTCGTGAAGAGCAGGGGCCACTTCCGCCGAAGAAGAGGTTGGCCCACCACCGCGACTTCATCGTGAGGCAGGAGGTGATGAGGCCTTGGTACGAGCGGCCTCCCTCCACGCGTTGGGCTCTGGAGGTGCAGGCGGCGCCTCGCGCTGCTCGGCTGCGGTGGCCCGCGAACTCACGCTGAGGGCTCCTCGTGTGAGCTTGTTGTGTGGGCGGCGATGCCACCGCGCACGTGGATCAGATTCCCACAGTTCTTGGCCGAAGAGATGCCGCCGAGGGGGCCGCTCGAGCTGTGGCTGCAACATGCCGAGTGCAGCACCCCGGCAACGGGGGCAGAGGTCGAGGTCATCTCCCCGGGCAAGATCTTCATGACTCGTGGATGGGGCGAGGTCGCCCGCGCCTGCCGCCCGGAGGGGCCCCTCGCCATCCATTCGAGTACGACGACGCCTGCACACTATTCTTCAAGGTCTTCGATGAGGAAGGCCGCCGCCTGGAATGCTGCCCTGGAGGGGGTCGCCAGGACGGCGCGGCGGCTGGCGCTGGGCCCACCATTGGCCCTGCCGACAGCTCCTCCAGCAGCTGTGACGGTGCCTGGGAGTCCAGCGACTCTCCTGAGCCAGACGAGACTTTGGAGACGAGCGACGACAACTCCGTGCCCCTGACCTCTCATCGTGCCCGGAGCGCGGCAGCGGCGTCTGCTCATCGTCGTCATTGATCTAGATGGGGTCGGCGTCGGCCCCTCATGGCCCACTGTTGATGATGGCGTCAGTGGTTACATCTGTAGATATGATTCCTAGAAACGTCCTTCTTTTGTTCCCTGCAAGGAATCGAGATGAACCCCGTGGGGGTGTGTAAAGAATCCGTAGTGCTTTTGCATCAATGTTATTCCTATTGTGAAATTCGCGATTGTGCGTCTTGCTTTGGCATTGTCCCCCCTCTTAGTCCTTGCAGTAGCTTAGTGCTCTACGCCGACAGGTCCCAGTCCCTAGGCATGCGTTAGGCATCGCCGGTATGCCAGGTCACGATGCCGTGGTCAAGGCAAGGAGGTGAGTGGCCTAAGGTCCGCTAAGAGCTCCTGAGGCGCGATGCTCAAGAAGCCCCCCTAGCGTGCACGCGACTCCCTAAAGGCAGAAAAGGAAGGCGGCATTGCCAGAGCAAGGCGGCAGGAGCCAAAAATCCTTAGTCACAGTGCTGGGTTAACTTGAATGCGTGACTTACCTTATCAATCCTGAGGCGATTTCCTTGCGGAGCGCCCGATTTGCTCGTTAGCGGTAGTGGTATGCCTGGGTTAGGCCCGTGCTAATTTCCCTCCCTTTTTCACGCTCTTCTAAGTGCCCTGCGTTCTCGGGTCCTGACCCTCGAGGGAGCTTAGCCGTCGCTGGTATGCCAGGTCGCGGTGCTGTGGTCAAGGCCAGGGGGTGAGGGATGGAGAGTCAGTAGGGGCTCCTGAGATGCGATGCTCAGGAGCCCCCCTTCAACGCGCAAGCGAATTGCATGAGGAAAGGAAGGAGCTTGCGGTGCCGCCCGTAGTTAGGCTCCGGAGATTCCTGCAGGTTAGTGCGAGGGAAGAATACAGCTTGCAATCGCGTTTGCTACCCTGCCGTTGGTCTTTCTGCAAGAAGATGAAGGCACTGAGGGCCTGGTGAGGTGACATGCGCGGGGCGAGCCGCGAGCCAAAGCTCAACCACTCAGGTTTGTCAGAGTTGCAGGGACGGATCCAAGCACAAGCGTCGTGCCAGCATGTGTGTAGCCCCCGTTGCGGGATGAGCAGGAGGCCGGTCAGCAACGCGGGTGGCCGCAAAGGGCCACGGGCAAGTAGGTGATGATCATAAGATAACTCATGCGAGGAGGCAAGCTAGTTCAAATAGACGCAAGAATGATACATGCCACGGGGACGGATCCATGCGGCCAGGGGATGATGCAGCCCGAGGGGCACCCCCAACAGGGTAAATTAAGGATGCAAAATGATACACGACGCAGGGACATGCCCATGCGACTTGGGGATAATGCTGCCCGAGGGGCGCCCCCAACAGAATGAACCGGAAAGAGTCACCTGGTACCGTTGCTGGAGAGGTGTTGACGTAGCCGAAGATGCGAGCTGGAGAAGTCGCCCCTCACGAGCCGCCAGGGTCCTGAGCCTCAAGAGGCTCTGGGGGCCCTGGTGGCTCCTGAAGAACCGTCGCCATCTTCACCAGGACTGCGTGGTGCCTGGCCTCCTGAGCTGCCAGAACGCTTCGCAAGTGGCGCTGGAAGGTGACAGCCATATTCGGCAAGCCGAATGGCATGGGAACATAGCTGTGAGGTGGGTCCTCACACCCACCAATGCGCGAAGGCCAGAAACGCGCCTGAGATGCCTCCCTGTTGAGTCCTGGGTTGTCGACCCAGACGCGCAGCTCGTCGTCCTCGCCAGGACGTGGAGCTACGCCAGGTGGTGGGCGGCGGTCACCAAGCATGGTCCTTGGTTCTTGAAGCTCCTCGGTCACCTTGGGGATGAACCCCTGAGCACTAGGCACTCCGCGCCTTGTGCCCTCTTGTGGGAAGCGTGCGGCAAAGCATGCCTCCATGTGGTGCCCGAGCGCCTCCCTCGTGACGTTGGCTAGGTCTGAGGCCCTATAGAAGAGAGCTCCCGAGCCCAGCCTGAGGAGGGCGCCGGGCCGCCTTCCTATGCGAGGGAGGGAGGCGCCCCATCTACGGACGCAGGTCCTGAGATGGTGCCGCTGGAAACGCCGCTCTCGTGAGGCCCTTGGTGGGGCAGTTGCTTCTTCTTCTTGGGGACCGCCTCAGGAGGGTACAGGATGCCTTCGTTGTCTGGGTCTTCGGCCGCTGCAGCCAGGTAAGCGCGCTCGAGGGAGCACACCGCGTCCTTCTCCTTGCAGGCGACCGAGATGATGCCGCCGCTTAATGGCATCTTGAGGACGTTGTAGCCGTGATGGGTCACTGCCATAAACTTGGCCAGGGATGGATACCCAAGGATGGCGTTGTACGACAGGCGGATGTGGGCGACGTTGAAGTCAATGAGCTCGGTGCGGTAGTTGTCATGCTGGCTGAAGGTGACAGGGAGGCGAATCTGCCCTCTTGGGGTGGTGGAGCTGTCGGTCACTCCAGAGAATGGCTTGGTAGGCTGTAGCTGATCATATGGCACTTGGAGGCGGTCGAATGCCTCAATGGAAAGGACTATGAGTCCTGCACCGCCATCGATGAGTGTCTTGGTGACTTGGACATTGCTGATGACGAGCGAGCAGAGCATCGGGAGGGCGCCAGCCGTCACTACGAACTTGAGCTGGTCTGACGAGCTGAAGGTAATGGCGCACTTGGACCACCTGAGCGGGCATGTGGCCTCGAGCCGGGGGAGGGCCGCGTTCACCTCGCGGGCGAACGGCTTGAAGATGCACTGGGAGGCTGGGGCCTGAGCGCCATCCAAGATGCAGGCGATAGCGCGCGGCTCCTGGAAGCCCCCAGCCCCTCGTCCTGATGGTGGTCATCGTTCCTCCTCCTCGGCGGTGGTGGCAGCAGAGGACGGTCCTCACGAGGCTGCTCCCTCCAGAAACCCTCGCGAGGCTGGTCCTGCCAGCGGTCCTCACGAGGCCGGTCGTGCCACTCCTAGCGGGGGCCGCGGTCATCCCAGCGTCCTCCACTTCGCCCCCCTCCTTGGCCGTAGCCCCGGTCATTGCGCTCGGGGCGTCGACCGAAGCGCCCATCACGGATGGCCCTGAGCTCCTGACAGTCGTTGGTGTTGTGGCAGTGTATGTTGTGGAAAGTGCAGAACGGTCGGCTACTCTTGGACGACTCCAGGTGGTCGCAGCCGCGTTTCATCTCTGGCTTGGCCACAAGCACAGCTGCACCCTTGCGCTTCACATCCTTGGTCTTGGCCTTCTTGTCTTCTGTGTCGGCGGCTGGAAGCTCGAGGAGGGAGAGGCGCCCCTCCTTAGCTCTCGCGCACTTGGTCGCCATGTTGAACATCTCCAAAGCCGTGCATAGGTCCTCGTGGATGGCGAGCTCCTCCTTCATCTTGACATCACAGACACTATTGAAGAATGCTGAGATGATGGCTTCGTCCGTCACCTTGGGGATCTTGAGGCGAACGCTGTTAAAGCACTGGATGTACTTCTGCAGGTTTACCCTTGGCTGTTGCTTAATGCACCACAGGTCACCCGCGACCGGCGGGCGGTCGTGAGGGGCCTGGAAGTTGGCGACGAAATGCTCGCGCATCTCGCCCCAGGAGGAGTTCGATCCCGCGGGCAGGATCAGGAGCCACGAGCGCTCGCCGTTCTTGAGAGCCATGGGATACCAGTTCGCCATTGGCCGCCTCGATGCTCAGTTCGTAGAGTTGCAAGAACTCAGTAGGGTTGGGGGTACCGTCGTAGCGCGGAGGCAGGTAGTGCTTGAACTTGCCGGGCAAGATGACGCTGCCCAGCTCAGGGTTGAAAGCGCGGCAGCCCGCCGTGGTCACTGGAGGCCGTCGTGGAGGCACAACCCGGTCCTGGTACCCTCGCGCCGCCACCGCAGGTGGCACACGGTCATGATGTGGTGGTGCAGGGAGCGCAGGAGCGTCTTCTTCTGGCCGTGGGATCTCTTGGTAGCTTCCTTCTTCGTGCGCGGGTGCCCTGCGTGGTGGGTCACACCACGGGGCCGCGCATCTTGGTGCGAGGGCGTCGGCTTGATGCGGAGGTGGTGGAGGCGCTCCATGGGTTACATCGCCGCAGCAGGAGGTGGAGGAGGCAGCGAGAGGAACGATATGGGAGAGCCCCGAGCGGCGCTGACGAGCTCGGCGATGTGGTCCAACCAGTCTTCGTATAGGTCATCAACCGGGCGGTAACGCAGGAGCCCGCGTGCCATGAGCAGCACGGCCTACGCGTCCATGGGAGCGCGACGAGTGTGGGACGAGGAGCCGGCTGGAGTCAGCAACAGGGTGGCGGTGCGTCAGTCCCGCCGCATAGATGGATGCAACGATGAAGCTTGCTGCTCGTTCCCCGCCAGGGCGGTGGCTGCATTAGCAGCGAGCCATGGAGAACGGCGGGGAGGTCCGCCAATGGGCGCTGTTTGAGCGATGCGAGTAGCAATGGCGGCCCAGCGCTCAGCGCGGGCTCAGCGAGCGTCAGCCATTTATGCGGCGTAGCAGTGGTTCATCGATCGACGAAAGAAAGGCTTCGGCGCACCCCTACCTGGCGCCCCAAATGTCGGATTGTGGGTTCCAGCAAACCCTTGAGGTTCGAAATCTGGAGTGCGCACGAAGAACTCTCTCTCCCTAGCTCGCCCGCTCAACGATCACACGGCCTAGCTCGACGAACCCAAAGAACACGGGACACAGAGGTTTATACTGGTTCAGGCCACCGTTGTGGTGTAATACTCGACTACAGTGTGGTGGTGGTGGATTGCCTCACAGGCTGAGAATGACCAAGTACAATGGACGAGCAACCTCCTGAGGAGAGGTGTTCTTGAGCTTGGTGAGCTGGTGCGTGTGAGCGTGGTCTGAATAATCCGTCCCCTTCCTATGGTGGTGGCTAGTCCTATTTATAGAGGCCCTGGTCCTCTTCCCAAATGTAGGCGAGAAGGGATCCCACAATGGCAAATTTTGAAGGGAGACAACTAGTACAAGCTATCCTGACAAAAGGTGGTCTTCGCCTGCCAAAGGCTCTAGTGGTGATGTAGCTGTGGGCTCTGCGATGACTTCCGTCCTGCCGTCCTAATGGTCTTGGTCACATTGCACTGACATGGAAACCTTTGTCTGATGCCTCGGGACTCCTCGCCTGCACGTGCCTCTTTAGCACCAAAGAGGAAACTGGTATACTGCGCCCGCTGGCACCCGCCTTGCCTTGGTCGTCATGGCTCACGTCACGTGAACCTCGCGAGGTGCCCTTTGCATGGATATCTCTACTCCTCGGGGGCCAACCTAGTGAGGCCGCCCCAAGGAGGTCTTGGTGTCGTCCGCCTCGCAAGGCTTGGCCCTCGCGAGGGTCTTGAGTGGTTGGTGCTGAAGATGGCCCAAACCAGGCTGTTGGTGGAGCCACGCCATGGGCCGCGGGCAGGCAAGTCTGGGTACCCCCGTTCCCAATTCAAGACAAGATTTGTTTGTTCACATCTCTGCAAAACTCGCACAAGATTGCTTAAACAATCATCAAAAGACTTCCCATAAAGAGAGAAGTAATCCATGAAAACCTCAACAATGTTTTCACAAAAGCCAGAGAATATAGCAGTCATACATCTTTGAAAGGTAGCAGGTGCATTACATAAACCAAAAGGCATACGTCTATAAGCATAAGTTCCAAAGGGACAAGTAAAAGTGGTCTTTTCTTGATCAGTTTGAGAAACAGGTATTTGTGAAAAACCAGAATATCCACCAAGGAAACAAAAGTGTGTGTGCTTAGATAATATTTCAAGCATTTGATCAATAAAAGGCAGAGGGTAATGATCTTTTCTAGTTGCTTTGTTTAATTTTCTAAAATCAATTACCATTCTTTAACCTGTAATAACTCTTTGTGGAATAAGTTCATTCTTATCATTAGGAACAACACTTATACCTCCTTTCTTAGGGACACAATGAACATGACTTACCCATCTACTATCAACTATACGATAGATTATACTTGCTTCTAGAAGTTTTAAGATTTCCGTTCTTACCACTTCCTTCATTTTTGGATTTAACCGACGTTGGTGATCAACAACGGGTTTAGCATCAGGTTCCATATTAATTTTGTGCTGACATAGAGTGGGACTAATGCCCTTTAAATCATCAAGAGTATATCCAATAGCAGCCCGGTGCTTCCTTAGAACTTCCAATAATCTTTCTTCTTCATGTTCTGAAAGGTTAGCACTAATAATAACAGGATATATCTTCTTTTCATTAAGATAAGCATATTTCAAAGTGTCTGGCAATTGTTTTAATTCAACATAGGATCACCTTTAGGTGGAGGAGGACCTCCTAGAGTTTCAATAGGCAAATTGTGTTTAAGTAGAGGACGTTGTTCAAAGAAAATCTTATCTATTTCATTTCTTTCATGCATATGTAAATCATTTTCATGGTCTAGCAAATATTGTTCTAAAGGATCAGTACGTGGTACAACCATAGAAGCAAGACCAATTAATTCATCCTTACTAGGCAATTATTTTTCATGAAGCTTTCTACTAAACTTGGAAAAATTAAACTCGTGAGACTCAACACCAAAGCTAGCACCGACGGTTTGTTTCACACAGTCTGTTTTAGCATTAACAGTGTTCAAGAAAGGTCTACCAAAGATAATGGGACAAAAGTCATCTTGTGGGGAACCAAGAACAAGAAAATCAATAGGGTATTATATTTTCCCACACATGACTTCAACATCTCTAACAATCCCAATTGGTGATATAGTGTCTCTATTAGCAAGTTTAATAGTAACATCTATGTCTTCTATCTCTGCAGGTGCTATGTCTTTCGTAATTTCTTGATATAAGGTGTTAGGAATAGCACTCACACTAGCACCTATGTCACATAAACCATCATAACAGTGATCTCCTATTTTAACTGAGATAACGGGCATGCCAACAACAGGTCTACGTTTATCCCTTTTATCATGTTTGGCAATTCTAGCAGCTTCTTCACAGAAGTAAATAACATGCCCATCCATATCTTCTTCCAAGAGATCTTTAACCATAGCAATACTTGGTTCTACTTTGATTTGTTCATCAGGTTTAAGTGTTCTAATATAGCTTTTGTTAACCACAGTTGAAACTTTAGCATGTTCCTTGATCCTAACAGGGAAAGGTGGTTTCTCAATATAAGCAGAAGGAACAACTAGATCAACATTGTAAAGTATAGTTTCTTGTTTAACTAGTACCGGTTCTTTAATTTCTTCTTTAATAGGTGGGTGATATTTAAACCACTTCATTTTAGGGTGACCAGCATGAGTAGCAAATGATTCACAAAAGGAGGCTATTATCTCAGAGTCAAGTCCATATTTAGTGCTAAACTTTTGAAAAGCATCGGTATCCATAAAAGATTTAACACAATCATACTTAAGTTTAATACCTGACTCTTTATCTTTGTTGAGTTCCCATTCTTCAGAGTTGCGTTTAATTCTTTCCAAAGATCCCACCGGAATTCAATAGTCTTCTTCATAAAAGAACCAGCACAAGACGTATCAAGCATGGTTTGATCATTACGAGAAATTCGAGCATAAAAATTTTGGATAATAATTTCTCTTGAGAGCTCATGATTGGGGCATGAATATAACAGACTTAAGCCTCCCCCAAGCTAGAGCGATACTTTCTCCTTCACGATGCCAAAAATTATATATATAATTTCGATCACGATGAACTAGATGCATAGGATAATTTTTTTGGTGGAACTCCAATTTCAAACGATTCCAATTCCAAGATCCAATATCATCGCATAGCCTATACCATGCCAATGTTTTTCCCTTCAAATATAAAGGGAAAATCTTCTTCATAACTTCATCTCCGGGTAAACCTGCAAGCTTGAACAATCCACAAATTTGTTCTACATATATCAAGTGCATATCAGGATGTTCAGTTCCATCTCCTGCATAAGGATTAGCTAGTAGTTGTTCTATCATACCCGAAGGAATTGCATATTCAATATTTTCAGTAGGTGCAGTAGGTTGAGGGGTAGCTAATTGTGGTTCTGGTCGAGGTGAAGACACCCCTAACAAACCCCTCAAAGGATTGTTTTCCATAGTAACAAGTGACAATAAATTTCTGCACACTATATAAATGTTTCCTTACCAAAGGCGCTTCACTCCCCGGCAAGGGCGCGAGAAAATAGCCTTGATGACCCACAAGTATAGGGGATCAATTTTAGCTCTTTTCGATAAGTAAGAGTGTCGAACCCAACGAGGAGCAGAAGGAAATGACAAGTGGCTTTCAGCAACGTAATGTCTGCAAGTGCTGAAATTGTATGTAGCATAGTAGTTTGATAGCAAGATAATTTGTAACAAGCAAGTAACAATAGTAGTAACGAAAGTGCAGCAAGGTAGCCCAATGCTTTTGAGGCAAAGGACAGGCCAAAACGGTCTCTTATGATAAGCAAATCGTTCTTGAGGGTACACGGGAATTTCATCTAGTCACTTTCATCATGTTGGTTTAATTCGTGTTCGGTACTTTGATAATTTGGTATGTGGGTGGACCGGTGCTTAGGTGCTGTTCTTACTTGAACAAACCTCCTACTTATGATTAACCCTCCTGCAAGCATCCGCAACTACAAGAAAAGTATTAAGAATAAATTCTAACCATAGCATTAAACTTTTGGATCCAATCGGTCCCTTGCGGAATAGCGCATAAACTGGGGTTTAAGCTTCTGTCACTCTCGCAACCCATCATCTAATTTCTACTCCACAATGCATTCCCTTAGGCCCAGATATGGTGAAGTGTCATGTCGTCGACGTTCACATGACACCACTAAGGGAATCACAACATACATACTATTCAAATATCGAACACATATCAAGTTCACATGGTTACTTGCAACGTGATTTCTCCCGTGAGCTCAAGAACAAAAGTAACTACTCACAAATAATAATCATGCTCAAGATCAGAGGGGTATTAAATAGCATATTGGATCTGAACATATAATCTTCCACCGAATAAACCATATAGTAAACAACTACAAGACGTAATCAACACTACTAGTCACCCACAATCACCAATCTATAGTTCCGGTAACAAGATTGAACACAAGAGATGAACTAGGGTTTGAGATGAGATGGTGCTATTGAAGATGTCGGTGGAAATTGCCCTCCCCAAGATGGGAGAGTTGTTGGTGATGATGATGACAATGATTTCCCCCTCCGAGAGGGAAGTTCCCCTGGCGAAATTGCTCCGCCGGAGGGCAAAAGTGCTCCTGCCCAAGTTCCGCCTCGAGATGACGGCGCTCCATCCCGAAAGTACTCCCCTTATTTTTTCTAGGTCAAAATGACCTATATACCAGAAGATGGGCACCAGAGGTGGGCCTGGGTGAGCACAACCCACCAGGGCGCGCCTGGGCTCCCTGGCGCGCCCAGGTGGGTTTGTCCACCTGGTGGGCCCCCTCTGGTAGTTATTTGCTCCAACATTCTTCAAATATTCCATAAATAATCTCTGTGAAGTTTCAGCTTGTTTGGAGTTGTGCAGAATAGGTAGCCTGACGTAGCTTTTCCGGGTCCAGATTTCTAGCTGTCGGAATTCTCCCTCTTTGTGTATACCTTGCATATTATCAGATAAAAGGCATTAGAATTACTCCAAAAAGCATTATTATGGATAAAAACATTATAAATAACAATACGAAAACATGATGCAAAATGGACGTATCATCGCGCCTCTGCTCCGTGCTTTCCCCCTTAAAGAAAGGAAAACGCGGAGCGGTGCGGTTCACCTGTGGCCTGCCTCACCCTTCCATCATCTTCCTCCGCAAGCCAAACAATAGTTCCTTCTTCCCCTCTCTCATCCGCCGCCGCCCACCTCACAGACATCCTTCTCGTTCGCACTGCCGCCTGCGGAAATGGGGAAAACCCGCAGAGAAGGGAAAGCAGATGGCCGCGACGAAGGAGGTAGTCGCCAAGGGGAGCAAGAGGGCGGTAGAGTTGAACAAGAAGCAGTGGGGAGACGTCATCTTCCTTCCGTCAAATCTGGACGGTCCAGTCCTTCAAGCAAGGTAGGAGTATCTATGGGGGAGGCCCGTCCCAAAAGGGCATGGAGCGCCCAAAGTTCTGGCGGAGGGGAAGGAAGATCCGCTAGACTCGTACCGGTTCTTTTGTGCTTACTTCATCTGCGTCCTTTGTCCCCCTTTCTCGGATTTCTTTGAGGTGATCATGACCAACTATGGATTCCACCTTCTTGACTTCACGCCAAGTGCTATGGCGACCATGGCCATTTTTGCTCATTTGTGCGAGAATTTCGTCGGAGTCGCCCCCAATGTAGATCTATTCCGGCATTACTTTGTCCCACGGGTGGAGAACAAGGGCCACCGCTCCGGGAACAACTGCTGGATGCCGCGAGTGGCGAGAAGGCACTGGGATTATATCCCTGGGAAGCAGCGCGAGAGGTGGGATGAGTGGAGAGGGGATTGGTGCTGGATCCAGGATGAGGAAGCCCCGAGTTCTGTGAAGCACGGATGGAATGTGTCGAGTGTGGCAAGGAATGGAGCACTCATGGACTCACCGATGACAGGTTGCACCCGACAATCAACATGATTACCTATTTGAAGGCTATCGGGACAACCATTAAGCATGTGGGGGCATATTTTCTTCTTCACGGCATCTCGCCGCTGCAGAAAAGGGACATACCCGCCTGGTTGTACGGTGATGCTGGGGATAGGATGAGGTTAGTGCCAGGGTTGGCCAATAACTTGTCAGTTTATGGTCACGCCTGGCTGTGTGACCAATTGTTTGGCCGCTTTGAGATGTTCAAGCTCCCGGCAACCATCGTCCCTCTGAACATCAATTCAGTCCGGGACCAGATATTGATGTGGATGCGGACTACAATGCTCATGGTGTAGCAAGCGATTGGCGGCTTCCCACTCTCGACGAAGAACTTGCGCGATCCAGTGCCCTTGTGGAGAAAGCCACCAAGGTTGAGACTAGGATGTACAAGTGCACCTCCTCCATGGAGGGGGCATATATTTTGAGGAGGATTGAAGAGGACCAGGCTGCCCGGCTTGCGGAGATGGAGAGGGCCGCGAAGGCCGGGAAGGGCAAGGAGAAAGCTAAGGATCAGAGTACTTCGCACGGCGGCGACAAGGTGCAGGCCATGGAAGGGGCTGCTGGGGGAGAACTTGCCGGAGATACTCCTGCCAGGAACGACTTTGCCGGGCTGGACGCCATGGCCACAGCGGCAAAGGAGCTCCAAGAGGAGGAGGTGATTGGCGAGTTGGCGGAGCCCAAGGCAGAGTGGCTTGCGGCCGGGTCTCAAGCCCCTGAGCCGGTTTTGGATTAGCATCCCCGCAGGCGTGCTGCCAATCGGGGGGCGGTGGCTCCCAATCTAGCGCCCACTGCCAAGAGGGTGAAGAAGACCACCACCAAGGTCACCAAGGCTGACGCGGCGTGCCGCCAATCCCCTCGTCTTGCCAGGATCAAGGCTACCCCCGCCAAGCAATCGGCGGGGGTGGAAGTTGATTCCAGCCCCAATCTGGCTCGAGCTCTTCACAGATTTTGCCTCCATTAGAGCCCCCGGTGCCTCGCCTGACGTCAGAGATGCCGGAGAGTTCTTGAAGGAAATATGCCCTAGAGGCAATAATAAAGTTATTATTTATTTCCTTATATCATGATAAATGTTTATTATTCATGCTAGAATTGTATTAACCGGAAACATGATACATGTGTGAATACATAGACAAATAGAGTGTCACTAGTATGCCTCTACTTGACTAGCTCGTTAATCAAAGATGGTTTATGTTTCCAAGCCATAGACAAAGAGTTGTCATTTGATTAACGGGATCACATCATTAGGAGAATGATGTGATTGACTTGGCCCATTCCGTTAGCTTAGCACTTGATCGTTTAGTATGTTGCTATTGCTTTCTTCATGACTTATACATGTTCCTATGACTATGAGATTATGCAACTCCTGTTTACGGAGGAACACTTTGTGTGCTACCAAACGTCACAACGTAACTGGGTGATTATAAAGGTGCTCTACAGGTGTCTCCGAAGGTACTTGTTGGGTTGGCGTATTTCGAGATTAGGATTTGTCACTCCGATTGTCGGAGAAGTATCTCTGGGCCCACTCGGTAATGCACAAAACTTAAGCCTTGCAAGCATTGCAACTAATGAGTTAGTTGTGGGATGATGTATTACGGAACGAGCAAAGAGACTTGCCAGTAACGAGATTGAACTAGGTATTGAGATACCGACGATCGAATCTCAGGCAAGTAACATACCGATGACAAAGGGAACAACGTATGTTGTTATGCGGTTTGACCGATAAAGATCTTCATAGAATATGTGGGAGCCAATATGAGCATCCAGGTTCCGCTATTGGTTATTGACCGGAGACGTGTCTCGGTCATGTCGACATAGTTCTCGAACCCGTAGGGTCCGCACGCTTAAAGTTCGATGACGGTTATATTATGAGTTTATGTGTTTTGATGTACCGAAGGTTGTTCGGAGTCCCGGATGTGGTCACAGACATGACAAGGAGTCTCGAAATGGTCGAGACATAAAGATTGATATATTGGACGACTATGTTTGGACACCGGAATGGTTCCGGGAGGTTTTGTACATTTATCTGAGTACTGGGGGTTACCGGACCCCCCCGGGAAGCTATTGGGCCTTATGGGCCTTAGTGGAAAGGAGAGAGGGAGGCCAGGAGGTGGCGCGCGGCCCCCCTTGCCCCAATCCGAATTGGGAAAGGGAAGGGGGCGGCGGCCCCCCTTCTCCTTCCTTCTCTCCACCTCCTCCTTCCCCCTTCTCCTACTTGGAATAGGAAAGGGGGCCAAACCTACTTGGAGTAGGATTGCCCCCCTTGGGCGCGCCTCTCCCCTTGGCCGGCCCTCTCCTCCTCCCCCTTTATATACGGAGGAGGGGGCACCCCATAGACACAAAAATTGATCCCTTGGATCTCTTAGCCGTGTGTGGTGTCCCCCTCCACCATAATCCATCTCGGTCATATCGTTGCGGTGCTTAGGCGAAGCCCGGCGACGATAGAACATCATCATCGTCACCACGCCGTCGTGCTGACGGAACTCTCCCTCAAAGCTCGGCTGGACCGGAGTTTGAGGGACGTCATCGAGTTGAACGTGTGCTGAACTCGGAGGTGCCGTGCGTTCAGTACTTGATCGGTCGGCTCGTGAAGACGTACAACTACATCAACCACGTTATGCTAACGCTTCCGCTTTTGGTCTACGAGGGTACGTGGACACACTCTCCCCTCTCGTTGCTATGCATCACCATGATCTTGTGTGCGCGTATAATTTTTTTTGAAACTACTACCTTCCCCAACAGTTCTGCCCCTCCACTTCCGAACAGAGGAACGGAGCCCTCGCCTCCCATGGAGTTCAACTTGCGCGAACCTGAAAGCATGACCAGTGCGTCATCTTCATCACAATCTTCAACTTCGACGGTGCCATCGACCATGGTGCCAAAGAAGAAAGCCGGCGCTTTAGCTCACCCATCCGCCTCGAAGGCTCCGCCGCCCGCAGCCACCAATGCTAGAGGGGATGCGGAGGTGCGCGAGGATGTGGACGCTGCTGGGGATGTGGTCAGAGCAGACGGAACCATCACCACCTCCCCCATGGCCGAAGCAGGAGCAGGAGACGCCGGGGGAGAGCAGCATGAGCAACACCCCGATCGCCATGATCTGCAAGGTACGGGTGAAAGGATTACTCCGTCCACACCCCTTCCTCTTGCCGATGGGCACAGCCACAGCAGTGGCGCTCGGTCCGGGGTGAATCGCCCCCCTCCGGCCGCCCCCACCACGAGAGCGATCGCAGCTCGTGAACCTCCCCCGGGCGAGTCGACCTGGTCGCTGTGCCCAACAGAGCCGCTGGCCCTCAAGCGCCTTCACCACGTCACCATGCCATCCAAGTGGCCGTCTCGCAGCAGCAAGGACGTGGTGCTGTCGTCGCTGGCACCGTTAGGAGCCGAGCAACGGTGCGGTCCACATCATCATCACCCATGCCAAGCACTGCTACGGAGGCTATGGGGCGGGCTCAGCTACTACTGAGCAAGTGGCGCGCCACCATCTAGAGTTTTCTTGGTTTCGCCGAGGCTGGGGGCTCACAGCGAGCTGGCCCGCCACGGCCTCCCCAAGCAACGACGATGGCTCGCGCTGCTGGTTGTACCGAAGGTGCCACCACCACGGTGCAGTCCCCCCACAACAACCAGCGCGAGCGCGGCAGAATCAAGAATTTGATGACGTCTCTGGCCTCTTCTGACCCTCGAGCGCGTCCAGGCTAACGGCGAGACCGGGAGGACAGACAGAGAGGAGATGTGCGCGTTGTCATCGAGCGATGTCGTGACGACCACCGCCAGGCCAATGGGTGTGATAGTCCCGATGTTGACGAGTCTGTGCTCGAGATTGGCGGGTGCCTACCTTTTGAGCTTGGGTGCCCTGCCTTTACTCGTGAGCTGCGGCAAGTCCATTGGTCGTCCGTCCGCACGTTCAAGCCAGAGATACCCGAGAAGTATGATGGGAGAGTAAACCTGGCAGAGTTTCTAAGCATCTACACCATCGTTGTTCAGGCTGCCGGGGGATGAGATGAGAAGGTGTTTGCCAACTACTTCCCTTTGGCTCTCAAGTCCAATGTGAGGTCTTGTCTAATGCACATGCCGAAGAACTCCATTTCGTCATGGGCTGACCTGTGCCATGAGTTCATTGGCGCCTTCACTGACGGCCATCAAGAACCAGGGCGGCCCAGCGACTTGCAGCTTCTCCAACAGAAAGAAGGAGAGACTCTCCGGAAGTACTTGCAGAGATTCAGCAGAGTCCACAGGAACATCCCGAATACCCATCCAACAGCTATGATAGCTGCCTTCCAATCCAATGTGCGCAACCGCAGGATTCTGTTGTACGATGGAACTCTAAGATGGATCTTTCACGAATTGGAGGGGAAATCCCCAAGAACAAGAGGGACACAGAGGGGAATCACAAGAGGAACACTCAAGAAGAAGCCCAAAAATCACACATCCACTAGACTCAAATCCACACAAGATCCACAATGGTACAAGAACAACAAAGGGAAATATACAAGGTAGAGTTCATCCCACTCCTAAGGAGGTGAGGTCTTGGTGATCTTATGATGGGGATCCTTCCCTAGATGGGGTCTTGTATCCACTAGGGATCTTCCCCAATGGAGGTCTTGATCTCCATGGGAGAGGTCTTTCTCTCTCAAGAGGAGGTACTTGCTCATCTAGATCATGTCATATACTTTGCTTAGTCTAAATGGAGGAGGGAGAGGGATATATATAGGTAGGTGGTGGAAGGGATGAAGTGGAGGCCCAAAACAGCAGCCTCGACCGGCCATCCTGTAGGACCCGTGCGCACGGGCTAAGTTGGGCCCGTCCGCATGGGGGTCCCGTGGGCACGGTACAAGCCTGTGCGCACGGGGTGCTCCAGCGCCAGCTTCCTGTGTAGCCCGTGCGCACGGGGTCTCAGGGGCCCATGCGCATGGGGTCGCCTAGGACTTCTTGTCCAGCTCCTGTTGGATTCCTTGTTCCTCCATGCGGACTTGGGGTCCTTCTCCTTGGCCTCTGGGAAGCTTCCTAGCTGCTTGGTGGCAGTCACCCTCGTAGTTAATGATGCACAACAATCCATGGTGAGGTAGCAAACAAGTCCAATGGATATT
Source organism: Triticum aestivum (assembly GCF_018294505.1). NCBI lineage: Eukaryota > Viridiplantae > Streptophyta > Magnoliopsida > Poales > Poaceae > Triticum > Triticum aestivum. The sequence continues at coordinate 192,084,764 of NC_057811.1, read as the reverse complement.
CATGTAAATCTTGAAGAGGAGCGGGTTCACCTTAAGTCCGTTAGGTCCACTTGGGGCTTGAGGTGCTATGAAGGTGTACATGGAGATGACCGTGGGATGCTCTACATCATCCCCTCCCCCTTGGGAAAGATCCAACCTCAGATCGTAAACCATATTGCCACGTACACGGTAGGCATGGATGTACTTGTTGTAGGACAGAGTGTATGTAATGGTGCAATCCGAGTACTTCAAGATGTCGCCAAGATGGTATACATGCAAAATGAGCAAACACAAGGGACACTTGGAAATACAATGGTTTGCGCGCACAATGCGTCCATCAAGGAAGTATGAGTCCATTCGAAAACATTGTGCGTGGCAAGACACATGATGCTTATCCAAAAGATATAGAATGATATGTAATGCATAAATGGGAGCAAATTCATTCGTCGTGCACACAATGTTATTGTCGGATTGTGGGTTCTGGCAAACCCTTGAGGTTCGAACTCTGGTATGCGCACGAAGAACTCTCTCCCCCTGGTTCGCCCGCTCAACGATCTCACAGCCTAGCTCGACCAACCCAAAGAACGCGGGACACAGAGGTTTATACTGGTTCAGGCCACCGTTGTGGTGTAATACCCTACTCTAGTGTGGTGGTGGTGGATTGCCTCATAGGCTTAGGATGAACAAGTACAATGGAGGAACAACCTCCTGAGGAGAGGTGTTCTTGAGCTTGGTGAGCTGTGCGTGTGAGGGTGGTCTGAATGATCCGTCCCCTTCCTATGGTGGTGGCTAGTCCTATTTATAGAGGCCCTGGTCCTCTTCCCAAATGTAGGCGGGAAGGGATCCCACAATGGCCAATTTTGAAGGGAGACAACTAGTACAACCTATCTTGACAAAAGGTGGTCTTTGCCTACCAAAGGCTCTGGTGGTGATGCAGCTATGGGCTCCACGATGACCTCCGTCATGCCGTCCTGCAGGTCTTGGTCTCATTGAACCGATATGGAAACCTTTGCCTGATGCCTAGGGATTCCTCGCCCGCGCCTGCCTCTTTAGCACCAAAGAGGAAACTGGTAAACTGCGCCCGCTGGTGACCGCCTGGCCTTGGTCGTCATGGCTCACGTCATGTGAACCTCGCGAGGTACCCCTTGCATAGATATCTCCGCTCCTCGGGAGCCAGCCCGGTGAGGCCGCCCCCAGGGAGGTCTTGGTGTCGTCCGCCTCGTAAGGATCTTTAGTGGCTCCTGCTGAAGATGGGCCACACCAGGTCGTTGGTGGAGCCACGCCATGGGCCGCAAGCAGGCAAGTCTGGGTACCCCCATTCCCAGGACGCCGACAGTAGCCCCCGGGCCCAAGGCACGGTCGAACATGGCTTCGGGGCAAAGCCAAAGGGCAAGTGCGGAGCGCCGCGGGCCCCAACCGCCTGCGGCCCTGGTCGACGCGTGGCGGTAGATGGTATGTGGGGGCCTCCACTTCCAGACGCGGCCTTGATATCCGCCAGGCTAGGCGGCCGCCATTGTCTACACAACTCCACCTCCATCGCTAGCAGCGCGCTTCCAGAACTTCCCATCTCCCTGAAACAGCCACCTCCTCCCTTGGCCTAACCCGGCTCCAATCCTTTCGGCTGCCATGGCGCCGAACCAGAAGAAGAAGGGGAAGAAGAAGAACCATACCTCAGTCCAAGCGCCACTGGCCTTCGAGCGCGCCATCGAGCGGTCAGTGGTGCTCAACCAGGAAGTGATGGATAAGGTTCGCCCCACGCTCGCCTTAGATTTCAATGAATGGAAGGCGATGGTGGCCTGGCCTACTTCCCGCTCCGCAATTTATAGGACGGCCACCGAGATCCCCATCTATCTTTACGCCCTCTGGGTCGATCTGATTCCCCCCTTCTCCGACTTCTTCAACGTCGTGCTCTCGCATTACCAAATCAATGCGTTGCACCTGGATCTCCAGTCCATCATCCTCCTCGCCGTCTTCGCGTTCGTCTGCGATGTCATGGTAGGCATTGCCCCTTCCGTGGCCTTGGTTCGCCATTTCTTTTCGCTGCACCTGACTGATGCCCGCCAGCGCTCGGGGTGCGTGACTCTCCAAGCCGTCGCGGCGACGGCGGGCTCGGGGATAGACTTTGAGCTCTCTCCAGTTGTGGGCGAATTTCGAAAACCGTGGGTGTTTGTAGATGCTGGTGTGCGCAACTCCCTGCTCCTGCTCCCACGAGGTCCAGCTGTCCCCAGTTCCGGCTGGGGGCATGCGAAACTTGTTGACCGACAGATCGCCCACGTCTGGCGTCGGCAGGGCAGGCTGAAGGACCTTGGGGTGACGGCGCCCATGGTGGCGAAGGAGTTCATCCAGTGCCGCATTGCTCTGCTACAGCGCCACTCTCGGCCGATGTGGGCCTTCTCTGGCCGCGGGGACCCCATGAGGCTCCATGCGCCCGCTCTTCCTCCCGAGGCACGGTGTACGGTACTCGAGCTCCTGACGGGCGCCCCGCGCCAGCCAATCTGCCGGAGGAGGAGCCTCTTGTAATGCTGCTCGAACAGGGTGGAGTTCGCGAGGAAGATGCCTCCTTTCGATGAATGGGGACTGCGCCCAGTCGGCATTGAAGGGCCCCGCGAAAGCCCCCTCTTTGTGTTCCCCCTGCCTGCTGCCGCCTCGGCGCTCAGCCCGGGAGATGGTGCACGTGGATGAGCACCATGGAACGCCAGCAAAATGGCCGCCGAGGAAGCGACGCCGGTCGCGGCCCCTGTGGTGGCGGCTCCCGAGGCTCAGGTGAGCTGCCCCGGGCCGATGGCAGCGGGGCCGTCGCGGCCCGAGACTTCGAGGCCGGAAGCCCCGAGCCTCAGGCGACTTGTCCTGAGGTGGAGGTGGAGGGGTCGGTGCAGCCTAACACTCCCAAAGTCACTCCCTCAGGAACCCCGCCAGCTGCCTCAGGTGGCGGCGATGGTGCCCAGGGCTTGGGCCAGCTCCGCCTGAATTTCGAAGCGCTCCGCAAGAGGAAGGCTGTCGGATTCCGGATTCCGGGTTCTGGCAAACCCTTGAGGTTCGAAATCTGGGGTACGCACGAAGAACACTCTCTTCCTAGCTCGCTCGCACAACGATCTCATGGCCTAGCTCGACGAACCTAAAGAACACGAGACACAGAGGTTTATACTGGTTCGGGCCACCATTCTGGTGTAATACCCTACTCCAGTGTGGTGGTGGTGGATTGCCTCATGGGCTAAGGGTGAACAAGTACAATAGATGAACAGCCTCCTGAGGTGAGGTGTTCTTGAGCTTGGTGAGCTGTGCGTTTGAGGGTGGTCTGAATGATCCGTCCTCCTTTTGTCCCCCTGCTATGGTGGTGGCTAGTACTATTTATAGAGGCACGTGTCCTCTTCCCAAATGTAGGTGGGAAGGGATCCCACAATGGCCAATTTTGAAGGGGGGCAACTAGTACAAGCTATCCTGACAAAAGGTGGTCTTCGCCTGCCAAAGGCACTGGTGGTGATGCAGCTGTGGGCTCCGCGATGACTGAGGAAGTCCTGGACTAAGGGGTCCTCGGGCGTCCGGCCTATTGGACATGGGCCGGACTAATGGGTTGTGAAGATACAAGACCGAAGACTCTCTCCCGTGTCCGGATGGGACTCTCCTTGGCGTGGAAGGCAAGCTTGGCGACCAAATATGAAGATTCCTTTCTCGGTAACCGACTTTGTACAACCCTAGTCCCCTCCGGTGTCTATATAAACCGGAGGGCTTAGTTCGGAAATATATACAGTCATACAGGCTAGGCTTCTAGGGTTTTAGCCATTACGATCTCGTGGTAGATCAACTCTTGTAATACTCATATTCATCAAGATCAATCAAGCAGGAAGTAGGGTATTACCTTCATCGAGAGGGCCTGAACCTGGGTAAACATTGTGTCCCCTGTCTCCTATTACCATCGACCTTAGCCGCACAGTTCGGGACCCCCTACCCAAGATCCGCCGGTTTTGACAACGAAATTGGTGCTTTCATTGAGAGTTCCACTGTGCCGTCCTCAAAAGGTTTGATGGCTCCTTCAAACATCCACAACAATATTGTCCAAGGAGAGGTTTTCCTCCCCGGACAGATCTTCGTGTTTGGCGGCTTTGCACTGCGGGCCAACTCGCTTGGCCATCTGGAGCAGATCGATAGCTACGCCCCCGCCGTTAGGTCAGATTTGAGAGCTTGAACTACGTCGCGGATATCCGCGGAGACTTGATCTTCGACGGATTCGAGACCGCGGTAGTCCCTCCCCGTCACCACAATGAACATGTCTTAAATCTGTCATCGGGCCATACCCAGGAAATTGCACCTGCAACCACTCTGGCCTTAGATCCGGACCAGATCGCGCCATCCGAGGACGGGAAGCTTAACCCCGCCATGGAAGCCGCAGATTCCGCGGCGTTGGAGCCGCACAAAGACCTAACCTCTGGTGATGTCCGCGTCATCGGTACCTCGGACTCGTTTTCGGCTATAAGTTCTGAACTATGTGCGTCCGCGTATGTCGAGCAGGATTGGTCATCTATCGTCGAATTCAGCACCGCAGACATCTTCCGGCACTCGCCTTTAGGCGACGTGCTGAACTCATTAAAAAATATGTCCTTAGCGGGGGAGTCACAGCCGAACTGTATCCGGTTCGAATTGGAGGCTGATGACGGGGAATTTCGCTTCCCACCCGCCACCCACTACATAGCCACTGTCGAGGACTTAACCGACATGCTCGATTACGGCTCCGAAGACATCGACGGTATGGACGACGATGCAGATGAGGAGCATGGCCAAAACCCGCCATTCACCGGATGCTGGACGGCCACGTCTTCGTACGACGTATACATGGTGGATACACCTAAAGAGAATAACGGCGAGGACAAGGAAAATCCAGTGGAGGATGAGCTTCCTAAGACACAACCAGAGCACTGGCGTCAGCAGCGCCGCTCTAAATCCCGCCACAGCAAGGATAGCAACACCGGCACAGGAGACGATAACACTCCGGACGGTGCCGAAGACAGAGAAGATCTCGACAAACAAACGGCCGAACAGGACGATCAGGAAGATGGGCAAGTTAGCCCTAATGAACAGGCCATAAACGATGACTCGGAGGGCAGCACATATCTTCGACCCTCCGAAGATGAGGTGAGCCTTGGCAACGAAGATTTTATCGTGCCTGCGGAACCTCTCGAGCAGGAGCGCTTTAAGCGTCAGCTTATAGCCACTGCAAGGAGCCTGAAAAAGAAGCAGCAGTAGCTTCAAGCTAACCAAGATCTGCTCAACGACAGATGGACTGATGTCCTAGCAGCCAAAGAATACAACCTTAAGCACCCAGCCAAAAGTTACCCGAAGTGCAAATTGCTACCTCAGTTTGATGACGAGGTGCCGGAGCCTGTACCATCATCGCGCAATGCGGCCGACCGACCACCACGCGGTCGGGATAAAGCAGCAACTCAAGCCGAACACCAGCCCGCCCCACCTCGCCGTAAAGGCAGAGATAGAACAACTCGGGGATATACATATGACCTTCGGCAGGACATGGACAGTAGAGCAGGACATACCAGATCGATCTACGGATCGCGAGGACGTGCCCCGACACGTGACGACGACTCTTTATTCGGACGTGACAAGCCTAGTCACGCCAAGGCCAAAAACTGCGGACGGACTCCATCGGAGCTACGTCACGATGTGGCCCGATATAGAGGCGCCGCACACCCCCTTTGCTTCACTAACGAAGTAATGGATCATGAATTCCCAGAAGGGTTTAAGCCCGTAAATATCAAATCATACGATGGAACAACGGATCCCGCGGGTGGATCGAGGATTTTATTCTCCACATCCATATGGCCCGCGGAGATGACCTTCACGCCATCAAATACCTCCCACTAAAACTGAAAGGGCTAGCTCGGCACTGGTTAAACAGTCTGCCTGAAAATTCTATTGGCAGATTGGAGGACTTGGAAGAATCCTTCCTTGGTAACCTCCAAGGTACATATGTCCGGCCACCAGATGCCGATGACTTAAGTCACATAGTTCAACAGCCTGGAGAGTCAGCCAGGAAATTTTGGACTAGGTTCCTAACTAAAAAGAACCAGATCGTCGGCTGTCCGGATGCCGAAGACCTAGTGGCCAGTAAACATAGCATCCGTGACGAATGGATCGCCCGCCACCTCGGCCAGGAAAAGCCGAAGTCCATGGCAGCACTCGCGGCACTCATGACCCACTTTTGTGCGGGTGAGGATAGTTCGTTGGCCCGTAGCAAAAACACAGCAAGTGAAACGGGCACCTCCGAGGTCAAAAATAGCAACGGCAAGTTCCGATGCAGCAGACACAAATGCCGAAGCAATGGTGACAACACAGATGACACGACAGTCAACGCCGGATTCAGTGGCTCCAAGTCCGGTCAGCGGAAGAAGCCATACAAAAGAAACAACTCGGGGCAATCTAGCTTGGACCGCATACTCTTCCGTCAGTGCCAGATCCATGGCACCCCAGACAAACTAGCCAATCATACCAACAGAGATTGTTGGGTTTTCAAACAGGCCGGCAAGTTAAACGCCGAGTACAAGGAAAAGGGATTGCAAAGCAAGGACGATGACGAGGAGCCCCGGCAACCGAACATAGGGGGACAGAAGAAGTTTCCCCCTCAGGTCAAAATGGTGAACATGATATATGCTATAGATATCCCCAAGAGGGAGCGCAAGCGCGCGCTCAGGGACGTCTATGCGATAGAGCCAGTCGCCCCAAAATTCAATCCAGGGTCATCGTGCCCGATCACTTTTGATCATCGGGATCATCCGACCACTATCCGTCATGGCGGTTCAGCTGCACTGGTCCTCGACCCAATCATTGATGGATTCCACCTGACGCGATTCCTCATGGACTGTGGCAGCAGCCTCAGTCTGCTCTATCAGGATACAGTGTGCAAAAAGGGCATTAACCCATCACGGATCAAGCCCACAAAGACTACCTTTAAAGGAGTCATACCAGGTGTAGAGGCCCGTTGTACGAGCTCAATCACACTCGAGGCTGTCTTCGGATCTCCGGATAACTTCCGAAGCAAAGAGTTAATCTTCGATATCGTCCCCTTTCGCAGCGGCTATCACGCACTGCTGCGACGAACGACATTTGCTTGATTTAACGTGGTGCCACATTATGCTTATCTCAAGCTCAAGATGCCTGGACCACGCGGCGTCATAACAGTTAATGGAAACACGGAACGCTCCCTCCATACCGAGGAGCACACCGCTGCCTTAGCAGCAGAAGTACAGAGCGGCCTTCTCAAGCAGAACCTTATTTCAGCGACCGAGCTCCCGAACACTGTCAAGAGAGTCCGGACTATTCTGCAGCAGGACAGGTCGGCTCGTCAAGAGCTCGACTAGCAATATGGCCTCCACCTCAGTCCCGATCAATTGGCGGCATTCGTACTGCGCGTCCATCACTACACACTCAAAATACCATGGGCATAGATGGAGGAATACCTACCACGTGATCCATAATACGGCTTGACCGCTCCCGGACACACATAATTTCACTGTTTCTTTTTTTCCCTTTTCAGGTTTCTTTTCTATAGGCGTCCTCTGATGGCCTAACCAGCGGTCCTTTCGAAGGATAAATACAACAAGATGGCAAGAAGCACAGACATACAGGGGAATTTCTAGGTGGTTTCTTTAACGATCACTCTACCTGTTTTCAGGACCCACCCGCAGCTCTCCCTTGGCTGTGGCATGTTAAATAGCATGTTGCTTATCGCACTACTTGTACCAATGCGCTTTGACATATTAATCAAATTATAATGGAAACAGTTTGCGGCCCAAATTTTAGGTCCCCAGCTCATTACCTTTGCTCCCTTTCTGTTTTCCTTTTTCTGCTGATAACCTTATCAGAGAGCACCCGTACACTTTGGTACATTTCACCTAAGCCAGGGGCTTCATAGCACCCCACACTACGGAAAGAAAGACCACTTTTTACAGTATAGTTCAGCACCCCGAATTTAGCACTATATGCATTGGCTCCGAATCATGTCTTTGGTCAATAGTTGGGTTACCCGGCTCATGTGCTTGCTACCTTATGTTCCGCTATATCGGCTAAGGTAGTAAAGGGAGAACTACTATGATTGTGCCCTGGTTTACCTGACGGAGCACCTCAGTAGAGAAATTCAAAAACTGACTGCCATGCTGCGGCGAGAGCCTGTCAGCTCTTCGGAGGTCTCAAATCCATAGAGATTTTTTCCGCATTACGTGAAGGATTGGTACTTGCCCGATCAGGTGTTTACAACTTCCTAGTCCAGATACCAGGGGCTGCACCTAAAGTTTTTATTGTCAAACTCCTATGGCTAAGTGAGGGTACTAAAGCCGCATAGTCTGATTGGCTGGTTCGTTGTGCTAAACACCTCCTTCAAGGACCAAACAATTGGATCAAGAGTGTTTAGATTACATCCCGAACACCCCCGTACTACCTACGTGGGGGCAGAAGCCGACGACTGGCCAACTCTCAGATTTTACAAAACACGGCCGCACAGGAGGTAATTTTTTTAACAACATAACAAATATTATATTACATAAGAACTTTCTTTCATCATACAAGGCAGATACAACATGAATGTATTCATTCAAAGATAATGTCTTGCGCACATTGGGTCGCCACAAAGCGAGACCCCTCCAGGACGTCTTCAAAATATCGCTTGGGCGTGCGGTGCTCCTTGCCCTCAAGCGGCCCCTCGGTCACAAGCTTGACGGCGTCCATCTTCGCCCACCACACCTTGACACGGGCGAAGGCCATGCGCGCGCCCTCGATGCAGACCGACCGCTTGATGATATCCAGCAGAGGGCAGGCATCTACCAGTCGCTTCACGAGACTGAAGTAGCTGCTGGTATAGCTTCGGCAGGCCACAGTCGGATTATTAAATCCTTCATGGCCAGTTCGGCCACCCTATGCAGCTCAACCAGCTGTTTTAGCTGATCGGTGAAGGGCACTGGATGTTCTGGCGCAAGGTATTGTGACCAGAACAACTTCTCTGTTGAGCTCCCTTATTCTGCTCGGAAGAACTCCGCAACGTCTGACACACTGCACGGCAGATCCGCAAACGCCCCTGGAGAACTCCGAATCTGGGTTAGTAAGAAATACTTCTTCTTCACATACTTGCATACTAAACGCCTTACCCGCGGATATCTTCTTGGCCTCCTAGATCTCCTGCAGGGCGCCCTGGGCTTCAACCTGGGCCTCCTTCGCGCTCTGGCGAGCCTTGGCAAGTTCGGTCTCTCGAGCCGAAACATCACACTCCAAGGTCTCGCATTTTTTCACAGCGTCCTGGAGCTCTTGCTGGACGTCGTTAAGACATATTTAGTTAGCTTCCTGCGAAAATTAATTGATCCTCTGTCCGGCTTTTTCTTTCCGAACACCGGACAGCGTCTCAGGGGCTACTGTCTATATTGGGACTTTCTCTTTTGCGTCGCATACCTCAAAACCTGTCAGTAGGCCGCTGCAGGCTTCGGTCAGTCCGCTCTTGACGGACTGAGCCCTCTCAATCACCGTACCCATAAGGATACGGTGTTCCTCCACAATGGAAGCGCCTCGTAGCGCTTCCAGCAGATTATCCGGTGCCTCTGGACGGACAGATGTCACCGGCGGGACAGGCACACCTTCTTCTCTCGGAGGAGGCTGCTTGCCGGATTCCGGACTTGTATGGGTCTCCGGTTCCATGTTTGGCTAGGGTCTGAACTGAAGACGACCCTCATCGCCAGTCTCCATGGGGACCCGCTCCCCCAGGTGATCGGCAGCCGAGGATTCGCCCTTTGGCGCCACCCTGACGGCCTCCTGAGGCTCTCCCTAGCCTGGGAAGGTCCTTCGCGACAGCACCTCGGCGTCGCCCTTGGCCGTGGGAGAGTAAGCGGCCGGCGGCGAATCGCCGGCCATTGCCTTGGAATCCAACGAACCTCTTGATGAGGATCGCTGGGAGCTGTCGTGGGCCGTAATGCAATAACATAATCAACCAAGTTAATGCCATAAAGAGGAGAGGCCGGATATATGGACATATACGAGTTTCAGTACTTACGATGCGGCCAGAGGCTTGTTCCGGGGGCGTCGCTCCGGACTGCTGTCGATGTCCCACGCGGAGTTATCCGCAAGGGAGCCCCTCCCCCACTTGGATGCATCCGCCTCCAGAGTCATGGAGGCCGCCCTCGTCTTCCTCCCCCCTTTAGGGGGAGGGTTGTTTTCCTCCTCCTCCTCGTCGTCATCCTCAGCGGCGGAGGAATGGGTCTCGTCGTCTTCGTATGTCACGTCCGAAGCACCCTTGCAACGGGGGCCACCTTTGGCCCCCTTGGCCTTCTTCTTGGCCTTCTTCTCCGGCGGCCGATAGGGCACCGGGACCAGCATCTTCGCCAGGAGCGGGATGACTGGTTCTTTGGGAAGCTTAGCCGAACATTGAATCCGCCCCACTTTCTCTGTCCATACCTGAAAAATATAGTAAAGTTTGGACATCCTCCTTGAACAAGCAGGTAGAGGATGCGTCCCGAGACGTGAAGGACTTATCGCATTAGCGGGATGGGCAAGATCGTGCCCGCGGTCTGAATCTATGACCGGCGGCTTCTCATTGCCCTTAAAGAGCAACTTCCAGGCATCTTCGTGAGTAGTTCCGAAGAGCCTTTCCAAGGTTTGGTGCTTCTCCGGATCAAATTACCATAGAGGGAAGATTCGCTTTGGCAGGGGAGGATCCGGCGAACTAGCATCACCTAGATCACGTCGACGAGCTTGATGTTTTTTCTACCATGATTTGGATGCGCGTTTGCAGCACTATAAGCTCGTCTGATGAAGTCCAATTTGGGCCCTTCTCCATCCAGGAGGTAAGCCGCATTGGAGCTCCGGACTTGAATTCGGGAGCTGCGGCCCAGGTGGCGTCGTGGGCTCTGCTATATAGAACCACAGTTTCTGCCACTCCTTGACAGTCTCCACAAGAGTACCTTTGGACCATGTGACGTTGGGCATCTTGCTCACCATGGCTCCTCCGCACTCCGCGTGTAGGCCGTCCACCACCTTCGGCTTCATGTTGAAGATCTTGAGCCACAGTCTGAAGTGGGGTTGGATGCGAAGGAAAGCCTCACACACGACAATGAATGCCGAGATGTTGAGGAAAGAGTTCGGAGCTAGATCATGGAAATCTAACCCGTAATAAAACACCAGGCCGTGGACGAAAGGGTGGAGTGGAAACCCTAAACCGCAGACGAAATGAGGGAGGAACACCACCCTCTCATTGGGCTTCGGTGTAGGGACGACTTGCCCCTTGGCCGGAAGCCGGTGGGCGATCTCTTTCGCCAGATACCCGGCCTCCCGAAGCTCGGCGATGTCCTTCTCCTTAACAGAGGAGGCCATTCACTTGCCTTGCCCTCTAGATCCGGACATGGTTGAGTGCTTGCTCGAGGTGGAAAATATGAGAACTTGGGCGCTGGAGCTCGAGAATGGAAGGGCAGAGGAAGAAAGAAGGCGTGTGTGAAGAAAGGGAATCCTTATCCCCTTATAAAGGCACTGAATATCGAATGCCTCCCCACTCGCCTTAAAACTCGCCTATTCCCAAGGGTTATGCAAACGACACGGTTGGATTACCCTTGCCCGTATTGATGAGAACCCCGCAATTAAGGAACACGATCTCTGCTTTGACAAGACGTGCCAATGGAAACCGCATCTCGAAACGTGGAACAACAAACAAAAATAGTTCGAAATAATGACCGGGCAGACATGATATCATCTAGCAAAAAGTTGTCAGCGGATGGGACTCGTGAAATATTATACTCTCTATGGCTGTGTGTGTGGTACTTTTGTTGCAGATCCGAACACGATCGTTGCGTCCGAAGACTATCTTGGAGTATTCGGAAAGGGGAACCCGCCTTGCAATGCCGAACACAATCTGCGCGCCGGACACCTCGTCACTGAAGCCTGGTTCAGGGCTACTGAGGAAATCCTGGACTAAGGGGTCCTCCGGCGTCCGGCCTGTTGGACATAGGCCGGACTAATGGGTTGTGAAGATACAAGCCCAAAGACTCTCTCCCGTGTCCAGATGGGACTCTCCTTGGCAAGGAAGGCAAGCTTGGCGACCAAATATGAAGATTCCTTTCTCTGTAACCGACTTTGTACAACCCTAGTCCCCTCTGGTGTATATATAAACTGGAGGGCTTAGTCCGGAAATATATACAGTCATACAGGCTAGGCTTCTAGGGTTTTAGCCATTACGATCTCGTGGTAGATCAACTCTTGTAATACTGATATTCATCAAGATCAATCAAGCAGGAAGTAGGATATTACCTCCATAGAGAGGGCCCGAACCTAGGTAAACATTGTGTCCCCTGTCTCCTGTTACCACTGACCTTAGACGCACAGTACGGGACCCCCTACCCGAGATCCGCCGGTTTTGACGCCGACAATGACCTCCGTCCTGCCGTCCTGCTGGTCTTGGTCTCGTTGCACCGACATGGAAACCTTTGCCTGATGCCTCGGGACTCCTCGCCTGCGCCTGCCTTCTTAGCACCAAAGAGGAAACTGGTACACTGCGCCCCCTGGCATCCCCCTGGCCTTGGTTGTCATGGCTCACGTCACGTGAACCTCGCGAGGTGCCCCTTGCATAGATATCTCCGCTCCTCGGGAGCCAGCCTAGTGAGGCTGCCCCTGAGGAGGTCTTGGTGTCGTCCGCCTCGCGAGGGTCTTGATTGGTTGCTGCTGAAGATGGGCCGTACCAGACCGTTGGTGGAGCCACGTCATGGGCCGCAGGCAGGCAAGTTTGGGTAATCCCATTCCCAGAACACCGACAGTAGCCCCCGAGCCCAAGGCACGCTCGGACTTGGCTTCGAGGCGAAGCCAAAGGGCAAGTGCAGACCGCCGCGGGCCCCAACCGCATGCGGCCTTGATTGACGTGTGGCGATTGACGGGACGTGGGCGTCTCCGCTTCCCCACGCTGCCTCGGCAACTGTTTGACTTGGCGAGACCCTGTTGCATGCAGAAGAAAACCATCATTACCTGCGATCGTGGAGGCCGGCGGTTGGCCTCCGCCTGTCTATAAATGAGGAGAGGGGAGGAGCCCCCGTCGCTCATCTCTTTCTCCGCTCTGCCTGCTTCTTGGCGTTCTTCCCTTGCACCGTCAGCCCGACGCTGGCGGCGAAGAAGAAGAGGGAGGGAGCGGTCGCACCCCCTCTGGCATGAAAGGGGAACGACGGCGCCCGTGCCTCTCCGGCCCGGTCATCCTCGCGAGGTCTGGAGGACCGAACCCAGGAGAAAACGACCTCCGCAGCCAAGTCGGTTCCCAAGGCATCCGCCCCCAGCTCACCTGTTGAGGTTGCGAAGGCTTAGGAGCCCCCGGCTCCTCTTGCTGCCGTAGATCTGCAGAACCTAGTGCCGATGTCGTCTCTCCCCACTTCCGTCGCATCGTCGGGTCGCGATTCCTATGCTTCGCCTGACACCCTGAGGACGCCCTTCTTGTGCTGACCCAGCTTCGTAGTTACCTTCAAGGCGCCGACCGTCGCCTGGTGGTGGGGCGCCTGGAGCTGATCTCAGGGTGGCTGAGCTCCGACGCGTTGGTAAGGGCGGCACTGGGCCAGGCCGTGGCGGCTTCTGAGGAGGGTAAGCAGGCCGCCGATCTGGCCGCAGCCGCCCGTGAGGTGGCGTTGAGGGATGCTGAGGCTACCAATGAGCGCTGCCGGGCGGCGGAAGCCGAGCTAGAGACCATGCGTAAGGAGCGCACCGTCGAGGCTCGCCAGTACGAGGCCTGGGAGGAGAAGATGAAGGCTCGAGAAGACGCGGTCGCCGGTCGCGACGCCGAGCTGGAGCAGTCGGCGCGGGCGCAGGCCATGGAGCGCGGCCGCTTGGAGGAGCTGGAGAAGGCCCGGCTGGAAACCAAGGCAAAGGTTCTTGCCGAGGACTGCGTGGCCTTCAAGTCTCTTGAGGAGAGGTCCCGCGAGGCGCTGCAGGAACTTTACGAGAAGGGCTTGGAGAAGCCGTTTGTGACTGATGATTAGGGCCCCGCCCAGCTACTCCTCAGGTCATCACGGCGCTCGAGGACGTCGTCAACGGGATTGGCCCCATGGTGGAGGGGGAAGCGCGCGCGCTCTCCTCATCGGCCCTGACGCGCGTCCTCAGCCACCTTCATCTTCGCGATCCCAATGCCGACCTTGGTGTCCTGCTCGAGCCAGTGGATGAAGAGCGTTGTGCAGCTGCTGCCGAAGCCGTGAAGGGCCATGTGGAGGCCTTGTCGAAGATGTTCATTGCCATCGACCCTGCGCCTCCAGCCGATGGAGCCGCCGAACCCGCGACCAAGGCCGACAACAAGGGCGATGGGCGACGCTGCCGACGGGAGGGCGCTCCCTGAAGACGGCGCCCAAGGCTGAAGAGGACGCTCGCTGGTGAACGATGGTGCTCCTTCCCGTTTTTACTTTCCTACGAACTTACTTGCGATATGCAACGTGCCTCGTGGAGGCGTCAAAACTTCTGTTTGGTGTTTGAGGAACAATATGTCTTGTAATAATTAGGATTCTATGATTTCCTTTCCGTTGCTTGATGTCCTACGTCAATAGGGCCAGGTCCCGCGCGTGCCTCCGCCGCCGTTGGGTCGTCCGGATCGCCAAGACAAGACCAAGGGGTGTGGAGCTACGTGACCAATTAGGCTCCTGAGTCGTGATGCTCTAGAGTCCCCTTTGACGTCCAAACAGCCTTTGGAAAGGAAGCGTGGGAGTGGGCCTTGGTGTTCTACGTTGGCAGGGCCCAGCCCCGTGCGTACCTTAGCCGCCACCGGATCGTCCGGATCGCCAGGACGTGACCAAGGGATGAGGGGCTACGTGGCGAGTTAGGCTCCTGAGTCGTGATGCTCAGGAGTCCGCCTTGACGCGCAAACATACCTCCATACCTTTCCTTGCAGAGGTCCCGCTCAGGAGGGACGCGCGATGACCAGGTCCGAGGGACCTGGTAGGGTGGTGTGCGCTAGGCGTGACCTGAGCTCAGCCCCCGTGCCCAGCCCCCTCGCTCGAATCTCTCGAGGGGGGAGCCTTGCGATGAGGCCGGACACTGAGCCTAGAGGCCCCCTGAGGTTGGTACGGCCATGGGGCCGCCCTCAGTTGTTTATATCCAGTGTGGAGCATAACGCTTCCGCACATGCACGGGCATAGCCGCTCCTCGACCGTGTCGACTGCCAGCACGGAGCATGGTGCTTCCACTAGTGCATGGGTGAGGGCTCCCTCTGAGTGGAGCCCCCAGGGCATGTACAGCCCCGCCCTGACACCTGGCTTGCACGACAAGGCTAGACGAGGTGTGTCTTGGGACTCGTGAGCCAGCACGGGACTCACAAGGCCCTACCTCAAGGCGGGTTGCGCCTGGTCTTGGTTCCTGATAGCTGTGGTGGCCCTGCGAGATGGTTAGGTAACCTGCATCTGGGGCGCCGGCAGTTGCCGCGCACTTGTGTTGTTCGGAGGAGCTGAAGGTGATGGCGCACTTGGACCAACTAAGCGGGCGCGTGGCCTCGAGCCTAGGAAGGGCCGCGTTCACCTCGCGAGCAAACTGCTTGAAGATGCACTGAGAGGCTGGGGCCTGAGCGCCACACAAGATGCAAGCAATGGCGTGAGGCTCCTGGAAGCCCCTAGCCCCCTAATCCTGATGATGGTCATCGTTCCTTCTTGGTGGTTGTCGGGTGGTAGGTGCGACATATGCCAACAGATGGCTTATCATAGTGGGAGCCAGTAAAACATCGCCGGTGCCTGGAAATGGGATGAGGTGAAGACATGCACGCCGGCGAATCTTACCCAGGTTCGGGGCTCTCCGTGGAGATAACACCCCTAGTCTTGCTCTGCGGGGTCTCCGCATGATCACTAGATCAATACAAGTAGCTACAAGCGCTCTTGAGCTGTTTGGCTAGAGGAAGAAGAAGGGCAAGCCTAGCTCTCCTTTTCCCTCTATGTGGTGTGTGGAATTCTCTTAGATCAACCCTTTGCATGGGTGTCCCGGGGGGTTTATATAGGCCTACCCCCAGGGGTACAATGGTAATCCGGCTGGGTGCGGGTCGCAGCCGTCAGCGTCTATGCACGCCGGCTTCTCCGCCGGTCATTGGGGCCCGCCGACTGGTGGGTCCAGCCGGCCGCCGGCCACTTGGCCGATAGGCCGGCCCCATCGCTTGGGGGCTTTGTCGGCGGCTGGTTACTGTTGCCTCGCCTCTGATGACGAGAGCTTTGTTGAGGTAAGCGTGGGTACAGTGCCGCCTCCTTGCGGGCTCACACTGTAGCCTTACCTCGTCGTGTCTCCTTAATGAGGCACATGTTTCGAGGGAGGGAGGTAGCCAGCTGTTAGGAGCCGGCCACACCCCTGGCCGAATAGAGGAGGCCAGTCCGCCTTCGGATGTCTCTCTGGCAAAAGGGGCCCGCCGCCTACGGGCCGTACTGGCGCCTGTCGTGGGTGACATCGAGGTCAATGCGGCTACAGTGCCACGTCGGACGGGGGATGGCTGGCCCGTACGGCGCCTTGTAGCCATGCCTGTTCCGGGATTCAGGGGCAGTGGGCTGTACTGCAGCCACGCCCCATCCTATCGCCGTTATGTGGGTACAGTCTTTAGTGGGTGCAGTCTTGGCCGCCTTCTGGGAGTCGGCTTCCCTCATGGCCGGCTTCTGGAAGTCGGCCCTGGGGATAGCCGGCCGGGGGAAGGCGGCCATATGCTTTGTATGCTTGAAGGCTTGAATGGCCCGATAATTTTTCAAAGAGCCAGGGGGAGTAGGTTAGGCTACCCGTGGCCATTTACTCCGAAAGTAGTCCCCGAAGCTGGTTGGGCTTCGAGGCTGAGAGGAGGTCGAGAAGGTCGGTCAGCTTCTTATCTTGACGAGCCATCAGCTGGGAGCCATCTTCGGTTGGGCGCGAAGTCGGAAGGCGGGAGTCTGTTGGCGCGTGCACCGGGCCATGGGCCGGTCACTCGCTGCCAGCGAACCACGTGGCGTCCCTTGGCTAAAAAGAGCCTGCTAACCCACGCACGTGACAAGACGTTGCCGCAGGCCGAGGGCCCACCACTCCAATGCCTGGGCCCAGGCGCGGATTCTTTGTGGCCCAAAGCTGTCCGCACGTCTTCCGGCGGCAGTTTCCGCACGCCGTTACGGTGCAGTAATCGCGGGGCGTGGGGGAGTGGGCGCAGTTAATCCCACGTTCCTCCCCATGCCTCGCCTCCTCGGCTTCGCCGCATGAGGCCATAAGTAGGGGGAGGAGGGGAAGCGGCAGACGCTCGCACGCTCCTCTCCTCTCCGCCATCTTCTTCCTCCTGCTTTCTCTCGCAGCAGCGCCTCGCCGCCACGCCGTCCCATCAATCTTCACTCCACCCTGGAGCTTTGCTGCCGTAGGGCCGTGCTTTCTCCGCCGCCGCACTCTTCCTTGTTAGCTTCTCGCCACCATGCAGTACAGCGGGGACTGGGACGGCTCCAACGTCCATATGGACCACATCGAGTTCCTCCGCAAGACGAGGCGGTTGCCCGGCACGGACCAGGTGCGGGTCCGTCTCGCACCTGCGAAGGAGATCACACCGGCGCCGGAGGAAGGTGAGCGGGTAGTCTTCCGCTCGCACTTCCTTCGCGGCATCGGCTTGCCGGCGAGCGCTTCCTTCCACTCCTTCCTCGAATTCTATCAACTCCAGCCGCACCACCTCACTCTGAACACGGTGGTGCTGCTGTCCGCCTTCGTCACCTTGTGCGAAGGCTTTCTTGGCGTTCTCCCCACCCTCGAGCTCTGGGGGGAGTTCTTCCAATCGAAGCTGGGCACCCGCATGCAGGGCGTGCCGGCCCAGAGCGGCGCCTTCATACCGATGCGGAGGCCGGCGGCCGACAACCCCTTCCCCGTCATCACGTTAATCTAGTCGGTGAAGCTCTGGCAGAAGTCATATTTCTACGTGAAGAACGTCGCCCCACAAGGCGACTACGTCAACTTGCCGGCTTACATAGCTGGCCCGCCGGCTGGGAGACGGCCCCAGTGGTCCTATCGGGCCGTGACGCTGGAGCCGCGGCCATCGCCCGACTGCGGGTGATGATCCAGTCGGAGGGCCTGGTTGGATCCGACTTGCTGGCCGCCTTCGTCGCACGCCGGGTGCTTCCGCTTCAGAGCCGCCCTCACCTGATCTGTCAGATGAGCGGCCAACTCGATCCGAGTCGGATGTGCACCAAGGACATGCCGCATGAAGAGGTGGCCCATATGGTGAATTATGTTGCGAACTGCAAGCTCTCCGTAGAGTGGCGGTTTGGCAAGGAGCCATATTCCCGTGCACATCTGCCGCCCACGGTATGTTCTCTTTTTCCCTTTCTTCTCTTAGTTTTGTCGCCGAGTTCCTCTTCGCCGACTCTGACCAGTCGGCACGCCTTGGCAGAGCCCTCTCCTTCGACCGGCAACCGGATCGGAGACGGGGCGCCGATTCCTCCCCGACCGGGCGGAGCATGACCTGGAAGACCACGACTTGGGGGCGGCCGCCATGGATGAAAACACCGAGGTGGGTGGCGGCGAAGCTGGCGGCGAGGCAGGCGGCTCTGGGCTCGGAGCCAGCTTCGACAACTGGCCGGATGATGATGAGGCGGAAATCATCCCATGCCGCCAGCCGGCTCCCGGCCATGGCGCGGGATCCTCCGCCATGCCGCCTGCCCGGGGCGGCGGGCAAAAGCGCCGGGCCACATCGGGCTAGTTCGGTAGTCAGCCAAAGAAGCCCAAGGGTGGGGCGGCGGCGACCAGGCGGGATGAGGCGGCCGCGAAGGCGCCCCACTTCCGCAAGGTGGTGAAGCAGCCGCAGACGGTGTCGGCGTAAGTGTATGTTCCTTTGTACATTCTTTCTTCTTTTCTTGGTGATTTCTGAATCCTTGTCATTTCTCGAAAATCAGGGCTCCACTTTCGCTCGAGCGGGTTGCTGCCGCCTCCGTCGTTGGATCGCTGGGAGGATCCGGGAGCACCCGACGCGTGGACCCCCGCGCCGAGCTTCAGGCGGCGACGGAGCGAAACGCGCGGGAGGCGCGGGAGGCGGAGGAGTTGAGGGCGGCTGCCGCCAAGGCAGCATAGTAGGAGGAGGAGGCGGCGAAGGCGCGCGCCGACGCAACGGCCAAGGCCCAAGCAGAGGCTGCCGCCGCGGCAACAGCGGAGGGGGCCTTGCTCGTCACCCCTCTGCGTGTTGCGGCGCCCGAGGCCCCGGAGCCCCCGCCGGAGGAAGCCGGCCGCGACCAGCCGGGGTTGGAGAGGGAGGACGACGTCATCGTCCCAGAGAGGGAGGCGGCACCGGCCCCACCGACTGGGGCGGCTCAAGGCACCCAGCCTAACGTGCCGCCCGCGCAATCGGCCGGGGGCGAGCCGGCTGCAAGGACGGACCTGGTGGTCCAGTCGCCATCGCGCCAGCGCGCGGGGAAGGCCGCATTGAACCTGCAGAAAGCCGCGGGCTCCGGCTCGTCGGCCCGGGACGTGGAGGCAGCCAGCGCCAGCTCGGGCTGGACGCCGGGTGGAGGGATGGCCGTGGTGAACGTGGCGGCGCAGGACGTCCGGAACCGGCTTCAGTCCCAGGCTGCGGCGCTGAGGAAATACAACGATGAGTTCCTTGCGACGCAAGCGGCCATTCGGGTTAGTCTTCCTATTTTTGCTTTTTTGATCTTGGTTTCTTCCGTGGGGGCGCGTCAGCGCACCCACTGGGTGTAGTCCCCGAGCTCTGATACGGCTGCTGAGTAGGCGGCTTGGAACTTCTTAGCAGGCTTTGTTTTGCTATCTTGTTCTCATTCGCTCCTGTGCCTGACTTGCAGGACTACCACAAGCTCCGCGCGGCTGCCTTCAACTCCCAGGCTCGGGAGCTGACCCAGAAGAATGCTGACCTATCTGAGAGTCGGGGTAAGTGCTTCGTCCTTTATCTCATGTGGGGGCGCGTCAGCGCACCCACTTGGTGTAGTCCCCGAGATTCGGGCCGACTGCTGAGCAGTCGGGTCGGATCTTCCTTGACGACTTCTTCCTTATTGCTTCTTTCTTTTCTGCCATGCCTGCAGCGGCCAACGCCAGACTGAGGGAGCAGCTGGGTGGGACCTGGCTCCTTGTCTTTCCTTGCGCGGGCGCCGCTCGCGGTCGGCGACCGGGATGTCGCGGCGTGCTCTCGGCGTGGGGGAGGACTCTCAGTGCGGGCGCCGGCTTCATGCCGTTCTGCGGCCGCGTCGATCAGCTGCTAGACGTGCCTTGTCATGTAGGGGAGCTCATCGGCCCCCAGCCCATTCAGCTCTTCCGCGGCCGCCTGAGCGGCTCGCAGATTCTCGAGAGGTGTGGCGTAGACGGGGCGGTCTGCCCCCAGCATGCTGGCGATGGCCGCGCCGCGCTTCTTGACGAGACCGGCTCGGCTCGCCCCGCCATGCAGCGGCGTACCAAAGGCGTCACGGTCGACTTCGCGCTGGTGAGCCTCAGTGAGGCATCTCATGGAGGCTATCTTCTGGCCCTCCGCGATGAGGGCGAGGCGGCGTGCCTCCAGGGTCTCGGCATCGGCGTCAGCCGGGATGGGGACGGATAAGTCGTGCATCGCCGCTTGTAGGGCGTCGTGGGCGTTCTCGCCCGAGTCAGCGACGTGGCTGATGACCAGCACCTCAGTGACAGCGCTGCTGCCGCTGTCAGCTCGAGGGAGAGGGTCGTCGAAGAGTACCACATCGGAGGGGTAGGCATCGAGCGATGCCGTGTCGGAGTCGACAAGCATCGGGTCGGTGGAGCCGACCGACTCCAAGTCCACAGCAAGCTCGCTGGAGACATGAAGCTGGTCGAGGAGGTTGACAAGGCGGCTCTCGGGGCAGTCCGTGCCCACGTCGGACGCGGGCTCGTCAGAGATGCGAGTCTCGCCAAGAAGATCGGCGAGGCAGCTTGCTGCGCAAGCGTCATCGACGCCTAGCAGCGCGTCGGGGCAAGCGCCATCGGGCGCAGCAGGCTGGCTGCGCTGGCGCGGGAGGAAAAGGGTTCCCGTCCAGAACAGGTCTCCGGACGACGGTGCACCTGGCCCCACGGTGGGCGCCAAATGTCGGGTGGTAGGTGCGACATATGCCAACGGATGGCTTATCATAGTGGGAGCCAGTAAAATGTCGCTGGTGCCTGGAAACGGGATGAGGCGAAGACATGCACGCCGGCGAATCTTACCTGGGTTCGGGGCTCTCCGTGGAGATAACACCCCTAGTCCTGCTCTGCGGGGTCTCCGCATGATCACTAGATCAATACAAGTAGCTACAAGCGCTCCTTGAGCTGTTTGGCTAGAGGAAGAAGAACGGCAAGGCTAGCTCTCCTTTTCCCTCTATGTGGTGTGTGGAATTCTCTTAGATCAACCCTTTGCATGGGTGTCCCGGGGGGGTTTATATAGGCCTACCCCCCAGGGGTACAATGGTAATCCGGCTGGGCACGGGTCCCAACCATCAGCGTCTATCCACGCCGGCTTCTCCGCCGGTCATTGGGGCCCGCCGACTGGTGGGTCCCGCCGGCTACCGGCCTCATGGCCGACAGGCTGGCCCCACCGCTTGGGGGCTTTGTCGGTGGCTGGTTACTATTGCCTCGCCTCTGATGACGAGAGCTTTGTTGAGGTAAGCGTGGCTACAGTGCCGCCGCCTTGCGGGCTCTCACTGTAGCCTTACCTCGTCTTGTCTCCTTAATGAGGCACATGTTTCGAGGGAGGGAGGTAGCCGGCTGTTAGGAGCCGGCCACACCCCTGGCCGACTAGAGGAGGCCAGGCCGCCTTCGGATGTCTCTCTGGCAAAAGGGGCCCGCCGCCTACGGGCCGTACTAGCGCCTGTCATGGGTGACATCGAGGTCAACACGGCTACAGTGCCACGCCGGACGGGGGATGGCTGGCCCGTACGGCGCCCTGTAGCCATGCCTGTTCCGGGATTCAGGGGTAGTGGGCTGTACTGCGGCCACGCCCCATCTTATCGCCGTTATGTGGGTACAGTCTTTAGTGGGTGCAGTCTTGGGTGGCTTCTGGGAGTCGGCTTCCCTCATGGCCGCTTCTGGAAGTCGGCCCTGGGGATAGCCGGCCGGGGGAAGGCGGCCATATGCTTTGTATGCTTGAAGGCTTGAATGGCCCGATAATTTTTCAAAGAGTCAGGGGGAGTAGGTTAGGCTACCCGTGGCCATTTACTCCGACAGTGGTGGCGGTAGTGGAGGCAGGCCAGCGTTTCCCTGGGGGCGTCCCTCACGAGGCTGGTCTCTCCAGGCATCCTCGCGAGGCTGGTCCTGCCAGCAGTCCTCGCGAGGTTGGTCACGCCACGCCTGAGGGGCCGCGGTCGTCCGAGCGTCCTCAACTGCGGCCTCCCCCATGGCCGTAGCTTCGGTCGTTGCGCTTGGGGCGTCGACTGAAGCACCCATCACGGATAGCCCTGAGCTCCTGATAGTCGTTGGTGTTGTGGCTGTGAACGTTGTGGAAGGCGCAGAACAAGTGGTTGGCCTTGTTCGACTCAGGGTGGTCACGGCCGCGCTTCATCTCCGGCTCTACCGCGAGCATGGCAGCCCCCTTGTGCTTCACATCCTTGGCCTTGGCCTTCTTGTCTTCCTGGTCAGCAACTGGGAGCTCGAGGAGGGAAAGGCGTCCCTCCTCAGCCCTTGCGCACTTGGTCGCCACGTTGAACATCTCCAGAGCCGTGCACATGTCCTCATGTATAGTGAGCTCCTCCATCATGTTGACGTCGCGGACACCATCGGAGAATGCTGAGATGATGGCCTCGTCAGTCACCTTGGGGATCTTGAGGCAAACACTGTTGAAAGGTTGGATGTACTTCTACAGGGTCTCCCTGGTTGCTTCTTGATGTGCCGCAGGTCACCAGCGGCAGGCGGGCGGTCGCGAGTGCCTTGGAAGTTGGCGACGAAGCGCTCGCCCATCTCACCCCAGGAGGATATCGATCCCATGGGCAGGTTCAGGAGCCACGAGCGCGTGCCGTCCTTGAGGGCCATGGGAAACCAGTTTGCCATGACCTTCTCGTTGCCCTTGGCCGCCTCAATGCTCAGCTCGTAGAGCTGCAGGAACTCAGCAGGGTCGGGGGTGCCGTCGTAGCGTGCAGGCAGGTCCGGCTTGAACTTGCCGGGCCAGACGAAGTTGCGCATCTCGGGGGTGAAGGCGTGGCAGCCCGTCGTGGTCACTGGAGCCCGTTGTGGAGGCGGCACCCGGTCCTGGTACCCTCGCGCTGCCGCCGCAGGCGGCTCACGGTCTTGACGTGGTGGTGCTGCGAGCGCGGGAGCGTTTTCTTGCGGCCGAGGGATTTCTTGCCAGCTTCCTTCTTCGTGTGTGGGTGGCCTGCACAGTGGGTCGCGCAGCGGGGCCGCGCGTCTTGGGGCAAGGGCGGCGTCTTGATGCGGAGGTGGTGGAGGCGCTCTGTGGGCTACGTCGCCCGTAGCTGGAGGTGGTCGAGGCACCGAGACAGACGGTGCAGGAGAGCCCCCAGCGGCGCTGACGAGCTCGGCGATGCGGTCCAGCCAGTCTTCGTAGAGGTCGTCGACCGGGCGGTAACGCAGGAGCTCGTGTGCCAGGAGCAGCGGGGCCTACGCGTCCGTGGGTGCACGACGAGCGTGGGACGACGAGCCGGCCGGAGTCAGCGACCGGGTGGCAGTGCATCCACCCCGCCACACGGAGGGGTGCAGCGATGAAGCTTGCTGCTCGTTTCCAGCCGGGCCGGTGGCGGCGTTGGCAGCGGGTGATTGAGAACGGCGCGGAGGTCCGCCAACGGGCACCGTTTGAGCGACGCTTGCGGCAAGGGCAGCTCGGCGCTCAGCATGGGCTTGGCGAGCGTCAGCCATGCATGCGGCAAAGTAGTGGTGCGTCGATCGTTGGAAGAAAGGCTCCAGCGCACCCCTACCTGGCGCGCCAAATGTCAGATTTCGGGTTCCGGCAAACCCTTGAGGTTCGAACTCTGGGTTGCGCACAAAGAACACTCTCTTCCTAGCTCGCCCGCACATCGATCTCACAGCCTAGCTCGACAAACCCAAAGAACACGAGACACAGAGGTTTATACTAGTTCGGGCCACTGTGGTGGTTTAATACCCTACTCCAGTGTGATGGTGGTGGATTGCCTCGTGGGCTGAGGATGAACAAGTACAATGGATGAACAACCTCCTGAGGAGAGGTGTTCTTGAGCTTGGTGAGTTGTGCGTGTGAGGGTGGTCTGAATGATCCGTCCTCCTTCCCCTCCAATGGCGGTGGCTAGTCCTATTTATAGAGGCCTGGGTCCTCTTCCCAAATGTAGGCGGGAAGGGATCCCACAACGGCCAATTTTGAAGAGGGACAACTAGTACAAGCTATCCTGACAAAAGGTGGTCTTCGCATGCCAAAGGCTTTGGTGGTGATGAAGCTGTGGGGTCCGCGATGACCTCCGTCCTATTAGTCTTGGTCGCGTTGCACCGATATGGAAACCTTTGCCTGATGCCTCGGGACTCCTCGCCTGCACCTGCCTTTTTATCACCAAAGAGTAAAACTGGTACACTACGCCCCATGGCGTCCGTCTGGCCTTGGTCATCATGGCTCACGTCACATGAAACTCGCGAGGTGCCCCTTGCATAGATATCTCCGCTCCTTGGTAGCCAGCCTAGTGAGACTGCCCCTGAGGAGGTCTTGGTGTCGTCCACCGCGCGAGGGTCTTGAGTGGTTGCTGCTGAAGATGGTCCGTACCAGGCCATTGGTGGAGCCACGCCATGGGCCGCTGGCTGGCAGGTCTGGGTACCCCCATTCCTAGAATGCCGACAAAGGCGATCCCAAGCTGTAATGGTGGCGCCTACCGCACGTTGAAGCAGAGGAAATACGTTGCCAAAGACGAGTAAGTACCTCATCTGCGTGATTTTATGAGTGATCTATCCTTTTCTGACAACTGATCTTCAGGGTTCCCTCGGCTGGAATGGCGAAATCTCCCGAGGTGCGGCCCTTACCGGCCACCGGCTCGTCATTGTTCTTGAGCTCTGCTTGCCGGGCCACCATGCAGGGCCCGGGGCCCGCTTCGGAGGCGGACGTGTCAACCCGGGGCCTTGATACGTCTTTCCTAGCATCACTTCTTCGTGCTCCGGCCTGGGGCGCAGCCAGCGTGCCAAGGACTCCTTCGTTGGTCATCGCCGGTAGCTGGGCGTCCCAAGCATCGGCCTCTTCTTTAGGTGGGAGGTAGCGTCACCTAGCACCTTTGCTGGGGCCTGTGAGGCGGCGGAGAAAGCGCCGGCCTCGAGCTCCCTTCCGGGGTCAAGCAGGCCAGCTCGAACTTCCCCAACAACCCTTGACGCGGAGGACGGACTCGGCCGTGCCCTGGAGCTTGCGCATGGACGCGGTGTCATACGCCACGAGCTCTTGCAGGAGGCGATGGTTTCTCTGAGTAGCCTTGGAGGGGAGCTCGCAGCGGTTGACGCTCGCCTCGAGACGGAGGACCTCCGCCTGGCTTGTGAGTGGCACCAGTTGAAGGTCGCCATCAAACTTGGGCAGCTTCAGCATGAGCATGAAAAGGCAAAGGCCGCAATGGAACTTGCGGCCTCCCGCGAAGCTAGCGCTCGGGGCCCAGAGGAGGAGAAGGAGGCCGACCTCCGTCGTGAGGGTGCTGAGAAGCGGGAACACGCGCTCCTAGCCTTGAACATTGCCCTGGAGCAGCAGATCGAGGCACGCCGAACCATCTTGGCGTCGATGAGGGGAGTGCCCTCTGAAGAGAAGGAGATCCTAAAGCGTGAGGAGGCACTGGCGCTGGAGGCCTTGGTGCGTGGCCTGGAGCACGAGCGGCTGGAGATGAGGGAGCGCCATGTGGCCATGGCCGAAAATGTCGTATCCGCCCGTGAAGCCAGAATCCAGGAGAAGGTCGACTATAGGGTGGCGAAGGCTCGCGCGGATCTCGCCAGGGAGCACGGCCTGGAGCTGAAGCTCTCGGAGGCCGAAGCTGAGGGCAGGGTTTCCGCCCTCAGGTCCAGGCTAGATAAGGCGGAGCAGCACGAGAGAATCGCTGTGGCAGCCCAGACTTCCGCCCAGGCCGACCTGGCCAAGAGTCGTGCTGATCTGCTTCCACTCCAGCAGCGGATTGATGGCGCCGCATCCCTCGCGCAGCAGAACAGGCAGGAGGCGTGCCGTCGGTAGATGTTGTAGTGCGAGCACGCCCCCATGCTCCAGTCCCTCAGGGTGAGGGCCAACCAGGCGTTGGGGAGCCATCTATGAAGAGCACGCCCCCCCATCCCCACACAGAAGACTATGCCAGACATCTCCGCTTCTTTACCGACGTCGTGACGCGCCTGGAGGACCAGGCTGCGAGGGCTCGCGATCTTGTTGAACAAAAGAGCCGAGGCGTCCTCGGGTGCGCGGTCTCCCGCGTCTTCAGTCATCTCGATAACATCGATCCCCACTGCGACTTCGATGCCGCCATCGCCCAAGTGCCCGGGGCCATTCGGGACAACCTAGCACGCTGGGTGGACAATAACGTGGACACTTTGGTCAGGGCCTTCGCCACCGAGGACAATGCGGTGGTGGTCGTGGCGGACGAAGGCGGCACGGTTGATGACGGTGAAGACGACGCCAGCGACAGCGCCAGCAGCGTGTACGAGAGCGATTCGGACGATGCTGCGGGCGATATGTCCGATTGAGCCCACACTCCTTCGCTTTGAACCTGCACGCAAAGGCTTGGGCATGGCCCCTCAAGGTGTAAGAGCATTTTTGGGAGGGGGAGCCCCTCGTGTAAGCAGACTGATGTTCTATTTTTTAGGCCAGACTTGAAACGTGCTTCTGCGAGCTCACGAGCTCCTCCGTAGACTTGCTATTGTAACTTACCTTGGTACAAGCGGGCCTTGAGCTGGTTTTGTAGTTGCCGATGTGCTTTTCTCTTGAGGGGAGTCCTCTGTGGGCTCGCTTGGTTCTGGGCTTCCGAGGAGCATGCTAGTCCGCCCGAGAGGGCCTCGCGAGGAGTGAGTGCCAGACCATGGCAGGGTGTGCTTGCAGTGGTCCTGCGGGATTTGCCACCGCCCGGTCTGCCCGAGTGTGGTCGACGCACGCATACCACGCCCAGCCCCCGCTCGCGAGGTGCTCGCAAGGGGAGGGGTAGCAGGCGCGAGCCTCGAAACAAGGCACGGAACCAAAAAACACAAGAAATCAACACGAACGAGAAAAGACTCCCCCCACACTTGTCAACAAAAGTATGACTTCAAGTTTAGCTCAAAAAGGGCGGCGAATCTAGTTATAGGAAGCAGGGATAAAAGCAAATGGCTGTGTCCAGCACCTAGAGAGTCTTCGTGTCTTCCCACCAGCGCGGAGCTAAGTGCTTTCACTGGATGTGAGCATAGTCATTGGGGGACAGTGTCGACGGCCAGCGCGGAGCATGGTGCTTCCACTAGGACATGGGCGGGAGCCCCCGAGGCCCAAGGGCGGCACTCGGGAGACTCCGGGGTGTGTACAACCCCACTCATTATTACGTGAGAGTGTCATGAGCGGAGACCGTCACAGGCGCGAGCCTTGCTTCATATCGCCAGACGAGGGCCCCGCCCTACGCCTCCCCCGACCACCATTGGGGCGTCTGGAAACCAGGACGAGACCAAGGGGCAAGGATGCTAGCGGCGCCCTCGGCAACCACGGGCCCTCTTCCGGGGGGAAAGGCTCGTCAGCACCTTCCATGACAAAGGACATACCTCCGTGTAGCGCCTTGCTCCGTGCGGCGCGGAGGGGGCACTGGCTCCGGGCCTCTCCTGCGCAGCCCCCAGTTCACCGCTCTGGTCGGGGGTGGGGCCACCGCCATGGGGTCTCAGGCCGCTGCTGCGGTTTAGTTCACCTGCAGCCCATGGTTAGCGTAAACTTGCTCCTGAGACATAGGTCATACCCCGCCGTCATCGTCGCTGAAGGGGTCGGCGAGGCTCC
This sequence comes from Triticum aestivum, assembly GCF_018294505.1. Classification (NCBI taxonomy): domain Eukaryota; kingdom Viridiplantae; phylum Streptophyta; class Magnoliopsida; order Poales; family Poaceae; genus Triticum; species Triticum aestivum. The sequence continues at coordinate 192,056,992 of NC_057811.1, read as the reverse complement.
CTGGTGACTAGTGGAAGGCCCCGGTCTCGAGTGCTCCGCCTTCCCATCCTGGCTCATGGAACGAATTGGAGCCTTCCCCCGGCGTGTACCCCAGATTCACCATGCGGAGACATAGGCGTCCTCAGCCACCTCGCCGGAGCCGTCGCATGGGTGCTCCATGCCTTGAGCCAGGACCCGGGGTGCCTGTGTCACAACCCTAGTTTAGCCTTTGCTTGTCCTTGGATCATCATCATGTCTAAATTAGGAAATTTGAATTGAGGGAATTTTCAAAGCCTCAGAATCCTTTTAAAAATGGTCAACATTAAAATTTTCTCAAATAAGTCCAAACAAATGTTCCTGTTATTCTGTGAAAATATTGGAAAGAGGTAAAATTCAAACCAGTATTTTGGGAATCTCGGAAATATCTATTTTTGGAGTTTGAGTTAATCCAATAATTATTTGCATTGGACCTATATTTATTATATACTAAATATTGGTCCAATAATTGTGAAAGTTGGTATTTGGCTCTGGACTAGTTCCCTAAGTCCACATATTGAATTTCAGAAGTTTATAAAGTGATTTGGTAGTTAAACCAAATCAAACAAACTGAATAAATAAAAGACGGAAAGCACAGAGAGAGAGAGAGAGAGAGAGAGAGAACCTACCTGGCCCAGCTTACTGCACCTGTTGCAGCCCACCTGGTGGCCCAGCTGGACAGCCCAGTCCACCAGTGCCTCCCTGTCGCCTCCCTCCTCGTGCCAGTAGGCGAGGGCGTGTGCTCGTCGCGCGCTGGCCACGCGCCGGGCCACCTCCTGCTTCCCGCCGCTGCCTCGACGCCCAGGACAATGCCATGCAGCACCGTGGACCCCCTCGACCGCTCCCCTCTCTCCCTGCCTTGCCTCTCTCGCTCTCTCTCCCGAAGCCAAGCGGAGCCGTCGCCGACGTTCACTGCCACCACGGCCATCGGCCAGCCCAAGCCCCATGGACTTGTCCCCGAGCTCCGTTTCTAACCTCTACGTCCTCCACACCGAGCCACGCATCACGGGAGGCCCTAGAACATTGCCATCGTCGTCATCATCAACCTCTGCCCTGACGATCGCCGCCTTCAGATTCATCGCCGTCCGGCCTCCCCCGAGCCCGCCGAGCATCTCTTCGTGAATGTGGTGAGCTCCCGGTCATTTCTCACCTAACCCCGCTTCTGTTTGGTCGCAGTAGCCGTCGCCCCTTGCTTACCGTAGCCGCCGCATGGGCTCGTCGCCGTCGAAGCCCCAGTGACCTTTTGGTTCTGTGCGTGTGTCCGTTGCACTCGCAACGTCCCGTAGAGCAAAACTAGCGCAACAACCGGCTCGTTTCAAGCCACAGCGCTAACCCCGCACCCACCCGAACTCCGGCCGCCGCCTCACTCGCCGCCGTTGCTGTTTCTGACCGCCCCGGCACCGCCCACGGCCACCACCCGATGTGCCTCATCGCGCCGCAGCCGTAGAGCCCAACCCCGCCTCCTCCCGTCGTCGGAGTCGCTGGAATGAGCGACGCCGCCGCGGTCTGTGGTCGCCGGCGGCCTAACCCCGGCCATGCTGACGTGGCGTCGTCATTAGGGGCTAATGACGCCACTAACTAACCCCCATGCTCACTGACACACGGGCCCCACGCCCTTAATTAACCTGGATTAGTTTCTGTTTAGGATTAGATTAAGTCCAGTGGGCCCCGGCTGTCAGGTTTGACCTGCCCAGTCAGCATTCACCTGGCCCCACTGGTCAGCCTCTGTTCCTGCCTTGTCACACTGACATGTGGGACCCACGCATCAGGTTTGACCTGGACCAGGTCTGTTGACCTACTGAGGTCAGCATGACGTAATGCTGTCGCAGTAAGCTTTTTCTGCGATTTTAAATAAATCAGAAATGATTTATGAATTCCAGAAAATGCTATAAACTTATAAAAATCATAGAAAATCAACCGTAACTCCAAATGAAATAATTTATATATGAAAAATTATCAGAAAAATCCAAAGAATCTGTTTATGGAATTTTCATGCATGTTAGAAAAATTTATGACTACTTTTTAGGGCAAACCAAATAAATGACATTTGAATATCCACATGTGGAGTTTGGATTTGAACCATGGGTTCAATCCAACTTCATTTAATCTGGTTTCTAGTTGCATTAGCTCAAACACAAGCATATTGCCATGTCATGATCATGCATCATATTGTTGCATTGCATTGATTGTGTTCTTTCTCTGTTGCCGGTGTTTGTCCCCTCTCAGTAGACGTGGTACCGACGATGAGTTCGATGACACCGATGAAGAGCTATCCTATCTTCGGAAGTGTCAGGCAAGCAAAACACCCTTGTTCATTCTGATACAATCCCACTCTCTTGCTCCTGCTCTCTTTTACTGCTCTAGGACAACAACGACTCAACTGTTACATGCTACGGTAGTTGAACCCCTTTTCCTCTGCATGACCTGTCATTGCCACAGTAAATAGATGAAACCCACTAGCATGAGTAGGAGTTGTTTGAGCCCTGATGTGCCTACTCATTCATTCTTGTTTGTCATGCCTGCTACTTATTAGAATTGAGTCAGGTCTGATTCATTGGGGATGAATTGGAATGGTGATGAACGTGTCCTACTGTGTGTGAGCTAAGTGTGTGAACACGATTTGGTAAAGGTAGCGGTGAGAGGCCATGTAGGAGTACATAGTGGGTTGTCTCATTGCAGCTGTCCTCAGGAACTGAGTTCTGTGTTTGTGATCCATGAACAGCCACTACCACGCATTGGAATGCTTAAGTGCCCCTCTCGACTTATTTATCGCCTTGATCTCTGTCCAGCAGTTGCAAGGTTTCTGGTGTTTGTAGGATATGTGTTGGGGGCCGTGCGTAGCACTGACCCTAGGGGTGGGCTATGATACGGTAGAGACACGAGGCACGGTGTACCGGTACCCCCGTTTGGTGCCTCGGGAACCCTGCTCTCATCGTTTGGGGCCGTGAGCAACACCCCGGCCGGATCTCCTTGCGGATGGAACCCGAATAGGCGATAAACCTGGACTAGAGACATGTGTGGTTAGTCAGGTCGTGGCCGACCCCCTTGCCAGGCTTCCGCTTGAAGGTTGCCGAGATACACGACGTGTACATGGTGGTAAGTGGTGAGAGCGTGTGTGAAGAAGTACACCCCTGCAGGGTTAACATCACCTATTCGAATAGCCGTGTCCGCGGAAAAGGACTTCTGGGTTGACTGTACAGTTCATAGACAACTGAAAGTGGATACTCTAAAATGCGCAAGATAAGCGTGAGTGCTATGGATGGCCTTGTCGTAGGGAGACGGGAGTAGATCCATAGTGGTGTATTGATATGGTGAATATGTGGACTCATGTGCGCCACCTCAAAACAGTTACTTGCAGTCATAGTTTAGGTTAGCCACTGAGTCGAAGCTGGCTTGCTGCAGTCAAACTCCACCGCCCCCTTTGTTGATATTGATGCATATGTAGCTAGTTCTGATGTAAGTCTTGTTGGGTACATTTGTAATCACGTTTGCTTATTTGATGTTTTGCAGAGGGACTTCAGTCTCGCTAGTAGTTCCGCGTGGACTTCAACGTTTAGCTTGCTACCTCAGCTACGATCTTGTACCCTTGGTAGGGTCTTGTAGATAGTCAGGCTCTCAGCCTTTTTCATTTGTAGTTGTCTGTACTCAGGCATGTTTATGCTTCCGCTTGATGCTTGTATGCTCTGGATGTTGGGTCATGAGACCCATGTTTGTAATACTTGGCTCCTCGGAGCCTAATGAATAAATACTCTGAGTCGTAGAGTCTTGTCGTGATGCCATGTTGTATTTGCACGTATCGAGCATATTGTGTGTATGATTGAAATGCTTGATATGTGTGGGATCCAACAATCTAGTTGTTTATGCTTGGTAGCCTCTCTTATGGGGAAATGTAGTCTGGTGCTTCCACTGAGCCTTGGTAGTCCACTACAGCCCGGTGTGCCGGAGTCCTGTTAGCCCAGCACTACTGCTCCGAAACACTTAGACTGGTCGGCATGTGATTCACTTCATTCCTGTGTCTGTCCCTTCGGGGAAATGTCACGCGGTGACATCCGGTGTCCTGCTAGCCTGCTACAGCCCGGGTACCCGGAGTCCCGTTAGCCCAGTTGCTACAGCCCGGATTCACACGCTGCTGACCGACATGCTCGATGTTGATTCATGTATGCCTGTCCCCATAAGTTAGCGCCACTTTGGGTTCACGACTAGTCATGTCGGCCCGGGTTCTCTATCGTATGGATGCTAGCGATGCTATCATATACGTGAGCCAAAAGGCGCAAACGGTCCCGGGCCAGGTAAGGTGGCACCCGTGGGAATACCGTGCGTGAGGTCGCAAAGTGATATGATGTGTTACATGCTAGATTGGTGTGACTTAGGATCAGGGTCTTGACAGCTTTGGTATCAGAGCATGACTGCCTGTAGGATTACCAAGCCAACTGGTCGAAGTTGAGTCTAGAAATTCTTTAGTTATATGTAAGGGAATTGATTGTGGGAAGGGACGTATGGCTCTTTTTACTCCTTTACCTTATGTCCTTCTGATCTGAGTCACCCTCTTCTCTTCTACGGGGATTAAGAACTAGGATTCTCATCTCTCTTTCAGGTTCACGTGTTACTAATCCGTAGAATCTTATGATTGTTGGTTCCAGGCCTCAGTTCAGTTTCTACTACTTTAGTATGTTGTCAGTTGAACCAGAACCTTGATATGATGTTGTTGAGTGACTATGCAAATCCTTGTGAATGTCTCAAATCTTTTTCTGAGCATTTACATCCGTTATGCTATCCGAGTCATCCCAGGTTTCTAAATAGTCTGATGCATTTGCAAATCCTTTCTTTCCGTTCCCGATGGCCCTTTGGGCCAATTCAACCACAATAATCGGTGAGTTGAGGTACTCTGTTGCCTCGACATATATGTTGGAGCTATTATTATGACCCTAGGTGTCTTAGAGAACCACTCAGTAATCTAGCAATGCTTTGTATCCTCCGTGTGATGATTCTGGCCATTATTCTCGAAGCATCTCGTGGTGCCATTTAGTTAGTAGGTATTCTATTCCTGGGTTTTGAACCCAAGATTCACTCCACTCACCTCCTGTTGATAGTGTTTGCTATTTCCTTTATGATATTAGTAACCTTTGCGATAGTCCTCGAGGTTCGTGGTATTTCCTTCTTCCAAATACCATGAAATACTTATGGCAGAAGTTCCTCGTTGAACCAAAAGATCACAACAAGAGTGCTTGTGGTGAGTGCTCCATTCCATAATTGTGACTCTGCCAGTTCTACCTTTCTGCATAGGTTATCCGGAAGAAATATGTTGAGCTTTGTTCGACATACTAATCTTATGCATCCACAACTCAGAAAGTGATATGTTCCTTTGAGTTGTCCCTTCTTAGTTGTATTCTGACCCTCTTGTGTCAGTTGATAGTCAGGAGTAGTTGTGCATTCGTGTTATCGATGCCTATTATTCTTGTGGTCTGTCAAGCCGTTCTATTTTAGAATGACTAGGAGCAACAAACTCCAGTACCTCATCCATTTCTAGGATTGGGTCAAAGTAGTTGTATCCCGCAGATCAAAATGTCAATCCATCTTTTGTTCTGTTCTACCTCGGAGTATCACCCTCTTTCATAACAAGAGTATCGTGAGAATTGCACACACCCTCAAATGAATTCCTGATGTAGTGATACTTCTTGCCATCATCTTTCATTCCTCGGTTCCGTGTTGTCGCAACCGGAATGCCGACAAGTGAACCATGATGTGTGAAATCAATACTCCTAGCAACCGTGTTGCTTGGTAGTTAATGGACACTAATATCATTCTTAGCGTGTTGGTTATCGAATCACTATTCTAGGATTGATCGTGCTACCTTGTCCTTATTTCTGGTGCACTCTTCGATCTTTGAGTTAGGATTGTATCAATCCCTCTCTTATTTTGGTCATATCATCCTGCTTCGAAAGCAAAAATGTACTTGAGCTTAATAACATATCGGTGGTTCGTGATATTCCGAATATCTTCTCAAAGGTATTACCGGTTTGTTCCTTGACCGCTATGTTGAGTTCGTGATCAAGTTGTTTTCTTGTAACCAACCCTTCTCCAAGAATCTGTGTTGCATACCCCTGAGCTAGTTGGCTAATCTAAACAACAACTTCGAGAGTTGGAAGATAAAAGCTTGTCTGACCTAGCTCATCACTAAGGGATATCTTGTATCTGTGTTGAAGAAGGATGGTATTCTTCATCCATTGGTCCTCGTGATCAGTTATTGGACCTATCACCTTATCCAATCTTTGATTTGACTATGGGTTATCGTCAAATCAAATCAGAACCGGCGATATTCATAATGTTGTCTTACTCGTGGTTGTTTCCACGGGCATACACCATTATATCCTTTGGGTCTGACCAATGCTATCATCTTGTTCACATAATTGTGGAATTCCACTTATATGGAAGCCTGGATGGATTGTTGTTGAGCCCATTGACAACATTTACATCTTCTCCATGATTCGTGTCGAACATCTAGTTAGTGTTGGAAACTTTTATAAGCATTATCTTCATGTCCCGCTCATGAAGCATATGTTTGGATGAAAGTAGTGACTTCCTCTAAGATCACGTGCATTCGATGCAAGTTGCCACCATGAATTCGAGAAAGTTTATTTTTGCCTCCTCTGGAATCATCCCAGGTTAGTCAAGCATATGTGCGAAGTATTCTGTGGTTTGGAGACATGCAACCTTCATCCCATATGTATTCCCTAGCACCCCAAGCCACTGACTGATTTGCTCGCAGAAAAGGAGTTGAAGTGCGAATAATAGTCATGCACAAGATTCCAATATCCTCGATGATGGTTCCCGACCAGAACTCGGTAGTGTTTTGTTGTAAGACTTCCATGTGGTCATGCTTGTCTTGGACAACGTGTTCACATGTGTGTAGCAGAGCCAGGTCATATTTTGGAGCTTGCTATCGTAGTTCATTTCCCGATAATCTCGCAACATTTTCTCGTCAATTTGTGTTGCAACCCTTCTTTTGAGACATGTTGAGTCTGATGTATCCTGTTTCTAGCCAGATCTGAATCTCAGGCAGATATGATGGTTGGAACATTCCCAACATATGCACTTTGTTCCCAGCTTGCACCCCATTGTCCCAATTTCATGGGCTGCCCTCCTTGGTAATTGCAGTCTAGAGTCATCTTGAATAGTGGACTCACCATGGGACCCATCCATTTCGGGAGATAAGCAAAAATCATCCATTGCGTTGTCTTCGACAAGGTAGTCCACATCATCCATTCTAGTATGAGTATGCCATCCTTTCGAACTCTTTCAACAAATCAATTGTGATTTGCCTTAGGCTATAGAGAGTTTCAATGATCTCTGTATCAAAAGTAACTCTTTTGCCACTTAAGGGAATATTTCTATGAGTCACCTCCCCCAAGGTGTCCCGTTATGGAGTCATGGCAATCATCTCCTCGCTACTTTGAAACCTATCAACCATCTTGTTCAAGCGTGGAATTATTGCCTAACAAATTGAACCTTTGTCATCAGCTCCTTACAATCCCCCCCTGAGGAGTGTTTTGCCTCTCAGCTCCAAAGATGTTCCATGTCTCATTCCATGAATTGATCTTGTGATCTTTGAGATGATCCTAAGTTGCTCGAATCTCAAGAAGATCGATTCTTCTATAATTCTGCCTTTCTTCTCGTTGTCGTGTTGGATGAAGATCTCAAAAGCAAAGACATCAAGATCATTTTGAAGCAATGAATCAACATCTTCAAGAAGGGCAATTGGATCATGAAGATCGTGTCGGCTTTGTGTCCCCTCTGTCTTCTTACCTCACGTCTTGAATCTTGGGATGAGATTCTTGTTTAGTGGGGGTGAGTTGTCACAACCCTAGTTTAGCCTTTGCTTGTCCTTGCATGATCATCATGTCTAAATTCTGAAATTTGAATTGAGGGAATTTTCAAAGCCTCAGAAACCTTTTAAAAATGGTCAACATTAAAATCTTCTCAAATAAGTCCAAAAAAGTGTTCCTGTTATTCTGTGAAAATATTGGAAAGAGGTAAAATTCAAACCAGTATTTTTGGAATCTCAGAAATATTTATTTTTGGAGTTTGAGTTAATCCAATAATTATTTGCATTGGACCTCTATTTATTATATACTAAATATTGGTCCAATAATTGTGAAAGTTGGTATGTGGCTCTGGACTAGTTCCCTAAGTCCACATATTGAATTTCAGAAGTTTATAAAGTGATTTGGTAGTTAAACCAAATCAAACAAACTGAATAAATAAAAGACAGAAAGCAGAGAGAGAGAGAGAGAGAAAACCTACCGGGCCCAGCTTACTGCACCTGTTGCAGCCCACCTAGCGGCCCAGTTGGACAGCACAGTCCACCAGCGCCTCCCTGTCGCCTTCCTCCTCGCGTCAGTAGGCGAGGGCACGTGCTCGTCACGGGCTGGCCACACGCCGGGCCACCTCCTGCTTCCCGCCGCTGCCTCGACGCCCAGGACAACGCCACGCACCACACTGGACCCCCTCGACCGCTCCCCTCTCTCCCTGCCTCACCTCTCTTGCTGTCTCTCCCGAAGCTGAGTGGAGCCGTCACAGCTGTTCACTGCCACCACGGCCACTGGCCAGCCCTAGCCCCATGGACGTGTCCCCGAGCTCCGTTTCGGACCTCTACATCCTCCACACCGAGCCCGCATCACGGGAGCCCTAGAACTCCGCCATCACCGTCAATCATCAACCTCATGCCCCAACGTGCGACCGCCGTTCAGATTGTCACCGTCTGGCCTCCCCCGAGCTCGCCGAGCATCTCTTCGTGACCGTGGTGAGCCCCGGTCATTTCTCCCCTAACCCCGCTTCTGTTTGGTTGCCATAGCCGTCGCCCCCGTGCTTACCGTAGCCGCCGCCGCACGGGCTCGTCGCCGGCGAAGCCCCGGTGACCTTTTGGTTCCACGCGTGCGTCTGTTGCACTCGCAACGTCCCATAGAGCAAAACTAGCACGACGGCCGGCTCATTTGCAAGCCGCAGCGCTAACCCCGCACCCACCCGAATTCCGGCCGCCGCCTCGCTCGCCGCCGTTGCTATTTCTGACCGCCCACGGCCACCACCCGATGCGCCTCATCGCGCCACAGCCGTAGAGCTCAACCCCACCTCCTCCCGTTGTAGGAGCCGCCGGAACGAGCGACGCCGCCGCAGAGTGTGGTCGCCGGCGGCCTAACCCCGGCCATGCCGACATGGCGTCGTCATTAGCGGCTAATGACGCCACTAACTAACCCCCATGCTCACTGACACACGGGCCCCACGCCCTTGATTAACCTGGATTAGTTTCTGTTTAGGATTAGATTAAGTCCAGTGGGCCCCGTATGTCAGGTTTGACCTGCCCAGTCAGCATTGACCTGGCCCCACTGGTCAGCCTCTGTTCCTGCCTTGTCACACTGACATGCGGGACCCACGCGTCAGGTTTGACCTGGACTGGCTGTGTTGACCTGCTGAGGTCAGCATGACGTAATGCTGACGCAGTAAACTTTTTCTGCGATTTTAGATAAACCAGAAATGATTTATGAATTCCAGAAAATGCTATAACCTTCTAAAAATCATAGAAAATCAACCGTAACTCCAAATGAAATAATTTATATATGAAAAATTATCAGAAAAATCCAAAGAATCTGTTTATGGAATTTCATGCATGTTAGAACAATTTATGACTACTGTTTAGGGCAAAAAAATAAATGACATTTTAATATCCACATGTCGAGTTTGGATTTGAACCTTGGGTTCAAACCAACTTCATTTAATCTGCTTTCTAGTTGCATTAGCTCAAACACAAGCATATTGCCATGTCATGATCATGCATCACATTGTTACATTGCATTGATTGTGTTCTTTCTCTGTTGCCGGTGTTTGTCCCCTCTCAGTAGACGTAGTATCGACGATGAGTTCGATGACACCGATGAAGAGCTATCCTATCTTCGGAAGTGTCAGGCAAGCAAAACCCCCTTGTTCATTCCGATAAAATCCCACTCTCTCGCTCCTGCTCTCTTTTACTACACTCGGACAACAACGGCTCAACTGTTACAAGTTGTGGTAGTTGAACCCCTTTTCCTCTGCATGACCTGTCATTGCCACAATAAATAGATGAAACCCACTAGCATGAGTAGGAGTTGTTTGAGCCCTGATGTGCCTACTCATTCATTCTTGTTTGTCATGCCTACTACTGCTTAGATTTGAGTTAGGTCTGATTCATCGGGGATGAATTGGAATGGTGATGAACATGTCCTACTGTGTGTGAGCTAAGTGTGTGAACTCGATTTGGTAAAGGTAGCGGTGAGAGGCCATGTAGGAGTACATGGTGGGTTGTCTTATTGCAGCTGTCCTCAGGAACTGAGTTCTGTGTTTGTGATCCATGAACAACTACTACCACGCATTGGAATGCTTAAGTGCCCCTCTCGACTTATTAATCGCCTTGATCTCTGTCCAGGATTTGCAACTAGTTTCTGGTGTTTGTAGGATATGTGTTGGGGGCCGTGCGTAGTGCTGACCCTAGGGGTGGGCTATGATGCGGTAGAGACACGGGGCACGGTGTACCGGGACGCCCGTTTGGTGCCTCGGGAACCCTGCTCTCATCGTTTGGGGCCGTGAGCGACACCCCGGCCGGATCACCTTGCTGATGGATACCGAATAGGCGATAAACCTGGACTAGAGACTTGTGTGGTTAGTCAGGTCGTGGCCGACTCCCTCGCCAGGCTTCCGCTTGAAGGTTGCCGAGATACACGATGTGTACATGGTGGTAAGTGGCGAGAGCGTGTGTGAAGAAGTACACCCCTGCAGGGTTAACATCATCTATTCGAATAGCCGTGTCCGCGGAAAAGGACTTCTGGGTTGCCTGTACAGTTCATAGACAAGTGAAAGTGGATACTCTAAAATGCGATAGATAAGCGTGAGTGCTATGGATGGCCTTCTTGTAGGGAGCGGGAGCGGATCCGTAGTGGTGTATTGATATGGTGAATATGTGGACTCGTGTGCACCACCTCAAAAGAGTTACTTGCATTTATAGTTTAGGATGGCCACTGAGTCAAAGCTGGCTTGCTGCAGTCAAAGTCCACCACCCCCTTTGTTGATACTGATGCATATGTAGCTAGTTCTGATGTAAGTCTTGCTAGGTACATTTGTACTCACGTTTGCTTATTTTATGTTTTGCATAGGGACTTCAGTCTCGCTAGTAGCTCCGCGTGGACTTCGATGTTTAGCTTGTTACCTCAGCTACGATCTTGTACCCTTGGGAGGGTCTTGTAGATAGTCAGGCTTGTCAGCCTTTTTCATTTGTAGTTGTCTATACTCAGACATGTTTATGCTTCCGCTTGATGTTTGTAATACTTGGCTCCTCGGAGCCTAATGAATAAATACTCTGAGTCATAGAGTCTTGTTGTGATGCCATGTTGTATTTGCACATACCGAGCATATTGTGTGTATGATTGAAATGCTTGATATGTGTGGGATCCGACAATCTAGTTGTTTATCCTTGGTAGCATGTCTTATGGGGAAATGTAGTCTGGTGCTTCCACTAAGCCTTGGTAGTCCGCTACAGCCCGGTTTACCGGAGTCCTGTTAGCCCAGCACTACTGCTCCGGAACACTTAGACTGGCTGGCATGTGATTCACTTCGTTCCTGTGTCTGTCCCTTTAGGGAAATGTCACGTGGTGACATCCGGAGTCCTGCTAGCCTGCTACAGCCTGGGTTCCCGGAGTCCTATTAGCCCAGTTGCTACAGCCGGGATTCACACGCTGCTGACTGACATGCTCGATGTTGATTCATGTATGCTTGTCCCCGTAAGTTAGCGCCAGTTTGGGTTCACCACCGGGGTCCTGACAGCCTGATCCTGGTGGCCGCTGGGTGGCACCCCTACGCGTCCCCGCGGCGGCCAGCCAGCACTTGTCCTTCCTGGTGATGGCGCTGTCGAGGCAGGACGGCCCACGCCAAGGCCTACGTTCGTGTCGTCGGGTCCCCCTGACGCCCCAGGGGGCGCGCGAGCTCGCCGGGGCCTCGCGCGTGCTTCTGCCACAACCTGAGGCATGGTCAAAGAGCAGAAGGGCGGCGTACCTCTGCAGGCAGCGTCCAACAGCTCGGCGAGGCACTCCAGCAGGGCATCACGGCCGCTCTCCACCAACCTGCATCGCAGCAGTTCCTGCGCCACGATGAGTGCGGCTCGCATGTTTGACTGCTCCCGTCGGGTGTGTGGTGCCGTTGCCGCAGCGTAGCCTGTAGATGGTGCGGTAGCGCGCGTGCGCCGCAGCGCGAGGGCGGTGGGTGCTGGCCTGCGGGCCGCCTGGAGTGCGGAGTTGAGGTCTTCTTGGGCGGTCGGCAGCGCCTGGGCGGGCCATGTGACCGAGTGGTCGGCGTGGGTCCTCGGATTGTCAGACATTGGATCCACGGGGCGATGGAAGGTCAACCGGTGGGGGAGAAAGCTTTGGCGCACCCCTACCTGGCGCACCAAATGTCGGATTGTGGGTTCCGGCAAACCCTTGAGGTTCGAACTCTGGGGTGCACACGAAGAACTCTCTCCCCCTGGTTCGCCCACTCAACGATCTCACGGCCTAGCTCGACCAACTCAAAGAACGCGGGACACAGAGGTTTATACTAGTTCGGGCCACCGTTGTGGTGTAATACCCTACTCCAGTGTGGTGGTGGTGGACTGCCTCGAACGCTGAGGATGAACAAGTACAATGGATGAACAACCTCCTGAGGAGAGGTGTTCTTGAGCTTGGTGAGCTGTGCATGTGAGGGTGGTCTGAATGATCCGTCCCCTTCATATGGTGGTGGTTAGTCCTATTTATAGAGGCCTTGGTCCTCTTCCCAAATGTAGGCGTTAAGGGATCCCACAACGGCCAATTTCGAAGGGAGACAACTAGTACAAGCTATCCTGACAAAAGTTGGTCTTTGCCTGCCAAAGGCTCTGGTGGTGATGCAGCTCTGGGCTCTGCGATGACCTCCGTCCTGCCATCCTGCGGGTCTTGGCACCGATATGGAAACCTTTGCCTGATGCCTTGGGACTCCTCGCCTGCGCCTGCCTCTTTAGCACCGAAGAGGAAACTGGTACACTACACCCACTGGCGCCCGCCTGGCCTTGGTCGTCATGGCTCACGTCACGTGAACCTCGCGAGGTGCCCCTTGCATAGATATCTCTGCTCCTCGGGAGCCAGCCTGGTGAGGCCGCCTCAGGGAGGTCTTGGCGTCGTCCGCCTCGCAAGGTTTGGCCCCTTGCGAGGGTCTTGAGTGGTTGCTGCTGAAGATGGGTCGTACCAGGCCGTTGGTGGAGCCACACCATGGGCCGCGGGTAGGCAAGTTTGGGTACCCACGTTCGCAGGACGCCCACAGTTATTGAGCTTATCATGGTGCACAAAACTACAAATTCTACCATTGTGCAAAATGATGTCATAATGGGATGATGTATCAAAAGCATGAACATGGTAATTGGTACTCAATGTAACTATGTGATCATGCAATTGATGATGGCCATTGTGATCATTATGTATGAATATGCCATCAAGAAAGATCACAACAAATTTGCTAAGGAAATGCACAAGCTCATGCATCATGGATGACATAAAGATACAAGATGCAACAAGGCAATCATAATGTGAGTCAATCCATGCATAAGATGCAAATTTGTTATGGGTGGTGTTGTGATGCAGCTTGAAGCTACGTTGGTATTTCCCCAAAGAGGAAGGGATGATGCAGCACAGCGGCTGTAGGTGTTTCCCTCAGATGTGAAACCAAGGTTATCAAACCAGTAGGAGAACCAAGCAACACAACATCAACAGCACCTGCACACAAATAACAACTTCTCGCAACCCGACGTGTAAAAGGGGTTGTCAATCCCTTTCGGGTAGCGGCGCCTCAAGATAGGCAAACAGACGTAAGATACAATTGTAGTAGATTGATAGATCGAACGCAAAATAAAATAAATAAGAATAATTTGCAGCAAGGTATTTTTGTATTTTTGGTTTAGTACATCTGAAAATAAAAGGAAAGGAAAATAGATCGCAAAGGCAAATAATATGAGAAAGAGACCCGGGGGCCGTAGGTTTCACTAGTGGATTCTCTCGAGAAAAATAGCAAACGGTGGGTAAACAAATTACTGTTGGGCAATTGATAGAACTTCAAGTAATCATGAAGATATCCAGGAAATGTTCATTACATAGGCATGACGTCCAAGATTACTAGACCGACTCCTGCCTGCATCTACTACTATTACTCCACACATCGACCACTATCCAGCATGCATCTAGTGTATTAAGTTCATGGAGAAACGGAGTAATGCAATAAGAACGATGACATGATGTAGACAAGATCTATCTATGTAGAGATAGACCCCATCGTTTTATCCTTAGTAGAAACGATACATATGTGTCGGTTCCCCTTCTGTCACTAGGATCAAGCACCGTAAGATCGAACCCACTACAAAGCACCTCTTCCCATTGCAAGATAAATAGATCAAATTGGCCAAACAAAACCCAAATATTGGAGAAGAAATACGAGGCTATAGGCAATCATGCATAAAAGAGATCAAAGAAAATCAAATACTTTCATGGATATAAAAAGATAGATCTGATAATAAACTCAAAGTTCATATGGATCTCCAAGAGACCATTGTATTAGGAATTCAGTGAGAGAGAGGAAGCCATCTAGCTAGTAACTACGGACCCAAAGGTCTACAAAGAACTACTCACGCATCGTCGGAGAGGCACCAATCGAGGTGGTGAACCCCATCCGAGATGGTGTCTAGATTGGATCTGGTGGTTCTGGACTCTGCGGCGGCTGGAATTTATTTTCGTCAACTCCCCTAGGGTTTCGGGAATATTGGGGTATTTATAGAGCAAATATGCGGTCCGAGGGGCACCCGAGGTGGGCACAACCCACCAGGCATGCCCTGGTGGGTTGTGCTCTCCTCGGAGCACCCCCAGGTGCAGCCTTGGCCCATTAGGTGTCTTCTGGTCCAAAAAAATCTCCGTAAAGTTTCTTTGCATTTGGATTCCGTTTGATATTGATTTCCTGCAATGTAAAAAACATGCAGAAAACAGCAACTCGCACTTGCCATTATGTTAATAGGTTAGTACAAAAAAATGATATAAAATGGCTATAAAATGATTATAAAACATCCAATATTGATAATATAACAGCATGGAACAATAAAAAATTATAGATACGTTGGAGACGTATCATGTTGTACCATGGCTCAACTTGAATGTCCATCGGCTCCATCTCCAATGTCGGTCCTCCATCCAATAGATGTATCATGTAGACAAGAAGAAGGAAACAACAATGAAAGAGTGACCCATCCAATATGTGTATGTGAGGATGGCTCAAAGGGAAGGAGGTCACCTTTAGGAGTTTCTCAAGGATGTTGGAGTTGCGCATCTTGTATGCCTTCACATAACCAATATGTCTCGTGATGGTACCGCCTTGTGAATCCTTCAAAATGCAAGAACATGACAAACACTCGCAAAAACAAATGAGGTTAGTGCAAATGCGACACCTATCACTCGTGTCGTGAAATACCCAACAAGTGTTTTCATCATTCTTATCATTAGAAAGGACAAGGTGTGGTATCGTATGAAAGCATATTGCAACTACAACCAAAGACATTAGGCTCAAGTAAACAAGCAAGCTTCACGAGTAATATGTCCAAGTCTCCAAGATCGATAAGCATAGCATGGTTACACTCACTACAAGTGATGAGAGATGCAACTATTGGAGGCAAGCTACGATGATCAAGATATATCACGTGAGAGGCATGAACATATATGTCATCAACCCAACAAAGCGAGTTAGGATGGAACATGGGTGATGCGACAAAGCAAGCAATCATAGTGATCAAGTCAAGCAAGCTAGTTGTGCGAAGATGCAACGTACTAGAAGGAATCATGGCAAGCATGTCATGTGTGTACATAGTGGACATACATAATGCACATGACATAGCTCAAGCATGAAAGCAAGATATGCGTAACGTATCATCATTGTCTTGGCGAGAGTCCATACATAAATAGCAATGGGACATCATGACTCTCCCAACACAACAAGCATCAATAGCATGTGGCACAAAGAAATCATGGCAATAGCTACTACCATCTCCACCAAGCATGCAAATACACATAGAAGTAGTATAATGGTGAATCACATGTAAGTGCAAGCAAGGGTCACAATTGCATGGCAAAGGCATATAAAGAGGCATAACATGCAAAGTGAACACGGTAAATTGCACATAAGGTGACAAGTGGTACATAGCCCATGGCCGTGTCAGAGCCAAGTAAAAGAGATGCGCGAAGTCCTTGTGCGAATGGAATAGTGGGAAGTGTAATCCACAGGATCCCAAATCATCATTGCTCTCAACAGCTCGTTTTGTCAACTCATGGGATTGTGAAGTTCACAAGTATTCATGACTTCCTACACAAAACAAAGACAAAGGAAAAATTGTGTGCGCGTGGTATATGCACACATCATCCATTATGATGCGGACGTGCAAGTGTTGGTTAGCACAAAATAGCCAATTCTCAAATAAATGAGATGTGTGATATAGAAACATGTCATTCATCATGATGGGTTTGTTGTTATGTATAGCATAATGGAGACTCAAATTATGT
This sequence comes from Triticum aestivum, assembly GCF_018294505.1. Classification (NCBI taxonomy): domain Eukaryota; kingdom Viridiplantae; phylum Streptophyta; class Magnoliopsida; order Poales; family Poaceae; genus Triticum; species Triticum aestivum. Next base: position 192,040,364 of record NC_057811.1, on the reverse strand, counting down.
AATGCATCACGAGAAATATGTAGAGCATTGTTATTCATGGAATGCATATAGTGCACACAATCATGGGAATCATGCAAAGTATGGAATGCATCAAAATGTCCTAATATGTATGAGGAAACTATGGGGGTCTCCTCATGATCATTAGTGGAAACACCACATGGAGAATATCAACAACATCCAAAACAATGCATAACCTAAGCAATGTGTTCATGGCATGGCATAGTAATGAATTGTGCAAATCATATAAAGGAAGCATGGCAATATCATCACATGAAAAACAAAAGCCAATGACCATCATCTCGTCATCTATGCCATAAGTGCAAATAGGATTTATCTTAATGGGGCATGCATAGTTACTATGTTGAGATTGTAATGATGCAATATGGGAGATCTCACTTGTGAGGACCCCGATCCTAGGTCACACCGATCTAGCATGTAACACATCATATCACTTTGCGGCCTCACGCACGGTATTCCCACGGGTGCCACCTTACCTGGCCCGGGACCGTTTGCGCCTTTTGGCTCACGTATATGATAGTGTCGCTAGCATCCATATGACAGAGAATCCAGGCCGACATGACTAGTCGTAAACCCAAAGTGGCACTAACTTACAGGGACAGACATACATGACCCAGCAACGAATGTGTCGGTCATGAGCGAGTGAATCCGGACTGTAGCAACTGGGCTAATAGGACTCTAGAGAATCCGGGCTGTAGCAGGCTGACAGGACTCCGGTAGACACCACGTGACATCTCCCCGAAGGGAAAGACACAGGAACGAAGAAGGACACATGCCGGCCAGCCTAAGTGTTCCGGAGCAGTAGCAAGCTACCATGGCTCAGTGGAAGCACTAGGAGACATTTCCCGGTAAGAGAGGCTAACAAGGATAAACAACTAGGTTGTCGGATCCCACAGATACCAAGCATTTCAAATCATACACACAATATGCTCGATATGTGCAAATACAACATGGCATGTGTAACACCCACGATGCGGCTATATCTCCCACGTGTCGAGGCACGACTTAGAGGCATAACCGCATTGTGGGCGTTACAGTTGGTAATCAGAGCCATTCCCGACTTAGGAGCCCCCGGCTTGATCGAATCGCTGGCGTTGTTGAGTCTAGAACAAAAATGTTTTGAGTCTTAGGATTATATATATCGGAGAGTAGGATTATTTTTACTCCTCAGTCCCTTCGTCTCTCTGGTGAGGCCTCCTGACGTAGAAGTTTTGACTCTTCTCTCCTAAAATTTCACTAAATTTTTTTTTAGGATCACGCGGGTATCTTGGAATCGTTCCGATGGTTTTGTGACGAGAACATTGTTCTTGGTGCCTCCTGACATTTAGGGGTTGTGGCAGTGTCCTGGGGAGTTGAGCTCCGAGGTGTTGTCGTCACAATTTTATCGTTGCAGTTTTGGAATACCTGAGTTTCGCCGACATCGAAATCTCTTTTATGCAGTCGTTGGTGAGATCACCTCGACGCCACCCAGTACTGGGGCGGGAGTTCGGGAGTATTGCCATAACTCGTATAACGGATGCTTTTCGAAGGTTGAGGTACACGATTTCCGAAGGTTTCTTGGTTATGTGTTGACGGATGGATACAGCTGGATCTAGGGATTGCTAGTTTGGGTGATATATTTTGTGTCCCCTGTATCCCCAACACCAGATTGCATAACCAGAAAGTTTCGGGAGTTTATAAGTGGGAATTCAAGTAGCTCCTAGGATATCTTTCCGACAGACGCATGATATGAGATTGGGGTTCGACGTCTAGTGGTCCGCCTTTCCACGGTTGGTTTTACAGTGGTCTCGTAGTGTCTTAAAGAGTCCTTGGCTATGCCGACTCGGGGACGCTTCGTATGTCATGTGCACTGCCTTGTACATGATGGTGCTGTACGATCGAGCCCGTGTGGGCCCCACCACGAAAACTTCGGACGAAATCTCTATCATATGTTTGTTCCGGCTTATTCTGCAAGCCAATACTTTGTTTTGTTTTGAATTGTGGTATTCGAGTTGCTTCGAAGTCAAATGTTGATTCCATACCTTTTTCTAAGTGGCTTCTCAACTTAATGGAAGTGTGATGATTTACTATGGAATTCATTCGTTCATCCTCGTTCGAATGTTTATTGTGAAGACTATATGTTGCAATTTCTATCCGTTGATTCAATTTGTCTATTTGTCTATCAAGATGCTAACGGATGTCACCCTCTTCAGGATGGCTCCGCCAACGCGTCAGAATCCGGAACGCAATGAAGGGAGTCAGGCGAACCCTCCGCCACCACCTCCGCCTCCGGAGGCATGGCAAGCTATCATGGCAGCCACCAACGCCAATGCTCAGATGATTCTGCAACTCTTGCAAGAACGCACCCAAGGGCAAGGCAATCAAGGAAATCAAGGCCAAGGCAACAATCAGCCTCACTTCGCTACCCTCAACCAGTTTCTCGCAAATCAGCCCAAGTCTTTCAGCTACTGTGCCGAGGCCACAGATGCCGATGATTGGCTCGTGGACATCAACAAGCATTTTGAATGTAGCAATGTCAGGCCTGAGGACTATGTCAAGTTCGCTTCTTTTCAGCTCAAGGACCAAGCTGCTGATTGGTATCAACAATACAAAGATTCCAGAGGAGGTCGTGTGATCACTTGGACTGACTTCTGTCGGGACTTCAAAGCGCACCACATTCCACAAAGTGTTGTTGAGAGCAAGCGTGAGGAGTTCCGCAATCTCAAGCAAGGCAACATGTCTGTGTATCAATTCAACATCCAGTTTCAGAAGCTTGCTCGCTTCGCTAAACAAGATGCTCCTAATGAAAAGAGCATGATCTATCACTTCAGAGGTGGCCTTAGAGAGGATCTGCAGTTAGCTCTCGTTCTTGTTGAGCCTACTCAGTTTGATCAATTCTATAACATGGCACTGAAGCAAGAGGCTGCTCAGCTCAAGTGTGAGGCTTCTAAGAAGAGAGTCAGGGACGCTGTTCAGTCTTCTTCTTCCTCACTAGTGGCTGCTAAGCAACAGAAGTTCTGGTTTCCTCCTCCTCCGTTTCGTCAGCCTTACCGGCAGAAGAACAAAGGTGGCCATGGATCTTCCCACTCTTCCAACTCTGGCTATCAGAACAAGTCTCAGAATCAAGCTCCAAAGTCGAATGCTCCTTATCATCATCCACTCTCAGAGGTGACTTGCAACAAGTGTCAGCAGAAAGGTCACTATGCTAACAAGTGCTTCAACCAAAGGCGTCTTCCGCCTCCTCCTCCTGTGAGATCTTCCTGCAATGCAGTGGTCAAGCATAATCCCAAGTCTGCTAAGGTGAACATGATGAATGCAGCTCAAGCGGAGGAATCTACTGATGTGATAATGGGTAATCTCTCAGTTAATGATATTCCTACAAAAGTCTTATCTGATACTGGTGCATCTCTTTCTTTCATTTCAAGACCTTTTGTTGCCAAGCATGAGTTTGTGACAGAAAAGATTCCTATCCCGTTGAAGATTGTGTCCCCGGGTAAGCAAATGACATCTAATAATTGTGTCCCGGATGTTTCCACCAAGATGGGGAACTATAAATTTCTGGCCAAACTTGGTGACTCGGATATTGATCTTATTCTCGGTATTTACTGGCTTTCTAAGCACAAGGCTCAACTTGATTGTGCTGCCATGGAAATTCAATTGACACACTCTTCTGAGGATGTGATTATTTATGCCGCTCGTGATGAAACCATTCGGTTGTTTTCTCTCAATGAGAAGGGCGAATTGAATGCCATCTCTCAAATTCCAGTCGTTTGTGCGTACCAAGATGTCTTTCCAGAAGAGCTTCCGGGTATGCCTCCTCACCGGCCAGTTGAGTTCGTTATCGATCTTGAGCCGGGCACTGAACCCGTTTGCAAGCGTCCATACAAGCTTGGACCCAAGGAGCTGAAGGAATTGAAGAAACAGCTCGATGAACAAGAGCGTCTGGGTTTGATCAGACCGAGTTCATCTCCATGGGGTTGTGGTGTTCTTTTTGTCCAGAAGAAGGATGGCACGGACCGACTTTGTGTCGACTACCGTCCATTGAACAAGAAGACAATCAAGAACAAGTATCCACTTCCCAACATCAATGAGCTATTCGAGCAACTCAAAGGTGCTAAAGTATTCTCCAAGCTTGACCTTCGTATGGGTTATCATCAGATTCGCATTCGTGAAGAAGATATTCCCAAGACAGCATTCAGAACAAGCTTTGGTTCTTATGAATATACTGTCATGTCTTTCGGCCTTGTCAATGCTCCTCCAACATTCTCTCGGATGATGAATTTCATCTTCAACCCCTATACCAATGAATTCGTCCTGGTGTATCTCGATGATATCTTGGTCTTCTCCAAGAATAAGAAGGATCATGCCAAACATTTGCGATTGGTGCTCGACAAGCTCAGAGAGTATCAATTCTATGCGAAGTTTTCCAAATGTGAGTTTTGGCTTGATGAAGTTCTTTACCTTGGTCATATCATCTCTGCCAAGGGCATCGCTGTTAATCCCGAGAAGGTGTCCGCAATTGTGAATTGGGAACCTCCTCAGAATGTCAAGCAGCTTCGCAGTTTTCTTGGTCTTGCAAGCTATTGCCGAAGATTCGTTGAGAATTTCTCTAAGATTGCAAAGCCTCTTTCCAACCTCCTCCAGAAGCATGTGAAGTATGTCTGGTCTCCTGAGTGTGACGTTGCTTTCAACACTCTCAAAGAGAAACTCGTCACAGCTCCTGTCTTAACTCCTCCTGACGAATCCAAGCCATTCGAAGTTTTCTGTGATGCTTCTCTCCAAGGTCTCGGTGCTGTGTTAATGCAAGAGAAGAAAGTTGTGGCCTATACCTCTCGTCGGTTGAAGCCCAACGAAAAGAACTACCCCACTCACGATCTTGAGTTGGCGGCAGTTGTCCATGCATTAATAACATGGAGACATCTCTTGTTGGGAAGAAAAGTGGACATATTCACCGATCACAAGAGTCTCAAGTACATCTTCACTCAGCCCAACCTCAACCTCAGGCAAACTCGATGGGTCGAAATGATTCAAGAGTACAATCCGAGTATTGAATATACTCCAGGCAAAGCCAATGTCATTGCAGATGCTTTGAGCAGGAAGGCTTATTGCAACAGCTTAATTCTCAAGCCATTCCAACCGGATCTTTGTGAAGCTTTCCGCAAGCTGAATCTCCAAGTTGTTCCTCAAGGCTTTCTTGCCAACCTCATAGTCTCTCCTACTTTGGAAGATCAAATTCGTGAGGCACAACTCCTGGATACCATGGTGAAGAAGGTGAAACGTGGTATCGACAAGGGTCTTTCCAAATACAAGTGCTATCGCATTGATGACAGAGACACTTTATTCTTCGAGGACCGGATTGTGGTTCCTAAAGGTGATCTAAGGAAAGTCATTATGAACGAGGCGCACAATTCTCTTCTTTCCATTCATCCTGGAAGTACGAAGATGTACCATGACCTCAAGCAGTCGTATTGGTGGACTCGAATGAAGCGAGAAATCGCTCAATTCGTGAATGAATGTGATGTCTGTCGAAGGGTGAAAGCAGAACACCAACGACCAGCTGGTCTCCTCCAACCTCTTGCTATCCCAGAATGGAAGTTTGATCATATCGAAATGGACTTCGTGACTGGATTTCCCAAGTCCAAGCGCGGAAATGATGCTATCTTCGTTGTCATTGACAAGCTTACTAAAGTGGCTCATTTCCTTCCAATCAAAGAATCTATCACAGCAGCTCAGTTGGCAGAGCTATACACCTCCAGGATTGTCTCCTTGCACGGCATTCCACAATTGATTTCTTCAGATCGTGGAAGCATCTTCACTTCTAAGTTCTGGGACTCCTTCCAGAAGGCCATGGGCACCAACATTCGCTTCAGCACAGCTTTCCATCCTCAAACTAGTGGCCAAGTCGAGCGAGTCAATCAAATTCTTGAAGATATGCTCAGGGCTTGTGTCATTTCCTTTGGCATGAAATGGGAAGATTGTCTTCCATATGCCGAATTCTCCTACAACAACAGCTTCCAAGCGAGTTCGGGCAAGGCCCCATTCGAGATTCTCTATGGCAGAAAGTGCCGTACTCCTCTCAATTGGTCAGAGACTGGTGAACGCCAACTTCTTGGCAATGACTTAATCACAGAGGCTGAAGAAATGTGTAAAGTCATCCGTGAAAATCTCAAAGCCGCGCAATCGCGCCAGAAGAGTTACTATGATAGTAAGCACCGTGATGTGGCTTTCGAGATCGGAGACCATGTCTACCTCCGCGTCTCTCCAATGAAAGGCACTCGTCGCTTCGGTATCAAAGGGAAGCTTGCCCCTAGATACGTGGGTCCTTTCAAGATCATTGGCAAAAGAGGCGACCTCGCCTATCAACTTGAGCTTCCTTCCAACTTCGCGAACGTGCACGATGTGTTCCACGTGTCACAGCTTCGCAAGTGCTTCAAGACTCCTGAGCGCACCATCAACTTCGAAGAGATTGACCTCCAAGAAGATCTGTCTTATCATGAGCACCCCGTTGCTATTCTTGAAGAAACTGAGCGCAAGACTCGCAACAAGTCAATCAAATTCCTGAAAGTGAAGTGGTCGCACCATTCCGACCGAGAAGCCACCTGGGAACGCGAGGACCACCTCCGTTCCGAATATCCGGAGTTCTTTCAGTCCTAGATCTCGGGACGAGATCCTCTCGTAGTGGTGGAGTGTTGTAACACCCCGGATGTAACTTTCCATATTTGTAACTCCGACTCATGCCATTTTCGGCTATGTGTTATGATATTCCCTTCGTGGTCGGGTTTTGTTTTTTGTTTTGCATTTTGTTCATGTCATTCATCCCCTATCATGTCATCATGTGCATTGCATTTCCATACGAGTTCGTCTCATGCATCCGAGCATTTTCCCCGTTGTCCGTTTTGCAATCTGGCACTCCCACGCGCACCGGCGCATCCCTCTTGTTTATTTTCGTGAGCGGGTGTTAAACGTTCTCGGAATGGACCGAGGCTTGCCATGGCCTTGGTATACCACCGGTAGACCACCTGTCAAGTTTCGTTCCATTTGGAGGTCGTTTGGTGCTCCAATGGTTAACCGGGTAACCGCAAAGTCCTTTTGTGTGTTGCAGCAAAACCCCCTTCAAACAGCCCAAAACCCATCTAAGTCTCTTGCATGCTCTAGGTCGTTCGATCACGATCGTGTGGGCGAAAACCGCACTCCATTTGGAGTCTCCTAGCTCCCTCTACCTATAAAAAATACCTCCCCCCTCCAAAATCTAGGGCAAAAACCACCCTAACCCTAGTCCCCTTCACCTCTCCGCGGCTGGACGCGTCCGCCGCCGCCGGACGAACCAGCACCGCCGCCCCCGCGCCAATCTCAGCGTGCCACGTGGCCGAGCCCGCCGCCCGTACGCCGCCGGCCCGCGAGCCCGCGTCGGGCCCGCCGAGCCCGCGCCTCGGTTCCCCGCGCCGCCGCGGATCCCGTCGCCCCGCCGCCTCGCCGCCGTCCTCCGTCGCGCCTCATCACCGGCCGCCGCCGCCGCGAGGTCCGGCGCGCCCCGTCGCCTCCGCCGCCCTCGTCGCCGGTCGCCGCCGCCTCCCTGGCTGCGCGTCCCTCCGGCCACTCCTCCTCGCCCTCTTCCTCCTCTTCCCCGAGCTCCGGCCGCTCCGCCCCGAGCTCCGGCGAGCAGCACTCCGGCGAGCCTCGGGCCCGATCCGATCCAAACGCAGGGTTGACTTTCTTCTCCTCTTCCCCGATTTCTCTCAAGTCATGAAGTTTTTACTTTATATGCCCCTGTTCATTGCATCATAACTCTCTGCATATAGCTCTGTTTCGTGCGTGTAATATATCGAAACGTTTGCCTCGTGATGCTCTTCATTTTATTACATTGTGCCATGTTCATTTGAGTCCATCTTGATGCCCAAATCTCTGGTGCAAGAGTGCTAGTTGCTGTTAACTGCTGTTACTTATCAGAACATGAGGATTTGTTATTTTTGTTGCTATTGATGTGTGCATCTTATGGGCATGAACTCCGCATGTGTTTTGATGTAAGCCATGCCATCTTTACAGAGATTTATGCCATGTATTTTTGTGGTCTCTGTGGTGACTCGCACAAGCATGCAAACTAGGCTTCGTGATGTTTCTGATTTCAGGGACTTAGTAATTTTGCCAAGTCTGTGACTGCTGTTATTTTGTTGCTATGTATCCATGTGGCTACAGAGAGATCCATACTCCTTTTTGTTATGTTCCGTAAGGATATTTTGTAGTTATAGTTGTGCTCTATCCATCCATGCCCTTGTTTGCAATTATGGAGTGCCCTAGCACGAATCAATCTTGATCTACTTTTGCTATAAAATATTTCTGGCAGATTGTTAACATGATATTCAATTTTTCCAAGCTCGTTGTAGTTGTTCGTTTCATGCTATGTATTTTCTCTTGCCATGGATTGTTTCATAAACATGCCATCTTGCTGTAGGTATTCTTTTTTTGTCATGCATTGCTTTGTGATGAGTGCATCAAGCTCACAAAGATGCCCTCATAATGTCTGTTTCTGCCATGCTCTGTTTTCTGCTAAGTCTGTAACCTGTTAACGAAACTTGCTATGTTTACATGGTTTCCATCATATCTTCTGGTCCTTTTTGGCTTATGGTCAGTAAGGCACTTTTGTCACATGCATTTATTAGATTCATGTCATGTCTTGTTTTGCCATGTTAAGTTCCTGTAGCATGCGTTTAGCTTGCTCTGAACATTGATACCTGATGCTGTTTCAGCCATGTCCAGTAATTTCACCAACTCTGTGAACCTGATATCTTTTGCACTTTTGCCATGCTTGTTTGAACCTGCTCTGTTGTGATCTAGCTGTAGCTTAGTGTTTATCTTTTGTCAAGCATCTCCTGTAGATTACTGTCATATGCTTTGTTGCTATGTTGGGGTGCTGTAGCATTGTTACTTGATGTATTCTATGTACTATCATGCTGTTAATCGCAGATTCGTGTCATTCTTGTTTTGCTTGCCATTTGCAAACCGTGCATCCGTTTCCGTTGATCTTTGTATCGATTTCGACCGAAATCATCTCACCTTTACAGTGGCATACTTGGTTTTCCAAGTTACTGCCTTGTTCGTCATTTTTCTTCCGGAGCACGCATATCATATCTTGCATATCGTTCATGTATTGCATCATGTTGCTTGTGCATTTCCCGTGATTGATTGTGGTTCCGTTTTCTTGTTTTCTTGTTTTGGGTAGAGCCGGGAGATGAGTTCGTGAACGAGGAACTTGTTGAGTACACTTACGAGGATCAAGCTTTCGACAACTCTGAGAACCTTGCAGGCAAGATGACCATACCCTCGAAATCACTTCTATCTTTGCTTTGCTAGTTGTTCGTTCTATTGCCATGCTGCGCTACCTACCACTTGCTATATCATGCCTCCCATATTGCCATGTCAAGCCTCTAACCATCCTTTCCTAGCAAACCGTTGTTTGGCTAAGTTACCGCTTTTGCTCAGCCCTTCTTATAGCGTTGCTAGTTGCAGGTGAAGTTGAAGTTGGTTCCATGTTGGAACATGGATATTTTGGAATATCACAATATCTCTTATTTAATTAATGCATCTATATATTTGGTAAAGGGTGGAAGGCTCGGCCTTATGCCTGGTGTTTTGTTCCACTCTTGCCGCCCTAGTTTCCGTCATACCGGTATTATGTTCCTTGAGTTTGCGTTCCTTACGCGGTTGGGTGATTTATGGGACCCCCTTGACAGTTCGCCTTGAATAAAACTCCTCCAGCAAGGCCCAACCTTGGTTTTACCATTTGCCACCTAAGCCTTTTCCCTTGGGTTTTCGCGAGCCCGAGGGTCATCTTTATTTAAACCCCCGGGCCAGTGTTCCTCTGAGTGCTGGTCCAAACTAGAGCCACTTGCAGCGCCACCTTGGGGAAACTCGAGGCTGGTTTTAGTTGTACGTAGTGTTCATCCGGTGTGCCCTGAGAACGAGATATGTGCAGCTCCTATCGGGATTTGTCGGCACATTCGGGCGGCTTTGCTGGTCTTGTTTTACCATTGTCGAAATGTCTTGTAAACCGGGATTCCGAGACTGATCGGGTCTTCCGGGAGAAGGTTTATCCTTCGTTGACCGTGAGAGCTTATAATGGGCTAAGTTGGGACACCCCTGCAGGGTATTATCTTTCGAAAGCCGTGCCCGCGGTTATGAGGCAGATGGGAATTTGTTAATGTCCGGTTGTAGAGAACTTGTCACTTGACTTAATTAAAATACATCAACTGTGTGTGTAGCCGTGATGGTCTCTTCTCGGCGGAGTCCGGGAAGTGAACACGGTTTGAGTTATGCATGAACGTAAGTAGTTTCAGGATCACTTCTTGATCATTTCTAGCTTCGCGACCGTTGCGTTGCTTCTCTTCTCGCTCTCATTTGCGTATGTTAGCCACCATATATGCTTAGTGCCTGCTGCAGCTCCACCTCATTACACCATCCTTTCCTATAAGCTTAAATAGTCTTGATCTCGCGGGTGTGAGATTGCTGAGTCCTCGTGACTCACAGATTCTACCAAAACAGTTGCAGGTGCCGACGATGCCAGTGCAGATGACGCAACCGAGCTCAAGTGGGAGTTCGATGAGGAACGTGGTCGTTACTATGTTTCTTTTCCTGATGATCAGTAGTGGAGCCCAGTTGGGACGATCGGGGATCTAGCATTTGGGGTTATCTTATTTTCATTTGGATTTGACCGTAGTTGGTCTATGTGTGGATTTTGGATGATGTATGAATTATATTTATGTATTGTGTGAAGTGGCGATTGGAAGCCAACTCTCGTTATCCCATTCTTGTTCATTACATGGGATTGTGTGAAGATGACCCTTCTTGCGACAAAACCACAATGCGATTATGCCTCTAAGTCGTGCCTCGACACGTGGGAGATATAGCCGCATCGTGGGCGTTACAGCATGACAACAAAACTCTACAACTCAAAGTATTTATTCATTAGGCTCCGAAGAGCCAGATATTACAAACATGGGTCTGAGGACCCAGCATTCAAGTCATACAGGCAACAAGCACAAGCGGAAGCTTAACTTGTCTGAGTATAGATAACTACAAATGAAAAGGCTGAGAAGCCTGACTATCTACAAGACCCTGCCGAGGGCACAAGACCGTAGCTAAGGTAACAAGCTAAACGTCGAAGTCCAGGCGGAACTACTAGCGAGACTGAAGTCTCTCTCTGCAAAAACATAAACTAACCAAACGTGAGTACAAATGTACCTAGCAAGACTTACATCAGAACTAACTACATATGCATCAGTATAAACAAAGGGGGTGGTGGAGTTTAACTGCAGCAAGCTAGCTTTGACTCGGTGGCTATCCTAAACTACAACTGCAAGTAACTCTTTTGAGAAGGCATATTCACCATATCAATACACCACTATGGATCTGCTCCCGTCTCCCCATGAGAACGCTATCCATAGCACACACGCTTATCTTGCGTATTTTAGAGTATCCACTTTCACTTGTCTATGAACTGTATAGGCAACCTAGAGGTCCTTTACCGCGAACGCGGCTATTCAAATAGATCATTTATAACCTTGTAGGGGTGTACTTCTTCACACACGCTCTCGCCACTTACCGCCATGTACACGTCATGTATCTCGGCAACCTTCAAGCGGAAGCCTGGCGAGGGTGTCGGCCATGACCTGACTAACCACACAAGTCCCTCAGGTTCCATCCGCAGGGAGTCCGGCCGAGGTTTCCACATACGGCCCCGAACGATGTGTGCAGGGTTCCTGAGGCACTAAACGGGCGACTCGGTACATCGAGCCACGTGCCTACCGGATCACAGCCCACCCCTCGGGTCAGCGCTGCGCATGGCCTCCAGCATATTACAAACACCAGAAACTACTTGCAACTCCCAGACAGAGGACTGGGGCGGTTAATAAGTCGAGAGGGTCCATTGGTTTCGGGCCCAACGCGTGGTAGTAGCTGTTCATGGATCACAAACACGGAATTCGATTCCTGAGGACGGTTTCAATGACACAACCGACCATGTACTCCTACATGGCCTCTCACCGCTACCTTTACCAAATCGTGTTCACACACTTAGCTCACACACAGTAGGACATGTCCATCACCATTCCAATTCATCCCCAATGAATCAGACCTAACTCAACTCTAAGCAGTAGCCGGCATGACAACAAGCATGAATGAGTAGAGACATCAGGGCACAAACAACTCCTACTCATGCTAGTGGGTTTCATCTATTTACCGTGGCAATGACAGGTCATGCAAAGGAAAGGGGTTCAACTACCGCAGCATGTAACAGTTGAATCATTGTTGTCCTAATGCAGTAAAAAAGAGCAGGAGCGTGAGAGTGGGATAGTATCAGAATGAACAAGGGGGTTTTGCTTGCCTGGCACTTCTGAAGATAGTATAGTTCTTCATCGGTGTCATCAATCTCATCGTCGGAACCACGTCTACTGAGAGGGGACAAATACCGGCAACAAAGAAGGAACACAATCAATGTGATGCAACAATATGGTGCATGAATGTGACATGGCAATATGCTGTGATTTGAGCTAATGCAACTAGCAACGAGTTAAATGAAGTTGGTTTGAACTCAAGGTTCAAAATCAAACTCCATAAGTGGTTAGTTAAATGCCATTTATTTGTTTGGTCCAATCCAGCAACTTTAAGTTGCTCCAAGATGCATGAAAATGGTACAGATGGAAAGACTGAATTGTTTTAATCATTTTTCATATATAACTTATTTCATTTGGAGTTACGGTTGAATTTCTATGATTTTTCAAAGTTTGCAACATTCTCTGAAATTTCCTAAATTATTTTAAATCCAGAAAATCCTTTACTGCGTCAGCATGACGTCTGAGTGATGCCAGCAGGTCAACGGGTCGGTCCAGGTCAAACCTGACCAGTGGGACCCATATGTCAGTGTCTAACTAACTAACTAACCTAAGTTAATTAGCACTAATCTAATTCTAATCTAGATCAGTTAAGGCCGTGGGCCCACATGTCAGTATTAGCAGGGCTAATTAAGTTTAATTAATAGTTAACCCAAATTAGTAGGGGCCTTGACCCACTTATCAGCGACCCAGGGGAAACGGACCTCCTACAGTCGAAACGGGGATGGTTGAACAGTAGCCGGTGGAGGAGCGCGCGGTGGAGGCTGGATGAACAGGAGCCGGTGGATGAACAGTCGCAGGTGGAGGCTGGAGGAGGTCGACGGTGGATGAACAGGAGCCCATGGAGGCTGGAGGAGGTCGACGGTGGAGATGAACAATATCCCGTGGAGTCCCGTTTTGCGGTACGCCACACCCCTCCCGATGAACAAGACCCCTGTTTCGACCATAGCAGTCCAACACAAGTCCGTTTCCTTCATTTTGCGGTATGCCACACCCCTCCCGATCAACAGGACCTCCGTTTCGACCGTAGGAGGTCCGTTTCCTCTGTTTTGCGGTATGCCAGACCCCTCCCGATGAACAGGATCTCGTTTCGACCGTGGCCGGTCGAACACAAGGCTGTTTCCTCCGTTTTGCGGTACACCAGGCCTCGTTTCCATCGGTTGTTCCGTCCAAGCCGGTTGGCTCCCGATGAACAGCACGCATTCCGTTGCCTCCCGATGAACACGACGCATTCCGTTGCCTCCCCATGAACACGACGCATTCCGTTGCCTCCCCATGAACATGACTCATTCCGTTGCCTCCCCATGAACACGACGACGACGCAGTTTCTCCGTTCTGACCCAGCCACAGCCATGTACACGAGCCCTGGCCGTACGTATGCGCGAGTAGGCGTTCGAGACCCCGCCCGTATGTATGTACGTGCCCGTATTTACTTTCTTGCACCCTGGCCGCTGTATGTACGTGTACATGCTACGTGCGCGCCTCTACTACCACACGTGCATGCCTCTACTACCACACGTGCCCTTCCTTACACGACCACAGTTCATCGCTGCAGCCTGCAGACAGACCGATCGACCAGTATGTACGTGCACGTTCGCGACCACAATGACAATGCTACGTACGCTTCGATCAGGTGGGTCCCGACTGTGAGGCACTTCCTTGCGTGCGAATATGTAGCTGGTGGGTCCCACCAGTCAGGGGGCGAATCGTTTTTTTTGGCCTGTAATATGGACGCACTTCCTTCCATGCGAAGATGTAGCTGGTGGGTCCCAGCAGTCAGGGGGTGAATCATTTTTTTTGCCCATAATATGAACGCACTTCCTTGCATGCGAAGATGTAGCTGGTGGGTCCCAGCAGTCAGGGGGAAACGTTTTTTCATGGAATATGGTGGCCCGTCCAGTGGGTCTCTGCTGTCAGGTGGAGGAATAATTATTTTCCGCGTAATAAGGAGGCACTTCCTTGCTGTGGCTATGGACCCAGCTGCTAGCCTCTCCCCGTACAGTACTCTTCGGATGGAAGTCGGTCGTTGACCACACTGACCACGCCGCACCGAGAGCACCAAGGCAGTGGACGATGGCGAGGCCTAGGAAGGGGACGACGCGGAGCCGGGGAAGATGCGGCAGTGGATGCCCACGCGGAGAGGAGTACGAGCGTTCACTGGTTCGGCTGCTGTGTGAGGATGCCATCGCCGCAGGGCCTGGCTAGCGGTGGGAGTGATAGGGGGAGGTGAGGCCTCCGCGGCAGCACAACCAGCCACGGGAGGCAGGAGCAGGCGGCACGACCGGTGCTGCTTTGGGCGGCTGGAGCAAGGAGAACAGAGGTTGAAGAATCACAACGGCCGTTGGGTGGACATCGTATGGTCACTGCAGCTAGAATCGTTTATATTGACTAAGTTGACAAAGCCCTTGGTACGCGTCAACTTAGTAGGCCCACAGGTCATCCTCCGAAACGGTGCGCCCCAGATGTCAGGGGAGGAATCATTTTTGGCGGCTGAAGCTAGAATATCCGAGATTGAAGAAGAAGCACGACATCCATTGGATGGACATCCAACGGACACTGCTGTTAGAACCGTGTGTTGACTATAAGTTGACAAAGCCTTGCATACGCGTCAACTTAGTAGGCCCACAAGTGTGTGGCAGAGAACTTATAGCCCATTTGCGACTTGTAAGAATGCACAACCCATTTTTGAATTCTAACGGAATTTACTACAGCCCATTTATAGTTTGTTAAAATCACAACCCATTTTCTAGCTAGGACAACGATTAATAATTTCAACCAACCGTTCAAAACAGAATTCAATAAAATTTCGCACATTTTGATAGGATCCGAAATATTTTTGTCCTGAAATTTCTAATCAGATTAAATACAATTTCAATATAAATTATATAAATTTGTATTATGTAAAAATCCAACGAAACATTGCGTGCGCAACAATTAGTGAAATTAAAATTCTCAAAATCCAAAAGTAATGTTTTATAACTAATTACGTGTTTGGTGCATTTTTTTTTATAGTTACTACCCAGTTTTTATAATTACATCCTATTTATTATTTCTTAAAGCCCATTTTCTTGTTAAGCCTAATGCATTCCTCCTAGGAAAGATTTGCAGCCCACTGGGGCGGAGAATAACAAGTTTACCCGGATTATATACAACCGTCGGCCCAGTTGCATTGCTGATGTTGAAAAAAAAGGCCTGTGTAATACAGTACAACCATACATGGCTACTCAGCCCACATTCAGCGACGCTCGAAAGGCCCAAACAAGGCTTCTGTATAGCTTTTTGAAGTCACTGAGCTCAATTAATAACTTAAGAAAAAGTTAGAGTATAGTGGAACCTAATTAAAAGCTGTCACGAGCGAAGAAATAATTCAACGGGTCCCACTTGTGTGTGTGTGTGTGAGACCCATCGGTCGATGCTCGTAAATACATCTTTCAGCCATATGCATTGATGATGCTCAGTAAAAACTTATATAGTTGACACAATCATATAGAACATCATAGCACACTAAACTTGCATACAAAAACTTCACGCAGGCGGTAAAATCAGGGTGGAAGCAGTGGATCGCTACAGGTAGGGCTATGTTGAAAGCAACGAACTCGTCATAACGGTTCATTGTCTTTATCAATGATGGGGAAATATCTTGAATGTTGTGCAAAGAGAACAGACAAACAACACAATATATAAGTTCTGCTAGAACATTAAGTTGACGTATAGCCCTTTCTATAAAAAGTTCAGGTAAAAAAATAGAACAGGTCATCTGACAAGATTCAGTTGTTACCTCAAATCAGAGCACATCCAGGCAGCCAGCCCTGCCTCTTCTCCCAAATAAGCAGTGGCCTCCGCCGTGCGATGGAGTAGGCCCTGTGCCATCCATCGTTCTGAGGAACACGAGGAAAGTCTGACGTTGACTCCTGTAATGGACGTCGTCGATGGACCCGGGCACCAGCGGCGGCGGCAGGACTTCGATTTATGGATTGATCACTTCTTCGACATGCACGAACACTCAATACAGGTACATCCCTAACGTGGTCCTCGGCGGCCTTGGTGGCGACGAATAGGACAACCCCGGTTCCTGCACCGGTATCTCAACACCAATCACCTACGGTATGGTGGACGACTTCTTCATCCATGCCATAACCGTCAGAGCCCAGCTGTCTGGAGGAACAAACATACTTACGAGCTCACCTCCAAGGTGGTTGATAAGCTCATTCATGGACTCGCTGTTCCAAGCACTTCGAGGCATGCCGTGGAAGGTAAGCTTTGTTAAAAACTCAAACTCAGAGGGCACCGAGCCCCATCCTGGGTGCCATCGCTCAAAGCTCACCAGCGCGCCATCGCAGAACAAACGCCGGGAAGATTCGAACACACGACTGCATTTGAAAGTTGTCCGGAACCTGACGAAGAAATCAGCCGGTGGCGGACAGACTTCGATGAGCAAGTCACTTATTTGGATGCCGTGCGCAATGCCAAGAGTTTTGACAAGGTCGTCTGGCGAGACGGGAGGCCGGTCGCCGTTGATGGTTACCATCAGCACTTTGCTGACAAACTAGTTGTCAAGCGTCGCCATGCCACTGTTGAGCGACAACACGCAGCGCCCGAAGGCAGGACGGACCTCAGGATCTCCGCCTCGGAGATCCCCGTTGACCGGCGACATGATAGTGCGTTTGAGTACAGGGAGTACAGGAGGGGGATTAGGGGGAACTGGAGTAGGAATCGAGATTCCAGAGATGGGGGAGGGGCGGTTGATTGGGGATGAAAAGGTAGCATGAATTTCGAACACGCGCCAATATGCTCTCGGCGCACAAGCGCACAAAAACACAGGTGGCGCCCACATGTCGGCCTAAGAGTCCCTATTCTTTCTTTTTTTGAGAGCCCGACCTTTTTTTAGGATCTTTTGAGAGCCCGGCCTGAGAGTCATAATTGACCTATTTGGCATTGTGTTACTACTCGGTCCATATTCAACGACACCTCACTGGCCCAAACAAGTGTACATCATCGAAAAGACACTGAGCTCAAATTATAACTTGAAAAAAGGAGATATACTCTGAACACTTGAGAATGGTGATGCCCTTATTTAGCCCACCAGCAGTTCGAGACAATAAATTGTTCGAAACAATGGTATATACAACATTCAAACAGTGACTAGTGACTACTACTCACATAAACAGCAAGACATGATGGTTCATAAGAAGTCTTGCTACACCACCAAAACGCACCCATCTGCAGCGCTCAGACTCTCGTGATCCAGATGAGAATGACATTCTAAATAGAGGCAACTATTACATAATAAGAGTGACATAGACGAGGATGACCAAATGAGAAGGAATATGCATAACAAAAGAGAGAACTACCCATCCACAACAAGCAGCAAAGACAACAGGTCATTTGAAGAGGGATGATCCAACACCATCATAATTTGCAGCCCCGGTTCAGCCACCAGTGATCCGTAGAAACCAGTACTCCACCCTTTCGACGCAACTTGAATCACATCACTGCCTATCGGACTGGACACATCCAAGGATCAAAGTTAATCCAGATGCCTTCGTCATTCTCACCTTCTTTTGGCTGCAGGCTATATCGTTGACAATCAGGGGAGTTTGCTCCCGAACTCCTAGGGCTCGCCGTGTAGACACAGTTTTCCATAGAAAACAGAGCCTCTCTGCCATCAAGGTCCTTGCCAATGGTGATCTCTTGGTTAATCGGATAATTGAGTCCAAGAAACTAAGAGTATGAACCAAGGCTGTTTACCCGCCTCCAACTCAAAAATCTTGCAGGCCCCAACAAGCTGGTATCCTGCTCATAGATGTAACAGCCACTGTCCGGAAACTAACGTATTTCACGGTGTTTGCATACAGTGTTGTTTTTGCAATATAACTTTTCCGGCTCATGTGTTCGAATGATCATCAGTCTTTTGTCGTCCTCTGATCGAGCGAGGAACCAGTTGTGCTTCCCTGTTTTTGGCCGTGGTGTGCTTACAAAGGGCAGTAACTGTAGGGCCACTGCATCATATTAAAAAGGACAGGCATTGTTAATGTAAGATCAGCATTGTTCAGAGTATGAGTAGGATAATGCAAGAAACAACATTGATATGTCCCTGTTGGAACTGGGAGGAAAATACAGGGAAATGTATACTAGGTTCGAAAATATAGAAGTGCCATGCATGGTTATACTCATGTTATCTCACAGTCGATTCTTCACAGGAAACTACCATGTCATGCATGTTATGTAATCATGTTCTGTCCTCACAAACAAATTCTTCAAGGAAACTAACAGACCATGCATTGTTATATACTCATGTTCTGTGGGCAAAAATTTTGTGAGCATATTATTCTAGCTATTGATTGCTGAAGGGCGAACATAGGTATGTACACATGGTAAGCATTACAGGATTTCACTACTTCAAAATATAGAGTTCTCCATATGCACATTTACTTCCCTAATGTATGGTTAGATGAAATCAATAGTGTGATGCATGTTTCTACATCATGAAAATGAGGAAACTAACATGGCCATTAATACACACTCATATTTAGTAGTATATAGATTACTATAAAATAAGGACAATGTCAATATCTTCCTAACAGTTTGATTATTCAGGGGTACAAATTGGCTGTAATGACATGGTCACAATCGCATGAATTAACTCATTCGAAATATAGCTGATTTACGGCGTCTCTAATACATTGCCATAGTTCTACTCAAAATATGCTAAAACAGGGATATGTCAATCATCACAAAAAGTTCAAACAGTGTCATGGCGTCATCATTAACATCAGACGGAAACAACTTACACGCGCCGTCCCAGCAATACGTGGTGCCATCTGCTTTGTCGATCGCATAGATGATGCCATTGTGTTCAATAGCATCATAGAAGTGTGTATCAGCTTTGACGACGATCTACAGCGAGCTGAGCTCTCTCCAGCTAAAGAAGGCACCGTCGGAAAGATAGGCGAGTCCCTTGTCGAACAACGCAATTAGCTTGAAGTCTGCGTAATCCGCATGTCGTGTGGGCACTCGGCAGATTACAATCTTCTGCACAACAAGGTGTGTCCAACTTACGACGCAATCTAGGTGACTTCGACTGCGAAGGTAAAACTCTATATCATCCAACGGAGGAAGGATAATCTCATGGGAGGTCTGGAAGTTCACGAGCACCAACTTTTCCCCGTCTTCTCTGACGGCAGCCATCCAGTGGGAGTTCATGCCGACCCAGTACATACCTGCAAGAAGTTTCGGACGATTGTGATCGGATCGAAGTCAAGGGAAATGATGTACGACGACCCACTACATACCTGCAAAGAAGTTTCGGCTAATGCAGGTCGGATTGAAGTCGAGGGGCATCATGTACGCCTCCATATCATGGTGAGAAAATCTCGCAAGACCAGATAGCAGCAAGCAGGGTGTCTTGAAAAGCTTGGGCCTCGCTTCGACGATGGCCATGGGCATGCCCCTCGAGCATGCAGCCAGCCGCAGGGCGCTCAACATATCCATACACGAACAACTGAGGTCGAGGATGTCACTGGGAGATTGCTCCAATCGCGGCTCATATGGATGCTGCGCGGTTCGCGTTCGGCCATGGTGGAGTTTGGAAGGTGGGGTTTTGTGGGGCTTGATTTGCCGGCCATAGTGGTAATGGGGGAGGCGAGCGAGGCGAGGGTACGCGGGGGCCCAGTGAGATGATGAAGAGTGACCTCAGGATCTCCGGGGAGACGGAGATGGAGATGGAGTGGTGCTAGGGGAGAGGGAGACGAGGCGAGGTATGCTATAAAACGGCGGTAACAGTGACTGCATAGTGCACAAGGTGAGGCTGACTTTGGTAACCTGGACACGCCGCCTAGACTGGTGTCACCTCGGGCGCAGGGTCTTGTCACTTCACTATGAGGACCGTATGAATAATAGTATTTTAACCATCAAGTGTACCACAGTTGTACTACTACTAGTAGTAGGAGTAGTAGGAACATGAGTAGTACTCCCATGCTAGCATGCCTCTCGGTTCACTTCATCCTCCAGGTATCGTCCATATTGCGAGCAGAACCAAATTCTGGTGCATGCGGAAGCGCGAAGAAGAACTTTTCTTTTTTGAGGATAACCACATATTCCTTAACTAGAGAATGTTGTGTCTCCCATGCACGCGCCAATATCCATCCGAACCAGCTACAACACATTTTTTATTCGTTTGCATAGGTCCCACCTGTCAGGAGGGGTGCAGAAATAAAAAGGAATCATAGAATGTCTCGCCACGGTGATTCGAAAGAGTGAACTCAACTAGCCAGTGGCACGTGTTGCACTAGAAGGATGGGCACGTACAGGGACAGGCCCCACTCCTCAGTCTACACGCCTAGCCTTTTCGTTTAGTCTACCTAGCCGTCTAATCAACTGCCTGCAGGCCACTTCTCCCATTTACTTCTCCATCGGGAACCGATTTTCCTCGGCTTCTTCACTACTCCTTGATCTTCATTTGCATCCAAACCACACTGCATTCACATTGTTTTAACCTCTTCACATCCTCCCGGAGTAATTCCGAAGCCCCTATAAATAATCATCTTCTTCAGTTAGACTAGCCATCTAATCCTAATTCTCCAAACCATAGCCCTCCGGTCCAGCGGTTCCAAATGGAGAAAGAGATCGAGATGCAGGATTTTAGCGGCCAACATGTCCTCGTCGAAGGCTCGTTGAGCATAGTTGCCACAGTCACCGACCACCCAAGGATTGTTCGGAAATGGATCAACAATGTATCCAACTCCCTCCAAAAGGTGGAGACGAATGTCATCGGTCTCGACGGAGAGTACATGGAGCATGGCACTGGGAAGATCCAACGCGCTACCGTCCTTAAGATGTGCCTCGAAGATGATGTTTTGGTGTACCACATCATACACGCGCCCTCCATGCCAGGTGAGCTTCACGATTTCTTGTCTCAAGAGGACATATACTTCTGTGGGGCAGCCATCGCAGGGGACAAACAGAAGTTGGAGCCGTACAACCTTGATTTGAAAAGCATCACTGACCTACAAACCAAAATAAAAATTGTTGTAGAAGATTGTGATAAACCGACACCATCCCTATTCGACGTAGCAAATTTTGTGCTCGGAACAAATCTTCAGAAGGGTTACAAGACGCTAGCATTAAGGTCGCCTATATGGGAGAATTATCCCTTGACGTACATGCGGATAAAATATGCTGCCCTCGATGCCCGTGTGATTTTCGAGATAGCTGCAAGGTCCAGAGAGCTTGATGTCAAGCCGTCTCCCACAGAAAATGAGAACAAGAAGACGAAGAAGAAGAAGAAGAAGAAGAAGATGCTGCACCAGCAGTAGGGCATTATGGATGGATGAACTATTTCCTCTCTTGTAAAAAAACATTCCCTCTCTATGTATATTGATATAGATAGACTATTTCGATGGTGTGCATGTCTTTGGAATAACTAGTAGCATGGGTCCGCTTGACTATAAGGAACTATTTATCCGCCTAGATTTCTCTACTACTCCTTCCAGTGATCGGTATGCAATGCATGTGTCTCTAGACATGACAACTTGTCCATGGAAGTTCAACTACGGCGACCATCACATTTCATCCAATGCCACTCGCGATTCCCACGATGTCGCTCCAACCCACGGCACCACGTCCCCCGACATGCACCTCACCCCTCTCGGCCGCACCGCCCCTCTACATTTGTGTGCATGACATGTCGGCCAACTAAAATGCGGCGAGCATCAAGTTTCTACCACAGCCACACGCGATTCCCACGACGCCGCTCGAACCCATGACACCACACGTCCCCGACCTGTCGCTCACCCCTCTCGGCCCCACTGTCCCTCTGCCTTCGGGAGCATTACATGTGGACCAGCCACCTATCGGGTCCACATGTTATTGACTCAAAGACAGGTGTCGTAAGGCGCTGAAGCTCAGACCCGAGGGCCCCGAGAGGTAAATGTAACTCATGCGCCAGGCCTTGTGGTGCTACTGCTGCACGAACTCGTGGCAAACTCGAGATTTGTTTCTTTACTATACGTGCACGTAACGATTTAATGTACATCGTAATCTCAACATGTGATGGGGAGCTCTAAATTTGAATTTGAAACTTATAAAATGAAAAAATTGAAAACAAATAAACTAGGAGAGAGGGAGTATACCGTTGGATGTGTCCCATGCGAAAAAAGTCCCCTGGTTTGCACAGCGTCTTCGTACTCGTACGGCAACAAATCGGCCACAGACAACATCGTCCACCTGTGACTGCCATGTGCAAGGTTCGTGCTATCTTCTTCAATCTCACCATGGTTCCATCGTACCAATTCAGGCGGTGGCCCATTGCATGGCTGATCCCAATGTTGAATAAAGGTTCTACGGGAACGGTGTCATCGTTGTAAATGTTGTGCAAATTGATGTTGGTACCCTCCCGTACATATGCAAGCTAATCTCCACTCGCACCAAGCCTAACCTGTGAAGCAGTGGGTAGTGGGAGAATTAGGAAATGGACATGGAAGTAGTCTTTACAATGCATTTACTACGTGATCAAACTCATCTTACCTGCTCATCGGACAAAATCCGAGTGCCCCTCAACGTCGGCATCTCAAGGGGCCTCAACTTGCAACTATGGCCACGCTGCGCTGGAGAGACCCCCAAGGAAACATCCTCGTCCGTTGCACAGAACATCAAGATGCATTTGTATGAGTAGTTTATCTTGTGAGAGAAAAGGATAAACGAGGGAAGGCCTTATTTGCAAATGTGGAGAGGGATGTATGTTTCTTTTTGCAAAACTGCCACAGTTTTCTTCCTATCCATCAGATATAAATCGGACGGCCTATAAAAATGCAGAGTTGGTGATGATGGTGTGCCTGCCATCCTGCAATATGGGTCGTCCGATCTATATCTAACAGATAGGAAGGAAACGATGAGAATTTACCCGCACTCCTCTCCACATTTGCAAATAAGGCCTTCCTTCGTTCATCCTTTTCTCCCACAAGATTGTCAGTGTGGAACGACACCTATGGGATCACAAGAATCCCTACTACGGTTGCCAAGGCGCGTGGTTGCGAGAAGAGCAGCGCTAGTAGACAGCACAAGGATCATTTACCCAGGTTCGGGCCGCGAGGATGCGTAAAACCCTAGTCCTGCTTTGGTGGGTGTATTTCAGAGAGTTCTTGAGCTCTCGAACTAGCTGTGGCCAGTGCGTGGTTCGAAAGAGCCAAATCCTTCTCCAGTATGCCATGGGCCTCCTTTTATAGTCGGAAGGGGCTGCCACAGTGGCACGCAGGAGGTGGAAAGGCGTACAGTGCCCTGAGCTTATCGCTCGTATTAAAGGACAAGACGCATTTAGTGCGTAGCTTAGGTGTCCCCTTGCTTTATTGGGGATGGGGGCGAGGCCCGTCTCGTCCGTCGCTGCTCCTCCTCGCCTTCACACGCGCCCTGGCCAATGAGGTGCGTGGTGCCATGTAGGCAGGCAGGCAGCTTAGGTGGCGTAGTGGCGGAGCCTTCATGAAGATCTGCATGCCGCCACGCAGGCGATTGATGAGTTGGCCTAGGAGCTGCATGTTGCCACGCAGGTGCCCGCCCAGCTGGTTGGGCTGGCAGCTGCATGTGAACAGTGGTGGAAGCTTGGTTGGTGCGGGCCTGGCGGTGGCCCCGTTGGCGTCCTTGGCGAGGGCCTTGCCGGGTGGCCCGGCAAGGGTCTTGCCGTGGCGCGCTGTCGTCCCCGGCAAGGGCCTTGCCGGTGGTCTGGTGGCCTTCATCGGCAACGATCTTGCCGTGAATCGTCGTCTTCTAATCCTCATCTGATCTTGAATATGTCTTCACAAAGATCTGCATGGCACCACGGAGGTGCCTCCTGAGCCCTGGCCCAACATGATGTTGGAGACCGTGGGCTCAAGGGTGGCCCGCTCTGTTGGTGTGGGGCAAGCTGTCCCGGCAAGGATCTTGCCGGGGCTGCTGAGGTTGCCCCGACAAGGGTCTTGCCGGGGGAACCTACTCCGTCCCTCTGCTCTTTGTGGTCTTGGCCTTGGCGTTGCTCTGATTATCTTGGGCTTCGGTCTTACCTTGGCTCACCTCCCCTGCTCTGCTTGGTGTGACCATGGGCGCGGCTCCGACTACCCGTGCACAGGTAAAGGGGTACAAAAGCGTGCCCCTCTTTTTGTACACCGACAAAGATCTTGATGTTCCGTGCAACGCACGGGCATCTTGCTAGTATAAGAGGGGTGTGGGTATTTTTTGCAAAATTGCCATAGTTTCCTTCCTAGCCGTCAGATATAAATTGGACGGCCTATACTGCAGGATGGCAGGCACACCATCATCAACAACTTTGTTTTTTTATAAGAGTAGAGTAGAGCTAGATATAGAGACTACTACTACCAATGTGTTGGCCCGTGCGTTGCAATGGATCCAAAGTAGCAGAATAATACTTGTTCATGGGCTTGAAATATAAACACTCTAGTTTTGATATACATATATCAGTAAAAGTAAATCATGCTTCACACAAAATATATTCCTTTTCTCACACAACATAAACTACTCATACAAATGCATCTTGATTTGCCGTGCAATGCATGGGCATCTTGCTAGTTATGAATAAATAACACTCTATCAAGGAGCCCCATCAGACACCAAATTTCTTGGCTTCCGTGCTACAGCTAGATCTTCCCCTCGTTTCTGTTTTCCAACTCGGCGGCGGGCAGGGTGCGGTTTGCCAATGGTTGGTTTGCTCAACGGTGGTCCCACATGAAAGTGAAAATGCTAGGCAACACGCCTTCCCTAGCTATGTGGTGTGCCGGACGGGCCGTGGAGTACTCCCGATTCCCGGGCGTGTGGGGGTGTGACGCGAACGCGGCAAGCCTTTTCCTTTTACTGGCAACGTGCCCGTGCATTGCGACGGATCCAAAGTAGTAGAATAGTAGTACTTGTTCACAAACTTGAAAGAACTCACTCTTGTTTTGATATACTCCTAATATATTACTTTTCACTCAAAATATATTTCTCAGGCTGCTTTGATGAGGTGAGGGAGGGATGTGGTTGCTTTCAATATTATAAGGGGTTTCTGCAAATTGGAGCAGAGAAGTGGGCTATTGTTGCAAAAATGCCACAAACTTACCTCACAGCCGTTAGATGCAGATCTAATGGTCAGAAACGACGGATGGCAGACACACCACCATCACCAACTGAGTCTTTTATAGGAGTAGGAGTAGAGAAAAATGTTTAAATTGTAACATTTGGTTCTGCTCCTTGGCACGATCGGTAGATAGAAATAACAATTGGAAACGCTAGGGCGGGGCTATTTCCGCCAGATAAGCAGGGTACGTAGTAGCTAGGTTGATGCATCATCAGTTTGGTCACATGCGGTCCGTCATGTTCTAGTGTTTCTAGCAAGATGACCGTCCGTTGCACGAAGTTGATGGAAAAGGTAAGCACAACTTATTAATTGACGGATGGAGTACTAGTTACAGTGATGCATACAATTAAGAAAAGGGATCGCACATGTCGGTATTGACTGGAACAAGAATGCAATAGCACAATAAGAATTAAGGCCACAATGATGCGATCGCAGTGGTGGTTATAGGAGGCAAGAAGAAAGATGCATCCATCAACGTACGACCTCCTCCTCCTAAACTTAGTGCGCCGGTACACCGACCGGCGGCTAAGGAGCGGCGGCTTTTGTGGCGTGGTCAAGGTGCTTCTCAGCAAAGGCATCTAAGGCTTCCAGCCGGTTGAGGAAGGCCAACATCGTAGAATCCTCAATGGCCTTGTAGATACCTATGTACACGATTTGCTCGTACATGTGGATGTGTAGGTCGACGAATTCTTGCAGCGCGAGGTGCCTCACAGCGAGCGTGACCTCCAGGTGCAGATTCTTCGTGGCGTCGGCGGGCAGTCGCAGAGCCACCGGTGCTTGAAAGAGGTTCCGGCCATGGAGGCCGATTAGGGTGCAGGTAATGAGGAGCCCGGGGGCGCGCGCTGGAGGAGTACAGCGATGTCGTCCCCGAGCTTCTTGAGGACGGTGAACTTGTTGGTGGTGGCAACGATCATCTAGTCCAACCGAGAGTCATAGTTGGCGTCGATGGCGGCCATCCACTAGCCGGTCCCGAATACCGTCTGGCCATCCACTAGCCGGTCCCGAATACCGTCTGGAGACGATCCTCGGCGCCATACCGCAGGCCGGCGTCATGGACCATCTGGCACAGCCGCTTGTCGTTCACGCGCATCGCTGCCATGGGTCTGTAGTGAGCACTTTTGCGCTTAGTGTAGGTGCTTAGGCAAATTCTTAGGTGCGTACGATGTGGTAGATGCATTGGAATGGAGGGGCCCATTTATATGAGTGCAAACTGCATTGCGTTCACATCATGCAGCCTCTTTTCCCGGTCCTCCTCCCATTACTTCCCTCATGCATGCATGATGCTAATTGAAGGAGGATGCATCATTGGCCGTTGAACATTTCGGGAACCGCTACCCCTCCCTCGTCTGCATTAAAGCCGTATCGGGAACTGCACCGCTCGCTGTCAAATCGAATAGTACTATGGCGCCTGCTGCACGCCCGGCTGGACACGCCTCCTCGCCTCCATCAAACCCCTCCATTAAACCTGCATGCAAACCGAGAAACCTACTCCGGCCACATGTCCGTTCATGAGCGTGCCGGAATTAAACGCAACACCGGCCGAGCTCCTCCCGTCGGCCCTTAGTTTAAACTAGGCCAGACGCCGGCCAAGCTCCTACCATCCGCCCTCTATTTAAACGAGGCCAGACATACAGCAGGCAAGAATCGCACCCCTCCGCCGCTCCCCCATCTCCTCCACCATTTTCTCCACTCTTCCGATGGCTTCCCAGGAGCTATTCTTAGGCACACTACCCGGCTGGGTGGCCCGCCGAGCCCTCCGGATACGGGTGAGGCCGCTCGGTGCTTCATCAACCTCGCTTCGCCCGACGGAGCCAGTTGCCGCCCCAATCTGGCGCGTGGTTCAGCAAATCGCCGCGCTAGTTCAGCTCGATGAGGAGTGGCGAGTTGCTCCACGCCAGCACGGCGGCGAGCACGCCGGTACGGCATCGTCGCTGCTGCATCATACCGCGCCACCAGTGTTTGTAGTGGCCGTGCCTCCCGTGTCTGTTGGCGTGCCTCCCGTGCCTGTGGCAACGCCATACAGGCAGAGGCAGAAGCCGGGTGTGTGGAGAGCGATGAGTCGGTGGCCAGCTTCTCCGTGTCCGCCGCCATCATCGAGGAGAAGTAGAACACGGGAGGCCGCCGCCACTTGGGTTCCATGAAGGCCACCGCCGAGGCGACGACTGCGCATTCATGTGGTTTCTTTGCTGCTTCATCTCTTCCGAGGACCTTCGTCCACCCCGCAAGTGTCTGCCGGACATGAGGAAGACAATGGGATCCGCGGGCGGCCATTTAGATTATGTACTCCCTCTCCTACTGGCGGGAAATATTTGTTCTAAGAATGGATAAACTGGATGTGTCGATAACTAAAATAAGTCTAGATACATCCATTTCTAGGAAAAGTATTTCCGGACGAAGGGTGTATTAATTATACCAAGAGAGCCGGATTAGCACCGCTTAGTTCATGTAAATGTAATGAAATCCATCATGTTTATATGAAGATCCGGTTTATTTATACGAAATCCTGCATGCTTATATGAAAACAGTCCATGTTTGCACGAATTTCATCTGGTTGGTTAGAGTTGTGAAAATGTATGCCGCTGGCGATTGATGTCGTCCTCCGCGGAAGGAAGCGGGAGGAAATTTGCCGGCTGCCATTGGAGATGCTCTTATGCTGGAAATAATAGAGTCACATCCAATCCATTTGAGTTAATTGCGTGTATGATTCTCCCTCTATAAAAAGTTAATTACATGTACAGTGTACATGTGACTTGCAGGGTGGCTACAGCTTCGTACAGAAAGTTATAAAGAAACAAGTCCATCCTTAATCTTGTAATCTAAGTACTTTGTGGGTTCCACCGTCAGTACAGTAGCGAAAGAAGTATATATTAAATAAGTAATATATAATATAAAAATCTAAAGTTAAAGACAGAATTCAAACTCAGGTCGTCGCGTTGCGAGCATCCGGCGCTAACCAGTCCAGCATATTTTTTTGTAGACCATGCTGGAGATATATCTCCATGTCTACTCTTATACTCCATCTGTTCCTAAATATTTGTCTTTTTCATATTTCAAATGGAGTAACACATACGGATGTGTATGTAGACATATTTTAGAGGGTAGATTCACTCATTTTGCATCGTATGTAGTCACTTGTTAAAATCTCTAAAAAGACAAATATTTAGGAATGGGGGGAGTAGAAAACAGAGTTGGTGATGATGGTGTGCATGCCATCCTGCAATATAGGCCATCGGATTTATATCTAACGGATAGGAAGGAAACTATCACAAATTTGCAAAAAGATACCCACACCCCTCTCCACGTTTGCAAACAAGGCCTTCCCTCATTGATCCTTTTCTCTAATCTTACTAGCAATGTGCCCGTGCGTTGCCACGGATCCAAAATAGAATAATACATGTTCACAAACTTGAAAGAAAAACACTCTAGTTTGGTGTATATATCAGTAAAAATATACTCGTATTAGGTTTCACTCAAAATATATTACTTGTGGCTGTTTTGACAAGGTGGGGAGGGATGTGGTTGGTTTCAAGATACTAAGGGGTTTCTGCAAATTGGAGCAGAGAAGTGGGGTTTTGTTGCAGAAATGCCACGACTTACATCATAATCGTTAGATGCAGATCTGATGGTCAGAAATAATGGATGGCAGACACACCATCATCACCAACTGAGTCTTTTATAGGAGTTAGAGAAAAGAACAGAGTTGGTGATGATGGTGTGCTTGCCATCCTGCAATATAGGCCGTCCGATTTATATCTGACGGATAGGAAGGAACTATGGCAATTTTGCAAAAAGATACCCACACCCCTCTCCACATTTGCAAATAAGGCCTTCCCTCGTTCATCCTTTTCTCTCACAAGATAAACTACTCATATAAATGCATCTTGATGTTCCGTGCAACGCATGGGCATCTTGCTAGTCTCTCACAGGATAAACTACTCATACAAATGCATCTTGATGTTCCGTGCAACGGACGGGCATCTAGCTAGTTTCTTTTAAAATAGTTACTGCGATAATTGGGTTGAAGTGATATATTATATGTCTGCCCCGAATGATTTTAGATTCACTAGTAGTAACAAAGAAAAGGTTGTCTTGTTAATTAACAGAAAACAGGGTGAAAACTATCACATGAGGCCGGTGAAAACAAGGCACACTGGGTTTAGCGTCATTGTCACTACAGCTGTGCGCGCGTGAGAAGTCTACATATAGAGGGGGGTATGGAGGAAAAGACGTATCTCATGTGTTTGAGCGAGGCACAAAGACACAATGTTTGAGAGAGAAACCGATTGACAGATTAAGATCAGATCGAGTTGTCACCCTTCTTCTGTCATTGCTGGGGTTGGGGTGGGGAAGGGGAGGGAGAGAAAGACGTATCGAGAGTGTGTGCGGTAGGCCCAGAGGCACAACTAGCGAGTGTGTGTGTGTATCTGTGTGTGTTTGAAAGAGGAGTAGATAGATTACTATCAAGATCGAGGTGCCACCCTACTCCTTCGGTGTCGGGGTGTGTGTGTGTGTGTGTGTGTTTGAGAGAGAAGCCAGTCGATAGATTAGTATCAAGATTGTGGTGTCACCCTACTCCTTCGGTCTCGGGAAGTGTATGTGGGGGGGTGGGTGGGGGGGCAGTGACACTTACATATCTCTACTCTTATAAAAACATAGTTGGTGATGATGGTGTTCCTGCCATCCTGCAATATCGGCCATCCGATTTATATCTGACGTATAGGAAGGAAACTATGGCAATTTTGCAAAAAGATACCCACACCCCTCTCCACATTTGCAAATAAGTCATTCCCTCTGTAGCGATCTGACCTCAAACGGTCAAATCTCTGTGCATAAGTGTCATCCCTGGATCGGTAATGCTGACACACACAGTACTTGAAGGATTTATAACAGAGGTCAATCACACACTTATTACATCGAATGTCTCACAAGACAACTTATTACAATAATATGGCTTAAGGCCATCTAAATAAGATAACTGCAGAAGCATCGAAGGTAAATGAGTCCATCAACTCCATCGGCATAGCTGAGTGCACGACAACGACCTAGCGCACCTTACTCTTCATCTGAAAAGTCTGCAACATAATACGTTGCAGCCCGAAACGGGTCAGCACATGGAATATGCTGGCAAAATAACACTGTAGGGCAATGAACACGATACAAGCTAACACTACATGCATATATGGCAGGTGGAGGTTCTATGGTTATCATGTTTTTGCGAAAAGCCAATTTTTTCCTACAACAAAGGAATATATTTTATTTAACTACAAAGTTTGTTGATAAACATTGAGAAGGTCCCTCCAACTCAATCTCAATTAAACAGTATTAATAACCCAACAAATTAATTAAAAGAGGGATGAGATCAAATCAATAATTTAAGTACCAGATACTCAAGATGTCCATAACCGGGGACACGGCTGCACACGGAAGTTTCTAGCATGAATAATCTTATGATCCCTTTGAGCCTGGGTGGCGAACCATAGGATGATCACACGGGTACTTTGGGATATCCCAGGACAGCGCTGCATTACTCCAAGTGCCCAGACAACCACTGGGTGCTCCAGGGTGCCTCAACCAATCCACCGAGATGTGTATTAAAGTAGCCACCTTAAGTTAACCATTAATTAACAACTCTCACATCTGTTATGGATACACTCAACCAATCCACGTCTACGAGCATAGCATAGCAGTATAAGCATAACGTAGAAGTAACTCCCAGGGTTTTGATATAAAAGGCAATAGGTTCTACCTCATCATCTATATTCCCAAAAGCCACATGTTAACAACTCCTACTCATGCAATGTTTGAGGATTGGACTAATGCATAAAAACTGGGTAATAAAGGGGTATGATCAAAGTGTTACTTGCCTTGCTGACGATTTGCAAACCCTACAGACTCGTAGTAGCACGCTTCGCACTCCGCAAATTCTATCGCAAACAAACAATAGCATACATAAGCACTCAAGCATAGATTCAAGGGTAAAACTCATATGAGAAAGTCCAAACTGAGAGTTCAACTAAAGAGCTTCGATTTGCGAAAAGAATCAATCAAATCGGAGCTACGAAACGCAAACTACGATCAAAAGAAATTCGAAATCAAAACTACTTGAAACCAAATTTTAAATTGTCAAAATCACGTTCAAGTTGATTAACTAGAAAGAGGAAGATTTTGGCGTTGGTTTCACTAGATTTCTAGGATCAAAACTAAAATGCAAATAAAAAAATTGATATGCATATGATGACCTATGTATAACATCCAAATTGAAAATTTGGGATGTTACACCCTCGTTCATCTTTTTCTCCCACAAGATAAATTAAACATACAAATGCATCTTGATGTTCCGTGCAATGCATGGGAATCTTGCTAGTAGGGAGAATGAGTTTGTGTGACCCATATCTATATTAAGGGATAGGTAGATAGGATGTGTGCGAGGCATACTTAAAGCATCACGGAGATAAACAAACGGTGTGCATGCAAGTGCCGGAAAAAATGAAGCGATAAACAATGTCTACACATGTGTGTGTGAGAGAGAGAGAGAGAGAGATAGAGAGAGAGAGAGAGAGAACGAGATCTCAAAACAAAAGGTGCTCTGCTGGAATCCCATTGTATGTATTCATATGGTTCCGAAACTCGAGTTAACCTTAGGCATATGTGTGAGAGACATAATTATCCTTTGAGACATTAGTGGCTGTGGGTGGGCGGAATTAAAGGGGTGGGCATGTTCGACAGAGAGAGCATGTGTGTTTCTATGTGAGAGAGTTGTAGGACGGGGTAGAAAGACGAATTCTAACCTTGACGAAGGGAGAGAAATACACGAAGTGCGCATGTGTGATTCCGATGCCCACGGGGAAATGAGATATGTATGCATGTGAGAGAGATTGCACAATTCATTCACGTATCACTATCTAGCGATCGTTGATGTGCATCGCTTGAACATAAATCGTATCTACTTCATCTCGTGGCCAAAGGTACAATATCGATTCAACGCTATAAAGATTGGACACTCACATATCACATTTTTTCATCTAAATAAACCTTTTCAATTGTGCATGCCAAAGTTACAGTGATGTTTCTTCAAACAACCAATCTAGCTATCATGTACATGCACCATTGTTACTCTTGCATTCAAATTCATTAGTCTTGGATGATTCAAGGTTCTATTATGAAGTAATATATGTAATATTCATATATGAATTCAATGGGTACGCAATTTATGAAATGGAGGCTATGTAATCATATGAGGTAACACTTTTAAGTAGCGGACTACAATATCCATTCCTTTTGTGGGACTACAATATCCATTTCTTTTTGTGCACCTCTACACTAACACGTCAATGCATTATGTTTAAAGTAAATAAGCAATGACACTAAATTATCTATTTACACGAGAAATACATAGGCTGAGCATTTGATCCCTTTTCTATGAACGCGCCTCTACAACCATGCGATTGGCCACGCCCATGTGAACGTCCAAGTTATCGGCGCATCATCCCGAGTTATTGTCTTTTTTCTGGGGTGGACTTCACACCAGTTATTAACTGCTGACGCGTGCCCCGTGTACAGAGTCTCGCATGACCTTCCCGCTAGCACGGTCCAAAATTAGTTAAAACGGGATACGAACGATCCCGCGGGCGGCAAAATCTCCCGCCTCCTTCTAAAATTTCTGCCACCTATTCTATATCTTGTGAAATTCCCCTTGTGTCCTTGGTGCACGGAGAGCAACAATAACAATACCGCCCTCATCTACATAATAGGTCGGGGCTGCTTTGGTAACTTCCGGTTCCCCCCACAACACGGCACTTCCCCATTTCCTCTCACCCTCCCGCAAAAACGACTAACTCCACAGCACCAGAGCATCTTACATCACGTCGTCCGTACTTCATCGGACTTTCTATTCCTCGCCTCTCAAAACCCTAGACTGCTCATCCACCGGCGTACCAGAGCTCATTCACTGCCAGCGGCGTCCACCTCGCCGGATCTGCTTCTGCGGCCGCATCTACCCCTCCCACCTCCACTAGAAACAAGTAGACTGCTCATCCACCACTGTACCACAGCCCATTCAGTCCCGGCCTTGTCCACGGCGCAGGATCTGCTTCGCCGGTACTCTCGTCAACCGCAGTGCATCTTTCAGCGGCTCATTCATACTCCCCACCGGAGACGCTTCATACACACCCACCCCGGAGCCGCCCCATCGACAGCCTCTGATCCTCTTCGCCGACACCTTCCTCAACCCTACCGGAGCTGCTTCGCCTATACCATTCTCAACCCTTCCGGGGCCGCTTTGCCAACTCACAAGTCCACGGCCACAGATCCGCTTCGTCGCACCCTCATCCAACCTACCGGAGCAGCTTCTGACGCCCCATCCATGGCCGCAGATCCGCATTGTCGACACCATCCTTAACTCCACCACCAGAGCAGCTTCACCGATGCCCTCGTCCACGGCCACAGATCCGCTTCGCCCACACCGTAGTCCACCCTACCCGAGCCGCTCCACAAACACCCTACTCGACGGTTCTAGATCTCCTTACCGGACCCCGACAGCCAGCGCAGCGTCATCACCCTTGACGTTTCTAACCTGATTCCCACCGTCTGGCAAGATGCCAACCACGCGCCACGGCCTAGGTACTTGTCACCTTTAAACCCATCCAGCATCACCTGCCTGATGTACTTCAAATATACTAACAGGTTGCTGTTACCATTATGCAGCTGGCAAAAACTACAAGGACGATGTTTCTTCTGGATCTAACAGCTTGGCCAACCAAGATCCTGGACTGAGGCATTGCTATGATCTTGTAAGTGCGTCTCTCTCTCTTGTATTGTTGTGTGCTTGCCAGCATGCTTTGCTAGGATTTTTGACCAGTAATCCCTTTGTGCAGACAATGATTTCTACTATTGGCTGCTAAATTAGATATGTAGATATCATACATGATACTACCTCGTACCTCCGTTCCTAAATATAAGTCTTTCTAGAGATTCCACTATAGGCTACATACCGAGCAAAATGAGTGAATCTACACTCGAAAATGCATCTATATACATCTGTATGTGGTACATACTGGAATCTCTACAAAGACATATACTTGGGAACAGAGGCAATACATTACACAAAATCGTAGGTGGCCTGTAGGAATTCCAGTGCACTACATTATGCACCCTTAGACTGCCTTCTAGTCCAGCACAGAGAGTCATGGCTAGTTTATGCTACGCACACAATCATTAATAGGTGGTTTAAATATGCGCAAGGGATATGCAATGTATTATCATGTAGAGATGTCTGAAATTAGCCGTGTCAACTTGCAGATAGGGTTACACAATGAAGAATTACAAGATGTATGTGGCAATTTCATGGAACATCGTAAAAAAACGAGAGGCAGCGGTGAGCCTATACAGTGTGCTATGGTAGGTCACTCCTCCATTGCAATCATCGTGACATGTTATTTGTATGTCAGTTCTATTGGCCAAGTTTCTTAGGGACAGTTATTACGAGTTATCCTAAGAAAATAAGCACCTGTGAATAGAGCTCCAGGTAATAAGCCAACCAGTTCTTTTCATTGCCTTCCTTTTCAACTTATCTTTGGTACGATCAGTGAAAAGTCTAGATTGCATTATATTTTTTTCATTTTGCTGCCCATATGAAAATTAATTTGACTTGCAAGCATCACAAATTGAACCCAGTGTAGTAATTAATATGATAGGAAAACAGACCATCACTATTTGTTCAAAATGCAAATACAAGGATACCATCTACTTGGCAGAATCTACTTTGGTCAATGTATTCCATAGAGATCCCATTGCCTAATTTAAACGAAGAACGCATGACCCACATTTAAATGGAGAACATTTATTTATTGAAATTCGATGGTACAAGTGGCTGGTTATTATCATATAGCAGCACCACCTGAAAGCATCATGTAGCAGCAGCAACAGCTCATAGCAACTCATCATACAGCAGCAGCAGCAATGTGCAATTCATCGTATACCAGCAGCAGCTCATAGCAATTCATCATATAGCAGCAGCAGGAGCAGCTCATAGCAATTCATCATATAGCAGCAGCAGGAGTAGCTCATAGCAATTCATCATACAACAGCAGCAGCAGCAACTTATAGCAACTCATCATATAGCAGCAGCAGCTCATAGCAATTCATCATATAGCAGCAGCAGCTCATAGCAATTCACCATATAGCAGCAGCATGAGCAGCTCATAGCAATGCATCATATAGCAGCAGCAGAAGCAGCTCATAGCAATTCATCGTATAGTGGATCAGAA
Organism: Triticum aestivum; assembly: GCF_018294505.1. Lineage (NCBI taxonomy): Eukaryota > Viridiplantae > Streptophyta > Magnoliopsida > Poales > Poaceae > Triticum > Triticum aestivum. The sequence goes on along the minus strand of NC_057811.1, from coordinate 192,004,623 downwards.
TGAAAATTTGGCAAAAAATCAGAGGAGATCCTCACCTTGTTGGATGAGCTCATCCTTCAACAGCACCTCAAGGCCATGGCCTGGGAGGAGGGGTGGGGGAATAAGGTGCCTTCTGCTGTAGTGTGGCATTAGCCATAGTTGTGCGGCGCCCGCCGGAGTAGTGCGTTGGATGGACCACAGTGGAGCAGCTGCTGGAGACCATGAGAATGAGGGGCAGTGCCAGAGGGAGGAGCAGCTAGGGAGATTTGCCCCTACCTGCCGGCCATGTAGCCTAGCTGGACAGAGCATCATCGAGGACCAGGCCAGATGGGACCAGAGGCGACGGCTCATTGGAGGAACCCTAGGGCTGCAGACAGGGGATCGAGGTAGAGGGAAAGGGGAGAGGAGATGCAAGCGGGCATGGAAATGAACGGTTGCGTGTTTGTTTTTACTTGAGGGTCAGGTGTGACGCGGGCGTGAGCAGTTGCATTTTGAATGTAATATGGGCAGACAACAGAGTCACTTCACTATTCTTCTTCCCTTCAATTTTTAGTGACCTTCTACCAGAAATACCCTCCTCCAAAGCGAAATAAGTTAAGCCCAAGCCCATAACTCAAAAATGACTTCTTTACATCTTTTATGCCTTATTTTGACAATAAGCCCTGAAAAGGCCGAATCAAACTGGCCCTTAACCTGCAATCCAATTGTGCATGCAATGATGAATCACTCCTGCCTGCTATAGTGTACATTTAGGCATCATCATACATGGCATAACCTAATACATGTCCATTCCATTGTAGAATCTGGAATATGCAATGCTTATGTTAGTTCATACGTTGCACATGATGTTTAAATGCCCCTTAAATTTGGTCAGTCAAGTGATGGTCTTTAAGCCTCCTTATTTGCTTCTTTTCTTGATATGTAAGATTTGCTCACACATCTGTTCAATAGTTATTTGCATCAGCCAGCCATACTAGGACTGTTTGCTTTGATTACTTGTTGTTCTTGACCCAACACTCTAACAGAGCTTGTCAATGATTTAAACACTAAGGGCTGCTGTAGTGGGGCCTTGTCTAACTCATAGGTGACATAAAGGTTTGGCTGTACACTAAAGTAGGCTCTCCAAGAGTACCTGGAGATCCAGTTCGAAGGTATGCCTAGTTTTTACATAGTGCAGACATAGTAATGATCATTTCATTGTGTGCAAGTGCAAGAGATGTGGCATGTTTCATTATGTGGTATTGTTTTGTTATAATCTCATCCTTTTGTGTTGTTCACAGACAGGAAAGTATGCATATTTATCTTCCAAGGAAATGAGTAACTAGTTTGTGTCACCTTGCAGAGGTGGTGCAATGAAGATAAGATTGAGGATTTCCAAGTACAAGATGTTAGGAAGGTGCCTTGCAAGAGAAGTAGGAGCTACACTGAGCCTGTTCAACCAGTTAAGGTAAGTCACTGTATCCAACTCAACAGTTCAATTCCTTGTTTGTTCAGGCATAGTTAATTTGCTCTTTTCAATTGCTTTATTTGTCCTCAGTTAATGAGATGCCCAAATAATGATGCCTGATGTTGGGTACTTGTATAACTATTAGTTGACATAATTAAAGGCCTTACCATTTAATTACTCTGGCGAAGTGTGCCTGAAGCTTTGAAATCTATTAACCAACTATTATTGCATGAGGCTCACAATCTAGTTTATACTAGGCTAATGATTGCATAGTTTTGCTTGTCGTAGTAGGTTTGTATGAATCCCACTGCTGTTCATTATGCTCCCTAAGACTTTAATTGAGCTACAGAATGGCCAACTGCTTGCTTACTTATATGCAATGTGTTGTCTAAATTTGCAACTTGTCTGTGTTTTGGATTGGGCCCCAACATCATGCTCCTCTGGTGAGCTAAGAGAGATTTCTGTATGCAGGCTGCATAGACGACCTTCTTATAATTTTTAAAATATCACCTGAGCTTCATGATGTGTAACATTATTGTTAGTCCTATTTTGCCATGTACAAAATAGTCTGTCTTCCTCGCTTCACTGTTGTAACTATATTTTTGCCCTAGTCATGTGTACTTACAGAAACATTTCAGGATGAAGTGACATCAACACAAAGATCTGCGAGCAGTGCGGCATGGCCGTTACCGAATGATTATGGATTGGAATTGGAATGTGCTTATGTTCTCGAGCATCAACTAGAGGTGGCAAGACAACGTGTACATGACTTTCAACGTACAATCAACAAGTTGATACTGGACATGCAGGTATTAGATGCAGGAGTCAAAAAAATGAAACAAGACACTGAGGTAACCACGAAGGAATTGGAGATTTTGCAGACTGAAATTTGTGCCATCTGAATCCGGGCAATCCTTTTTTCTGAAGAGATTATACTTCAAATGGTACGTTCTGTTGATGTGTGTCCATGATGTATGAGCTTTATTTGCCCAGTTTATGTAATTTGTTGTTTGTGTACGCTTTATAATCACTCGTGCCGAACTATAATGCCCAGTGGGTATATTCGGCTGTAATTTCTTTATTGTATAGTGTAGGATTATTCTTCGTTTCTATATTTTTTATTGTATAGTGTATGTTTTTTAGAGGCGATAGTATAGAGTAGGATATTTCTTGAATATGCTATATCGTTGAAATGGGGGCAACACGCCCAAACATTTCCTGGACGCCATACAAATGAACAAACATGTGCAGTCAAAGCGGGCCTTAATTGGGCTGGGCAAAATAATATTAAGTGGATCCCAAATGGGCCCACCGTAACAATGGCTCTTAGCAGGCCGTCAACAGGCCTAAAGCTCGATAGGGCCGTATAAATGGAAATGGCTTGCGGGCCTTTAGCAGGCCGAAATAAATGTCAATTTTGTCTCCACCCTTTTACTTTACGGGCCAGTAAGAGGCCGAAAGTGTTATGGGCCAAAGGAGGACAATTTGCAAACTAGGCTTTTAACAGGCCGAAAGTTGCGTTGGGCTGAAATGATGCACGTAAAGTTGAAGGCCCAACTGTTGTGTGGGCCCTTAACAGGCCAAGAGACAAAATGGGCTAAGAGTTGTTCCATTTACGGAATGGGCCGAGGACAGGCCTAAAGTCACAGCGAGCTAGAATTGGCCCAACTCCAGAATGGGCCGAGAAAAGACCGAAAGATGTTCCGGGCCGTTAACGGGCTGGAACTGACGATGGGCTGCTAACAGGCCGAAAGAAGCTCGGGCCGCAATTGGGCCCAAAAACGTAGCGGGCCGTTAACGGGCTTAAACTGACGATGGGCTGGAAATTGCCGAATCTAGAATGGGCCTTTGATGGGCCGATTCTATGTAACTTGTATGGGCCGTACTTGTAAATGGGCCTTACTCAAGTAGGCCGCTAATGGGCCGGCCCGCTTATTTTGACAAGCCCGTCCTTTTCACCGGAATGGGGCTCTGTTGGGCCATGCCACGTGTCGACGTATCATAGGCGCCTCCTGTCCAATGAGTGGATGACATCTGTCCGAACGTTGAGCCGACACGTGTTTCCTCCGGCCAATGAGAATTTTACACATCGAAAATTCCCATTGGTCCGGGCTGTTAACGGGTTATTGGATCCAAAACCGGACCAGATAGCTTAACGGCGTCCCTTTACGGTGGATGCCACGTGTCGGTCACCCTTGACGAAAGCACTATATGACACGCGATTTATCGTCATGGAAGTGGACACTTCCGTGGTGATAATTTTCGTAATGTCATGGAACACTTCTACGACAGCACAGGTATGACTATCTTGATTCTGTCATAAATTTGTCATGGATGTACATGCATGACAGAAAACGTGACCTACTGTGACAAACACGTATCATCACGGAAGTGTATTTTTTTGTAGTGATGGTGAGGTAGCAACCAAGTCCAATGGATATTCATGTAAATCTTGAAGAGGAGCGGGTTCACCTTAAGTCCGGTAGGTCCACTTGGGGCTTGAGGTGCTATGAAGGTGTACATGGAGATGGCTGTGGGATGCTCCGCATCAGATTCGTTCCAAGATTAACGTGCGGTTGCCCAAGACTATTAAGGAGCTGTACACCTTGGTGGACAAGTGTGCTTGGATGGAGGAAGGAAGGAAACTACCCGGGGAAGAGGATTGCGTCAATATCGACTCAGAGGATGACGACAAATCCACCAGTCGGAAGAAGAGCAAGAAGTGCAGCAACAGGCGCAAGGATAAGGCAGCAATGACTGCCGAAGGATCATGCACACCTAGTACCGGCAAGAAGGCTAAAGCGGAAAGTCCTGGCAAGGAGGCTGCCGTGTGCGCTGACTATCGGGAGACTGCGGCTGCCGAGAAGGCCGAGAAAGGCGACGGACCATACTGCAAAATTTATCATACCAAGGGACATGATCTTTAAGAGTGTCATCAGGTTGAGCAGCTTGTTAAGAAGCAAAGGGCAGAATATGAGAAGCGTGATAAGGAAAAAGTCAGAATACCGATGGTAGTAAGGGCCAAGGTGGTGAAGGAAATCGCCCCGGCAAACCCTTCTGGAACCAAGGAAAACCCACCAGGGGTCGAGAGAAGGAAACTTGCGATGATGAGAGTGATGGAGGGGATGAAGAGGAAACTAGCGAGCAGGAGTTCCAGAAGGCCACTGATGCCCTGTGCATTGATGGGGGTGCATCCCTGCACTCCTCTCACCGCCAACTCTAACGGTGGGCACATGAGGTCAATGTCGTGGAACCAATGGCAGAGGCTCGGAAGCCGCTCAAATGGTCACTCACGCCCATCATCTTTGACATGGAGGACCATACCGACCACACCACTGCGGTATGATGTTTGCCATTGTTGGTCTCTCCAACAATTCGCAACCTCAAGGTCACAAAGATGTTGGTGGACGGCGTGGCCAGGTTGAATCTGATTTCCCCAAAGGTCATCAGCACACTTCAGATAGCAGAAGAAGAGCTAAAGGTCACCGGTGTCGGATGTGGGGTTCGGGCAAACCCTTAAGGTTCAAACTCTGGGATGTGCGCGAAATCTTTCCCTCCTACCGATCTACGCCCTAGCTCGCTAAGATCTCGCGGACGAACTCGACGAACTCGCAACACAGAAAGACACGAGATTTATACTGGTTCGGGCCACCGTTGTGGTGTAATACCATACTCCAGTGTGGTGGTGGTGGATTGCCTCTGGGGCTGATGATGAACAGTACAAAGGAAGAACAACCTCCTGAGGTTGAGGTGTTCTTGTGCTTGTGTAGTTGAGGATGATCTGAATCGGTTCGAGATCAGTTGCCCCCACTGTGGTGGCTAGTCCTATTTATAGAGGCCCTGGTCCTCTTCCCAAATATCGAGCGGGAAGGGAGCGAACAACGGCTGGCCAATTTAAAGGGGGACAGCTAGTACAAGCTATCCTGACAAAAGCGGTCTTCGCCTGCGAAAAGCTCTGGTGGTGACGCCGTCTTGGGCTCCACGATGACCTCCGTCTTGCCGTCCTTCTGGTCTTGGTCTCGTTGCATCGATATAGCAACCTTTGCCTGATGCCTCGGTACTCTTCGCGTGCGCTGGCCTCCTTAGCACCAAAGAGGAAATAAGGACGCTGCGCACGCTGGCGCCTGCCTGGCGCCCTCCTGGTGCCGTTCATCATAGCTCACGTCACAAGAGCCTCGTGAGGTTTGCCCCGCCTTGATATCTCCGCTCCTCGTGAGCCTGCCTGGCTAGGCCACTCTAGAGGAGGTCTTGTGTCGTCCGCCTCGCAAGGCTTGGACCCTCGCGACGGTCTTGGATGCCTTGTTGATGAAGATGGGCCGTACGGCCTGCTGTCTTAGCCACGCTGTGGGCCGGAGGCAGGCAAGTCTGAGGACCCCCGTTCCCAGAACGCCGACAACCGGCACGTTTCAAGGAGTTAATCCCGGCAGGAGTCATCCTAAGGGAAACATCACGTTGCCAGTGACATTTGGAGGGAAGCTAAACTATCGGACCGAGAAGATTGTGTTCGATGTGGTCGACCTCCCCCTGCCGTACAATGGGATCCTTGGACGCCCAGCCCTGGCTAAATTCACGGCGGCATCCCACTATCCCTATAACACCTTGAAGATGCCCGGGCCGGTAGGAGTCATTCCCATCCCGCCAGATGAGAAGGACACAATCATTTGTGTGGACAAGATGTACCGGGACGCAGTCGCGGCAGAGGCAGCGGCAGCAACAGTTCTTGCCAAGGAGGTCGGAGGAAAGAAGAAGGATAGCAGGGACGCTGGCAAGGAATCCGGGAAGCGTACCTCTGCAGAGTGCGCTGCGTGTTGATGACTTGCCGGAGAGTTCTAGCAGCAAAAGATCCAAGGTTGCTGCACCACAAGTAAAGAATGTCCCGGTAGGGCTGGTTGGCGTTGACGGTACCTTCACTATCAGCGCCGCCCTTGATGACAAATAGGAAAGCGCGCCCGTTGCCTTCCTGCGGGAGAATATCAATGTGTTTGCCTGGCAACCATCTGATATCCCTGGTGCTCCCAGGGAGGTAATCGAGCACCACCTAGCTGTCTGCCCACACGCCCGACTTGTCAAGCAGAAAGTCCGGAAGCAGGCCTTGGAGAGGCAGTAGTTTAGTGCAAAGGAGATTAAGAAGCTTGAGGCAGCTGGTTTGGTCAGAGGAGTGCTGCATCCAACATGGTTAGCAAATCCAGTGGTTGTTCGCAAGGCTAACGGGAAATGGAGGCTTTGCATAGATTTCACAGATCTCAACAAGGCTTGCCCGAAGGACCCATTTCCCTTGACGCGCATCGATCTGATTGTGGATTCCACTTCAGGTTGTGATTCGCTCTCCTTTCTAGATGCATACTCTGGGTATCATCAAATCTTCATGTCCAAGGAAGACGAAGAGAAGACCTCCTTCATCACCCCATGTGGTACGTACTATTTTATCTGCATGGCATTCGAATTAAAGAGTGATGGGTCTACTTTTGGAAGGGCAGTCCAGATTGGTTTTGAGCCAAAGTTGCATAGAAACATGAGGCTTATATGGATAATATTGTGGTCAAAACCAAGGACAGAGCAACCCTCATCCAGGACTTGGAGGAGCCGTTTGCCAATTTGCGCAAGATCAACTAGAAGCTCAACCCGGAGAAGTGTGTGTTTGGCGTTCCCTCCGGTAAGCTACTTGGGTTCTTTGTATCCCATCGAGGGATCGAGGCCAACCCACAGAAGATCAAAGATATCGAGCAGATCCAGGCGCTAAGGACAGTCAAGGATGTGAGGCGTCTGACAGGGTGCGTTGCCACTGTAAGCAGATTCATTTCAAAGTCTGCTGAGCGCGCCCTACCGTTCTTCAAAATCCTGAAGAAGGCAGGACCCATGAAGTGGACCCCGGAAGCAGATGCAGCTTTGCAAGAGTTGAAGGCCTACTTATCCTCTGTGCCAACCTTGGTTGCCCCTAAACCCCAAGAGTCATTGCTGCTATATTTGGTGGCAACCAATCAAGTGGTTAGTGTGGCCTTGGTGGCACAGCGGGAAGTGGAAGAAGCGGAAAGTGAGCAAGGACCAGCAAACCTAGATAAGGATCAGGACAGAAATAAGCACGGCAGCGAGGGCGACCCCAAGGACGCAGCAAAGAAGAAAGTGGTGCAGCGCCCAGTGTACTTCGTAAGTTCCCTGCTGCAAGGAGCTAGATCGAGGTACTCTCGTGTGCAATAATTGATCTTTGGTCTCATCATAGCCTCAAGGAAACTGCACCACTACTTCCAAGCCCATGAAGGAGAACTGAGCCTACCGGGCAAAAAATAAAGGGACCATCCCCCGCCAATCTCTTTTCTCCAAAGGCCACTACGACCATCCTGGCTGAAGCAATGTTCAAGTCCGGAGATGGGAGCACCTGAGTTTCAAAGAGTGGTGAGGTTTTCTCATGCACAAGTTTCAGCTCATAGAACACTTATGGAAAAGAGTTAAAACTTATCTGTTTGGCTTGCCTGAGATCGTAGCGTTGGTCCATCTTCCTAACTCCCTGTAGAGGCCAAGCCCACGGCAGGAACTTGCAGCCTTATGCAGATGGGAATGATGCAAGATGCGATCCTATCTATATGCATATGCAATGTTCATGAAATGCAACTCTGTCGGGGGCCCCGTAATGCCCTTTCTTGTCCCTTTCCTCCTAGGCACGGCGGCAGAAGGCGAAGGGGGCAAAAGGAGCGCCTGGGCGGACAACCAGCCTGGCCCTGTCGGGCTCCAGGAGAGGTAGCCTGGCGGGGATGGGAAGACGCCGACGAACGCGTTGATGGAGCGCATGGCGAAGGCGACCCGTCAACCGCCACCACCAGGGCCAGCAGGACTCAGCAAGGCTAACGGAGCCGCAACCCATGAGGAAGGTTGCCGGGGCCCAGCTGGAAGGCTGCCGAAAGAAGCTGGGAAGCACCATCCCCACCTGTGCATCCAACTCCCCGGTGTCGGTGCAACAAACCCTGGGCAAGATCGAAGCACCAGCCAAGTTAGAGTTCAAAGGACCAAGAGATTCGAAGGACCAACATGCAAATCAGAAGGATCAAGATCAAGCCAAACAAGTAGAACATCACCAAGAGAAAAGCCTCCCTTGCTGGGCAGGCGAGCCCGGCAAGGGGCAAGGTCACCCCCAGAAGCAGGCGACCAAAGCGCCCCGGCAGGGCCTGCCGGGGCTCACGGAGGCAAAACCACCTCACCAACCACTCCATCATGACCCACATCGTCGATCAGTGTGGTGTCAAGCTGCAAAGTTACTGAGTGGCAGTCATTCACCACATGGCTGCCTCTCCTTACAGGGAAAACCACAGACGAGACCCGTCCTGCGACCTGTCAAGCAAACAGGTGCGGAGCTGGCAAGATAGTCGGGCAACCAGCGATGTGACACTAAGTTGTGCATTTAATGCGCCCTATCAGCCTGCAGAGTTAGGTATGATAGCACTGTTTGCTATCATATCAGTGCATAGTGACTACTTTGCCATTATGGTGACCCCTTGATCTATAAAAGGAGGCCTGTGGCAACTGTAGAAAGGGTTAGAAGGTTGGATAACTCACACCCCCATACGCGCGTAGTCGCTACTGCCCCAAGGCAAACCCTGCCGGGCAAGTGTACTATGCTCACCACCACCTTTTCCACCATCAATCCATCAAAGCAGGAGTAGGGTTTCACTACTGCAGGATGCTGCTAACGCGACACTATGATCAGGGACCTTTCAACGAAACTATGTGTGATGCCATAATCGCAAATAGTGGTGTAAAAAACCGTCAAAAACGTGTAAAACATTTGCGATGGAGGATGCATCAAACACGGTTTAGATTTTAGTTGCGTGTGCGATGCAAGGCATACGGTTCAGCTCAATTAACTGTTTGTGATGAGGAGGAACAAAAGAAACGAGCAGCCAGATGAAGGTGTGTGCGATGTACAGCATGCGGTTCATTCGGATGAACTGTTTGTGATTAGGAAACACGAAAGAAACGGTCAGCTAGATCAAGGTGTGTGCGATATACGGCATGCGGTTCACTCGGATGACCTGTTTGCGTTGAGACATGAGAACAGAAACGGTTCAACTGAAGAAGATGTGTGTGATACGTGACAAACAAGTCTGTAATCAGAAATGTGTGCGAAGACCGATAACAACATAGGCGATTACTGCTAACAAGCTATGTGTGTTGTGAGCAAACGATAGCTGGTATACAATTGTGATTGATTGATGAAAACATCACCGACGGGTTCCATTGTTTGGTCCGTGTGCGTTGTGATTTTCTTTGTCCACACAACATCTATGCTCTGTCTATAGAGCATCAACATATATACTTAAAAAGACAGCATTGCATAACCAAATTAAGCATACAATTACACAAGTGACTACACACATAACATTTCCACACACCAAAGTAAGCATTTACATGCATACTAAAGTAGGAGAAACGAGGATCTAATCATCTACTTATTGTTGTGACGACGCTTGCCATTGCTCTGCTTTCGGTTGGATGCCTGGCCATTTTGGGGAAGGAGGCACTTCCTCATGTCAACGATCCTCCTGTACATGTCGTAGCTCGTATACGCCTCCTTGGCCACGTACACGACGTGAGCTTTGTCGAGTTTCTCCATCCAGTCCGAGTGCCAGGCACGCTTGCCCTTGTTGCACGAATCCTTCATGTCTCTGTAGTAGGGGTCGATGATGGCCTCGGCGAGGTGAACTAGTGAGTCCTTCTGATGCTCCTTGCTGCCCCAGATCTTGTATTGGCCCTGGATGTCGACAAGATTCTGGCAGGCGATGCCCGAATTCTCGAGCGCCTTTACATCGTTGGTGATGTCCACCGTAGCGAACATGTAGTAGGGGTTGTTGACAAACCTGGCGAAACGCTCGCAAGGCCTTGTGGCCAGGCAGTAGTGGTACCGAGGACGTGGTGGCGCACGCACATCTGGGTGACGGTGACCTTGGGACGAGACCTGACACGAGCGTGGGTGTACTCGAGGTCGAACCCGACCACCTTGTACTTCTCCTCGGCAAGCAACAGCTCCATGATGTGGACGGAGTGCTTCACCCAGACCGGGTCGTTGGTGTACACCACCGAGAGGTATGAACCTTCTATGGGTGTCCAACACGGCACGCATGGTGAACTACTGCTCATCGTCGGCAGCCGCTCAGAGCGCCATTGGAGCTGCGCAGGATACCCTCTAAGAATTTCTCGTGGTGGGTGTACTTCTTGCAATGTTGGGGCGTGATCGAAAGGTTGAAGAGACAGAAGGGTTAAATGTCCGCTGTAATAAATGGGGGCCGGCCGGCCAGTAATCAATACGTCTTGTCACGGCGTTCATAGCGGAGGATTCCAATGCACGCTTGACAACACCGCACCGCACGCGTGGGCTCGAAGAGGCACCAAATGTATCATCGGTGAGCCTATTCCCGCTCTACCGTGTTGTTTACCATGCAAGCTTCCCGCCCGGCTAGTTTGGCCAAGCGTCAACTAGAAGAGGGACAAATCCTAGGCATTTATTGGCAAAAAGCTTTGTAAAAATAAAGTGTGTGGAATGACTTCGGTCATAAGTTTCCTCGTGGGTGATGAGGTCAAAGTTACGCAGAAGGGTGATGATGGACACTCGAGTGCGATAATTAATTCTGCGCTCTACAGTGCACACGGTGGAAGAAACCAATTGTGTGCAATAATGTCGAAGGTCGCAGTTGAGTTAGCTATACAGTTCGTGTGCTGTGAGATCGACAAGGTAAACAGATTCGAGAATGGTTAATAAAATCTAAGACCATTGCATATTAAGGTCAAAATAGTACTAGCAATATACGAGTCTGATACGATGCCATTTCAATGATTGTACCACAAAAGCTCGAAATGTTACAAGGTTACAATTCCAGAGTTATATGGCTCAAATTCTAAGATTACAAGGTTCAAACTAATATTAGAAATGAAATTCAGCTCATCAGCTGCAAAAGCTCGCACTGATCCGCTGAACATGGATATCAAAGAGGTTCAAACTAATATCACCGCTTCTAAGTCTGGTTTCGAAACCTCACAATTTTTGCAAAGGGGTCAGCCACTGAGAAGTCATGTATGGGGTTGACACGATGACTACTATCATCTGAAGTTCCAAAATGAAATTCAGCGTTTTTGGAGCCTACTCCATTCTGGCGCAAGCGCCGATCAACAAACCATTAATTTTTGCGAAATAAATGTAGGGCAAACCTCATTTCCTTCAGCACCCTTGCTCTTAGAACAAAGAACCTGGCGAATAGAATCCCCGGTAAGGTCCCTCGGTAGGAGTTCAAATTAATTTCTGAGAGATGCAGATCTAGGCATTCGACGTGATTGTTATATTGTATCACATTATCCACCACTGGGCCTAATCTTATCTGCAAAAGAAGAAAATGTGTTAGTGCCTACATGCAGTTTTGAACATTACTACAGGCCTATTTGGTTTGCAGGATTTGTAAAATGCACTAACATGCCATCTTCGATCTGACATGATTAACATGGGCATTTGATTACATTCTAGAAAAATGTAGCCTTCTTCACAAGAGGTTGGAGTGGATGAAAAGTTCCCTAAGAAAACTAGTACAGATGAATCCTTAGGAGAAATGCTTATTGATCGTAACCATATGGATCAAGCAACCAATATGGGGGTGGAACATGTATGTACTGAAATCCTCCAAAAGAATCCTTCAGAAGTCGTAGTACATTGTCATTGTAAACTTGGAAAAATGTGTCACAAATTGAACTCCCTTATTGTTAACATTTAACAGGAAAGGAACATCACATCGATATATAGCTTCTCCAGGCATGGAAAGCATCTCAGTAAACTGACAACTTGCTCCAGGTTGGGGCCGATAGATTCTAGTGCCAAGACCTTCACTGTGCGCAGTTTTGGGGTCAAGCTTGTCGGAATCATTTTCTGAATGACAGACGAACAAACATCTTGAAAATTAGAAATAATGTTAATTTGTTGAAGGAGAGGTAGAAGGCGGCTGTTGTACCTGAATGGGTGTGGATCCAATAACAAGTTTGGAGTATTTGTGAGACGAGTAGCCCACCACTGTCAATTTTGGCGCAGAAATGTCATTGATTCTTGTTGGACATTCTTGATCAACTACAAGTAATCTCTCAAGTGCAGGTGTGTCCTCCAGGACCATACCATGGCACACATCTTGTGATGTCTTCCTGCCGCACCAGCAATACACATAAATAGTCCGGAGAGTCATGGAGGTGATGTGGAAGGTACTCAACCCATTGATCGCCTGAAGAAAAAGGTACTCGAGTGCAGTACAGCCATGGAGCAGGCGCTCCATGTCACCATTTGAGAGGTAGACGGCGACGAGCTCAAGGTGCTTCAGTCGTGGTAGAATAAGAGCGGGCCCGTCATTAAGGGGGGGTGGCAGTTCCTGAACTTGGCGACATGCAGTGTGGGCACGAGGTGGAGTGCGGACGTTGGCAGCGCCCGCATATGCCCATCATCAAAAGTGAGCTCCTCGAGCTGATCTAGGGCGGGGATCGGAACCAGTCATCAAGCTTGGCTCGGTCCTTGCCGTTGGAACGGAACTTGCCCATTCTAAGGCCTTTGGTTGGGCCAAGGTGACTGCCGAGGATCTTGGAGAATGCATCCAAGCTTTTGCGATAGCCATGGCGGAGCTCGTGGGTGTCGTTGAGGTCGAGCGGGCTGGAGTTCCATAGGGGGCGCCACCGTCGGGAAAGGACGGCTGTCCGTGCCCCATATTTGATTGGGAGGAGGGAGATGATGACTATCAACCTATCATCGGGGAGGCTGCTGATGAAGTCTAGGCCTGCTGGAGTCGCTTGCGGTTCTAGCTCGCCCCGCCTTTGCTTGTTGGCAGCCCCGTTCTCCACCTCTGGAGTCTCCTTGTCAGCGGCGCTTTCTGATAGAAATGGGAGTACATGGAATATTTAGTTAAAAGAGGGCAATAAAAAAGTGTATTGGTAACTAGAAGTTATTAGGTAGGAATATAGTAAGAAAAGGGAATAACAATTGGTTGCTTAAATACTACACAATTCATTTGACATTGCTGGGTAAGTCAAAATGCAGATAGTTGAAAAGAAAACTTACTTCAAACAAAGTCTGGACGGATGATTTTGTCGGGGAAGTTAGCATATATCTCATGACCAGGCCCTTTTATGTGCAGGGCAATTTTAGTGCCAGCTTTCAGTACATAAAACATAGAAATTTCTTTCCAAAAGCCAGTGCCAAAATAGGAGTCACCACGTTCATCAAGTCTTACAGTAGCAATGATTGTAAATCCATGGTTCTGTGTAGTATGACATCCGTGCAGCCTTGATCTATGTAAAGGGAAAAATTGTGCACTACATAATCTGTTGCATAGCATGGGATGTGCTGCAGAAAATGGTAGGATTGTTAAAGAAAATATGGTAATATGCAAATATGGGCCCAAATTGAAAGAACTGTACAGCAGTTGAAATCGAAGGACAAAAATCTATAATTAAACAGATAGGGTAAACATGATGTCATGGAAATATGAGAGTACTCGAAAGAACAATACATGATTAATTTGCCTAATATAGAAAGAAGAGGGGGAAAATCCCCTTTCACGTATAATGTGCATGTGGCACCTTTTATCCAAATGTAGCAACATTTAGAATATGTTCAGGAAAGTAGGTCATGCCAACCGATTTAGGGTGAGATTGAACATACCGCGCGCGTCCTCAAGTTATTTGGTACGGTGAGACGGAACCTCTAGTGGAGGTCGCAAAGTCCTGAAGTGTCGGTGCACTGTACATTCTATGAATGAAAGAAAACCCTCAAATCAGCTCGAATAAAATGAATTCACGGTGATTTCCGCCGGGTGATTAAAGGAGGTAGATGAACTGGGATAAGAGATGAGATAATATCTCATTAAATTAGTTACCTTATCGTCCATGAGAAAGAACCCTCAGTACGGCAGATTCCCCAACCGAGCGGAGCTGGGTCGACCGCGAGTAGCGTCGAGAAAGTCGATGGCGATAGGCGGCGGCAAGCGGAAGTGGCATAATGTGGTGGGCTTTGCCAGCAGCCTGGCGGCGGCGGCAAGCGTCGTGCTAAGTGGTTACCGCCGCGATAGGCGGTGCCATGGCATAGACGCGGAGGAGCTTGTGTAGGTGTGAATGGGGAAAGTACCGGAGGGGGTGGTGGGCGGGGTGAGGGTTTTTGTGACGTGGGGATGGTGAGGGTTTTCTTTTTTCTTTTTTGAATTGGGTGGTGAAGGTTTTCTGTCCCACAAAGAATTTTGGGGGCGACGGTTTGCTAGAGCGAACCGTGTGTGATTGATGCAACAGGCAAAATGAAAGTCATTGCACACGGTTCCAATTTTGGGAATCATGTGTGATTGACGTCCTACCTCCGTCCTGGTTTATTGGTCCCCCTTTGTGATTTTTACCAAATATTTAACATACTCAGACATCGATAATAAGCGTACATGTACATAAGCATAGTTCAACCATAAGTATATAGTTCAACCATCATTAAGCATACTGAAGGGTACATAGTTTGATCCATCCCACATCTCATCTCACATGTCGGAACGATCCTGAAGCTTCTCCAGGTACTCGGCGTACACGCCGTGCGCCACCCTGCGAGAATACTTCTGCTTGAAGGAGCCAACAGCCCATCCTCTTGCATGCGCCAGAACACTTAGATACGCGTCATGAAGCGTCTGGTTGCAAAATGGGCATCCATAGCCGCCGTTCCAGGTCCTAATACGCCGGTTATGCATTCCCGCATAAAGCTCCCTCAGGATTTGTCTCTTATACCTTCTCTGGCCATCTTCATCCTCGCTGTCCACATCGTCAGACAGCACCTATACAAATAGTAAAACAAATTTGGCATCAAATCAATGATTACATGTCGTGAACTAGGATTAGGAATTTATGGCTAATTATTTATACATATCCAGAGATTATGGTTTGATTTTTAAGCACAGTCTTCTATGTACAGAACAATCTTGAAGAAAATAATGGCACAAACATATGTAGGTCATTCAAAATCAATTCCCAAGTCCTGGCTAGGAATTATTAGCATCAACACTAACCCTAAGTCGGATTACTAGCAGAAATCATTTGCACAGATGAAACAACTAATCACTTAACTTGTACCATTCAAACAATCAATACACTACACGGATCTAACGAAACTTACTCAGATTTCATGGAATGGGAGAACATAACCATAGGATTTCTATTCCAAAAAGGGGGAGGTAGGAGTAACCAGAGAAACCATATGATCTATTTGACACATAAATGGGTATACATGACTGACCAGTTGTCCATCATCGTCTGAGTCATCGCCGGAGTGGTCGTCCGAGACATTGCTGGGGTCGTCACTAGAGTCGGTGTGGAACTCCGCCTCCGGCTGTGGAAGCTCAAAACCGTCGATGACGTCAGGGTGCAGTGATAACTCACCGGCGGTGACGGCAACCTCTGTCTCCATCTCCAGGCCGTGCTCCGGTGCTTTAGCAGCCCCGGCGTCGCCACTCCCTCCGATGGGGCGCTTCAGTGGCATCCTCATACATTGACGGCTTTGAGGACTAAGAGCGGCGTCGAGGATGCAAGCAGAGAGAGAGAGGATTGTGTGTGTGTGGCGAGAATGGGGGGTGCGCCGCTCGGGAGCACCATTAATATGGAGTATTTGGAGTTGTGGGAGAGAGGCGGGCGGCGGTCAAACCGATGGCTCACCTCCCGGTGAGCCTGCGCACCCGACAGTTGGCATTCCTACCAAAGTTTCACACAGCTACTCGCACGCCTCCCAATTACACTGCAACGAGCACGCCTCCGTCAATTCACACACCTGCACGCATGCCTCCCCGTCTGCCTGCGCGGCGGACTGCTCGCATGCGTCCCGTCAACTCACGCCTACCCGCACGGCACATAGGTCGCGTGGCGGCACGTATATTGTCTTTCTATTTGGATGATTAATGCAGCCACTTTATTGCTTAACTGAAGCATGGCACGTATCCATTGTTGGTCTAACACTCACGGTTCGAATAAATAATCTGTTTGGGATATTGGTTCCTAATTATTAATAATCTCCCATTTGTAATTAGATAAAGATTACATCAAAACTGGTTTCAAATTTGACTCCAAAAAGTACAATGCCACTTTGTATTGGTGTCCATATGACAACACGATAAGTTTCATGAACTGTAAATAAGTTTTGGATGTACTAGAATTTAAAAATCAAGATTCTCAATGTTTGAAATTTGTTGCACAGGGAGTAAACATGCAGCCAGTGAGACACATGTGTTTTTGCAATCCATTTAGGTGCACTGTCACGTGTGCACGTAGCTCAAATTTGATTTTTGCACATTACACCCGTAGAAAAACAATCAGTTAATGTACTAAAATGTCTTAATGATCTCTATGTTTTTTTTGAAATTAAAACATCCCTCCTTTGGTAACATATGTTCACCGCGGGATAATTAATTTAACATGCATCGTAGTTGTGGTGGATTCGCGGTGTGTGTGTAGGTGTGTGCATCTGGGGGTGGCGGGTGGCTCGCAGTATACTACGAGTTGTAAGCCACCGTGTGGGTTGGACGTTTTTTTAGGCAGACCGGTGCCACATCAGAGTCGTGAAATTGTTATTTAAAACATTACAGAACCCTTTCACACATACATGTTTTGGCCACATGCAGTCGATGCTTGTCCTCCACGACACTCGATACTCGCGCGTGACGCTTTCTGTGGGCCCGCGAGGTTGTCGTCCATCACTTTGACGAACAGCTGGCAGTGAGGTTAATTTGACCAGCAAGGTAGAATCTTTTTTGTTTGTGTTATGGTGGTATATAGTACGCGTTGAAGAGGTGGGAGGGGACTAGCATATATACTATATGTACGGGTCCGTGAACAACTACACCTCACTTAGTGTCGGGACTTTTTGGTTTCCGAGGCACGTGCCACATCAAAATTTTGAAATTGGCTATTCAAACATCACATAACACATTTTTGGGCCACATGCATGCACGTGGTGCTTATCATAGCTAGGACACTCACGTGTGACGCTTCCATCTGTGGGCCCACGAGGCCATCATCGATGCATGCATGCATCACTTTAACCTACATCGGGAGAGGTTAATTAATTTCACCGTCGATGAGGATTCTTTTGGGTTGTACATATATTACGGCAGGAGCATATAGTATGCAGTGAATAGGTGGGAAGGGGACCATCATATGTAGTACGCTTCATGAAACCTCGCTCTGTGTGGGTGCATGGTTTACGGTTTTTGAGGCATGTGGCACATCAAAGTTGCATTTTGGGTATTCAACATATATATGTTTGGCCCACATGCAAAGCGGTGGTGGTTGTCCTCTCGCACCCACTTAAGCGGTTATCAGCGATATCGATGCTTTCCATCTGTGGGCCCGCTTGGTCCATCTCTACTTTTTGCTTGACAACAAGAGAGATTAATTTAACTTAGGAGGGGATTATTATTTTTGCTCTGGGATGACATGCATGATACAGTTTGAGCACACACACATGCATGTGTACGCATAAATCCCTCCCATCGAGTCGAAGTGGCTAGTACAATGACACATCATGAACCGATCTCGCTCTGTGTGGGGAGCTAGTGTATGATTTTTGATGCACACGCCACATCAATGTTGTGAAATGGTATTCAAACATGCATGCACGCATCACCTCCATACATATGGATGTAGTGGTTTCCTTCGAACGGTACGCTCCCTCGCGTGGTTATCGGCGGCAAGCCTATATATTCGTGGGTCCGCGTGGACATCCATGAGCACCTTGACCAACAACACGATAGGTTACCATGGCGGATTCTTCATTTGGTTCGTGTTATCGTAGTATAGGTCATGGTGAGATTCAGACCTTAAGTTTGAGCGCATATACTATGCATCGTCCACCTAACCCTCACTCAGTGTGGGGATTTCTAGTTCAAAATCACGATGCCACATCAAAGTTGTTCCATTGTTACTCAAAAACACACCTCTCCATACATATGTTTGGGCCACATGCATGCAGTGGTTGTCTTTGGGACTAGCTACTTGCATGATTATTTGCGAGCTAGCCCATCTCCAGGGTCGCATGGACGGCCTTCACTTTGACCAACAACAAGAGAGAGGTTGTATGACCAAGGTGGATTATTCTTGGTCCATTTTACGATCCATCTTGGTGAGATATGCCTCTCTGTCCCGCCGACTGAAAGTGTGTGGGGGGTTGCTATTTCGCACTTTGCTAGGTGAACCTCGGTTGGGGGGCAATGCATTCATAGCTTAGGATTCCCTTCGTGGTGACATGAGGGGGCTGCTAGCTACTCTGCACTTTTCTAGGTGAACCTCGGTTGGGGGCATGCATTCATAGCTTAGGATTCCCTTCATGCCGACACGAGGGAGGGGGGCTGCTAGCTACTTCTCACTTCGCTAGGTGAACCTCGGTTGGGGGGGCATGCATTCATAGCTTAGGATTCCCTTCGTGCCAACACGAGGGAGGGGGCTGCTAGCTACTTCGCACTTTGCTAGGTGAACCTCGGTTGGGGGGCATGCATTCATAGCTTAGGATTCCCTTCGTGCCGACACGAGGGAGGAGGGGGGCTGCTAGCTACTTCGCACTTTGCTAGGTGAACCTCGGTTGGGGGGAGGCGGCATGCATTCATAGCTTAGGATTCCCTTCGTGCCAACACGAGGGGGGGTGGGGGCAAGCAATACCGTGCACTTTGCGAGAGAGGTGCCACATCGAAGTTGCATTTGGTATTTGAAAATCAAACCACCCTTTCATACATAAATTTGGTCCACATGCAAGTGTGTTCATGTTCTGACCCTCTCCCGCGTCATTTTTTCACCAAATTTATGAACATTAGACAAGTCCGATGACGCAACAGACACGATTCACTCAAACTAATCGTGTGCCACGCGGGTGCCCCTGTTACACACACATCCGCACAGTACATTGGGCTCCACGAGGCTCCCCCTCTCAAAAATATCTGCCCGCCTCGAGGGTTTTTCTGTTTCATAACACACGGTTGTTATCTCCGGACCATGTGCGATGTTTCTTGTTCCCAATCCCGCCTGCATCCCTAGAAAATATTTGCCCGCCTCGAGGATTTTTCTGTTTCATAACACACGGTTGTTATCTTTGGACCGTGTGCGCTGCACTATCATCAAAATTTTCAATAGCCCGGCATTTCACTCCCGCGTTTGACTCCCTCGTAGTAAAATTTTGGGTACCCGCATCATTTCCTCAAACACCCCCCTCCACACACACACACACAGACACACCAAAACCTCCTCTGGCGTGCGCACACACACACACTCCCCCTCCCTCGCTCGAAACCCTAGAAAGGTTCCCGCCGCCGCTGCCACCGCCGCAAGGCCTCCATTGTCAACATCTGCCAGTTTGCCCATGCAGCTTACCCACCGATCTCCATACCCAGGCCGCCGTGAGTTTCTTAGATGACGCCTGCCAAACGCCCCCTTTCCCACAGATCCCCATCCCCCACTCCAGAGCGTCGCAGCCTAAGCCCGGCTATGCTTCCCGTGGAGCTCGAGAGCGACTGGCCCAAAAGAGGTGTATAGCGGTCTCTTCGCCCGACATCGCCGAGGAAGCTGGTATACAATTGTGAATGATTGATGAAAACATAACCGACGGGTTCCATTGTTTGGTCCGTGTGCGTTGTGATTTTCTTTGTCCGCACAACATCTATGCTCTGTCTATAGAGCATCAACATATATACTTAAAAAGACAGCATTGCATAACCAAATTAAGCATACAATTACACAAGTGACTACACACATAACATTTCCACACACCAAAGTAAGCATTTACATGCATACTAAAGTAGGAGAAACGAGGATCTAATCATCTACTTATTGTTGTGACGACGCTTGCCATTGCTCTGCTTTCGGTTGGATGCCTGGCCGTTTTGGGGAAGGAGGCACTTCCTCATGTCAACGATCCTCCTGTACATGTCGTAGCTCGTATACGCCTCCTTGGCCACGTACACGACGTGAGCTTTGTCGAGTTTCTCCATCCAGTCCGAGTGCCAGGCACGCTTGCCCTTGTTGCATGAATCCTTCATGTCTCTGTAGTAGGGGTCGATGATGGCCTCGGCGAGGTGAACTAGTGAGTCCTTCTCATGCTCCTTGCTGCCCTAGATCTTGTATTGGCCCTGGATGTCGACAAGATTCTGGCAGGCGATGCCCGAATTCTCGAGCGCCTTTACATCGTTGGTGATGTCCACCGTAGCGAACATGTAGTAGGGGTTGTTGACAAACCTGGCGAAACGCTCGCAAGGCCTTGTGGCCAGGCAGTAGTGGTACCGAGGACGTGGTGGCGCACGCACATCTGGGTGACGGTGACCTTGGGACGAGACCTGACACGAGCGTGGGTGTACTCGAGGTCGAACCCGACCACCTTGTACTTCTCCTCGGCAAGCAACAGCTCCATGATGTGGACGGAGTGCTTCACCCAGACCGGGTCATTGGTGTACACCATCGAGAGGTCCATGAACCTTCTGTGGGTGTCCAACACGGCACGCATGGTGAACTGCTGCTCATCGTCGGCTGCCGCTCAGAGCGCCATTGGAGCCGCGCAGGATACCCTCTAAGAATTTCTCGTGGTGGGTGTGCTTCTTGCAATGTTGGGGCGTGATCGAAAGGTTGAAGAGACAGAAGGGTTAAATGTCCGCTGTAATAAATGGGGGCCGGCCGGCCAGTAATCATCACGTCTTGTCACGGCGTTCATAGCGGAGGATTCCAATGCACGCTTGACAACACCGCACCGCACGCGTGGGCTCGAAGAGGCACCAAATGTATCATCGGTGAGCCTATTCCCGCGCTACCGTGCTGTTTACCATGCAAGCTTCCCGCCCGGCTAGTTTGGCCAAGCGTCAGCTAGAAGAGGGACAAATCCTGGGCATTTATTGGCAAAAAGCTTTGTAAAAATAAAGTGTGTGGAATGACTTCGGTCATAAGTTTCCTCGTGGGTGATGAGGTCAAAGTTACGCAGAAGGGTGATGATGGACACTCGAGTGCGATAATTAATTCTGCGCTCTACAGTGCACACGGTGGAAGAAACCAATTGTGTGCAATAATGTCGAAGGTCGCAGTCGAGTTAGCTATACAGTTCGTGTGCTGTGAGATCGACAAGGTAAACAGATTCGAGAATGGTTAATGAAATCTAAGACCATTGCATATTAAGGTCAAAATAGTACTAGCAATATACGAGTCTGATACGATGCCATTTCAATGATTGTACCACAAAAGCTCGAAATGTTACAAGGTTCCAATTCCAGAGTTATATGGCTCAAATTCGAAGATTACAAGGTTCAAACTAATATTAGAAATGAAATTCAGCTCATCAGCTGCAAAAGCTCGCACTGATCCGCTGAACATGGATATCAAAGAGGTTCAAACTAATATCACCGCTTCTAAGTCTGGTTGTGAAACCTCACAATTTTTGCAAAGGGGTCAGCCACTGAGAAGTCATGTATGGGGTTGACACGGTGACTACTATCATCTGAAGTTCCAAAATGAAATTCAGCATTTTTGGAGCCTACTCCATTCTGGCGCAAGCGCCGATCAACAAACCATTAATTTTTGCGAAATAAATGTAGGGCAAACCTCATTTCCTTCAGCACCCTTGCTCTTAGAACAAAGAACCTGGCAAATAGAATCCCCGGTAAGGTCCCTCGGTAGGAGTTCAAATTAATTTCTGAGAGATGCAGATCTAGGCATTCGACGTGATTGTTATATTGTATCACATTATCCACCACTGGGCCTAATCTTATCTGCAAAAGAAGAAAATGTGTTAGTGCCTACATGCAGTTTTGAACATTACTACAGGCCTATTTGGTTTGCAGGATTTGTAAAATGCACTAACATGCCATCTTCGATCTGACATGATTAACATGGGCATTTGATTACATTCTAGAAAAATGTAGCCTTCTTCACAAGAGGTTGGAGTGGATGAAAAGTTCCCTAAGAAAACTAGTACAGATGAATCCTTAGGAGAAATGCTTATTGATTGTAACCATATGGATCAAGCAACCAATATGGGGGGTGGAACATGTATGTACTGAAATCCTCCAAAAGAATCCTTCAGAAGTCGTAGTACATTGTCATTGTAAACTTGGAAAAATGTGTCACAAATTGAACTCCCTTATTGTTAACATTTAACAGGAAAGGAACATCACATCGATATATAGCTTCTCCAGGCATGGAAAGCATCTCAGTAAACTGACAACTTGCTCCAGGTTGGGGCCGATAGATTCTAGTGCCAA
Source organism: Triticum aestivum (assembly GCF_018294505.1). Lineage (NCBI taxonomy): Eukaryota > Viridiplantae > Streptophyta > Magnoliopsida > Poales > Poaceae > Triticum > Triticum aestivum. The sequence goes on along the minus strand of NC_057811.1, from coordinate 191,981,952 downwards.
GACCTTCACTGTGCGCAGTTTTGGGGTCAAGCTTGTCGGAATCATTTTCTGAATGACAGACGAACAAACATCTTGAAAATTAGAAATAATGTTAATTTGTTGAAGGAGAGGTAGAAGGCGGCTGTTGTACCTGAATGGGTGTGGATCCAATAACAAGTTTGGAGTATTTGTGAGACGAGTAGCCCACCACTGTCAATTTTGGCGCAGAAATGTCATTGATTCTTGTTGGACATTCTTGATCAACTACAAGTAATCTCTCAAGTGCAGGTGTGTCCTCAATGACCATACCATGGTACACATCTTGTGATCTCTTCCTGCCGCACCAGCAATACACATAAATAGTCCGGAGAGTCATGGAGGTGATGTGGAAGGTACTCAACCCATTATTCGCCTGAAGAAAAAGGTACTCGAGTGCAGTACAGCCATGGAGCAGGCGCTCCATGTCACCATTTGAGAGGCAGACGGCGACGAGCTCAAGGTGCTTCAGTCGTGGTAGAATAAGAGCGGGCCCGTCATTAAGGGGGGATGGCAGTTCCTGAACTTGGCGACACGCAGTGTGGGCACGAGGCGGAGTGCGGACGTTGGCAGCGCCCGCATATGCCCATCATCAAAAGTGAGCTCCTCGAGCTGATCTAGGGCGGGGATCGGAACCAGTCATCAAGCTTGGCTCGGTCCTTGCCGTTGGAACGGAACTTGCCCATTCTAAGGCCTTTGGTTGGGCCAAGGTGACTGCCGAGGATCTTGGAGAATGTATCCAAGCTTTTGCGATAGCCATGGCAGAGCTCGTGGGTGTCGTTGAGGTCGAGCGGGCTGGAGTTCCATAGGGGGCGCCACCGTCGGGAAAGGACGGCTGTCCGTGCCCCATATTTGATTGGGAGGAGGGAGATGATGACTATCAACCTATCATCGGGGAGGCTGCTGATGAAGTCTAGGCCTGCTGGAGTCGCTTGCGGTTCTAGCTCGCCCCGCCTTTGCTTGTTGGCAGCCCCGTTCTCCACCTCTGGAGTCTCCTTGTCAGCGGCGCTTTCTGATAGAAATGGGAGTACATGGAATATTTAGTTAAAAAGGGCAATAAAAAGTGTATTGGTAACTAGAAGTTATTAGGTAGGAATATAGTAAGAAAAGGGAATAACAATTGGTTGCTTAAATACTACACAATTCATTTGACATTGCTGGGTAAGTCAAATGCAGATAGTTGAAAAGAAAACTTACTTCAAACAAAGTCTGGACGGATGATTTTGTCGGGGAAGTTAGCATATATCTCATGACCAGGCCCTTTTATGTGCAGGGCAATTTTAGTGCCAGCTTTCAGTACATAAAACATAGAAATTTCTTTCCAAAAGCCAGTGCCAAAATAGGAGTCACCACGTTCATCAAGTCTTACAGTAGCAACGATTGTAAATCCATGGTTTGTGTGAGTATGACATCCGTGCAGCCTTGATCTATGTAAAGGGAAAAATTGTGCACTACATAATCTGTTGCATAGCATGGGATGTGCTGCAGAAAATGGTAGGATTGTTAAAGAAAATATGGTAACATGCAAATATGGGCCCAAATTGAAACAACTGTACAGCAGTTGAAATCGAAGGACAAAAATCTATAATTAAACAGATAGGGTAAACATGATGTCATGGAAATATGAGAGTAATCGAAAGAACAATACATGATTAATTTGCCTAATATAGAAAGAAGAGGGGAAAATCCCCTTTCACGTATAATGTGCATGTGGCACCTTTTATCCAAATGTAGCAACATTTAGAATATGTTCAGGAAAGTAGGTCATGCCAACCGATTTAGGGTGATATTGAACATACCGCGCGTGTCCTCAAGTTATTTGGTACGGTGAGACGGAACCTCTAGTGGAGGTCGCAAAGTCCTGAAGTGTCGGTGCACTGTACATTCTATGAATGAAAGAAAACCCTCAAATCAGCTCGAATAAAATGAATTCACGGTGATTTCCGCCGGGTGATTAAAGGAGGCAGATGAACTGGGATAAGAGATGAGATAATATCTCATTAAATTAGTTACCTTATCGTCCATGAGAAAGAACCCTCAGTACGGCAGATTCCCCAACCGAGCGGAGCTGGGTCGACCGCGAGTAGCGTCGAGAAAGTCGATGGCGATAGGCGGCAGCAAGCGGAAGTGGCGTAATGCGGTGGGCTTTGCCGGCAGCCTGGCGGCGGTGGCAAGCGTCGAGCTAAGTGGTTACCGCCGCGATAGGCGGTGCCATGGCATAGACGCGGAGGAGCTTGTGTAGGTGTGAATGGGGAAAGTACCGGAGGGGGTGGTGGGCGAGGTGAGGGTTTTTGTGACGTGGGGATGGTGAGGGTTTTCTTTTTTCTTTTTTTGAATTGGGTGGTGAAGGTTTTCTGTCCCACAAAGAATTTTGGGGGCGACGGTTTGCTAGAGCGAACCGTGTGTGATTGATGCAACAGGCAAAATGAAAGTCATTGCACACGGTTCCAATTTTGGGAACCGTGTGTGATTGACGTCCTACCTCCGTCCTGGTTTATTGGTCCCCCTTTGTGATTTTTACCAAATATTTAACATACTCAGACATAGATAATAAGCGTACATGTACATAAGCATAGTTCAACCATAAGTATATAGTTCAACCATCATTAAGCATACTGAAGGGTATATAGTTTGATCCATCCCACATCTCATCTCACATGTCGGAACGATCCTGAAGCTTCTCCAGGTACTCGGCGTACACGCCGTGCGCCACCCTGCGAGAATACTTCTGCTTGAAGGAGCCAACAGCCCGTCCTCTTGCATGCGCCAGAACACTTAGATACGCGTCATGAAGCGTCTGGTTGCAAAATGGGCATCCATAGCCGCCGTTCCTGGTCCTAATACGCCGGTTATGCATTCCCGCATAAAGCTCCCTCAGGATTTGTCTCTTATACCTTCTCTGGCCATCTTCATCCTCGCTGTCCACATCGTCAGACAGCACCTATACAAATAGTAAAACAAATTTGGCATCAAATCAATGATTACATGTCGTGACCTAGGATTAGGAATTTATGGCTATTTATTTATACATATCCAGAGATTATGGTTTGATTTTTAAGCACAGTCTTCTATGTACAGAACAATCTTGAAGAAAATAATGGCACAAACATATGTAGGTCATTCAAAATCAATTCTCAAGTCCTGGCTAGGAATTATTAGCATCAACACTAACCCTAAGTCGGATTACTAGCAGAAATCATTTGCACAGATGAAACAACTAATCACTTAACTTGTACCATTCAAACAATCAATACACTACACGGATCTAACGAAACTTACTCAGATTTCATGGAATGGGAGAACATAACCATAGGATTTCTATTCCAAAAAGGGGGAGGCAGGAGTAACCAGAGAAACCATATGATCTATTTGACACATAAATGGGTATACATGACTAACCAGTTGTCCATCGTCGTCTGAGTCGTCGCCGGAGTGGTCGTCCGAGACGTTGCTGGGGTCGTCACTAGAGTCGGTGTGGAACTCCGCCTCCGGCTGTGGAAGCTCGACACCGTCGACGACGTCAGGGTGCAGTGATAACTCACCGGCGGTGACGGCAACCTCTTTCTCCATCTCCAGGCCGTGCTCCAGTGCTTTAGCAGCCCCGGCGTCGCCACTCCCTCCGATGGGGCGCTTCGGTGGCATCCTCATACATTGACGGCTTTGAGGACTAAGAGCGGCGTCGAGGATGCAAGCAGAGAGAGAGAGGATTGTGTGTGTGTGGCGAGAATTGGGGGTGCGCCGCTCGGGAGCACCATTAATATGGAGTAGTTGGAGTTGTGGGAGAGAGGCGGGCGGCGGTCAAACCGATGGCTCGCCTCCCGGTGAGCCTGCGCACCCGACTGTTGGCATTCCTACCAAAGTTTCACACAGCTACTCGCACGCCTCCCAATTACACTGCAGCGAGCATGCCTCCGTCAATTCACACACCTGCACGCATGCCTCCCCGTCTGCCTGCGCGGCGGACTGCTCGCATGCCTCCCGTCAACTCACGCCTACCCGCACGGCACACAGGTCGCGTGGCGGCACGTATATTGTCTTTCTATTTGGATGATTAATGCAGCCACTTTATTGCTTAACTGAAGCATGGCACGTATCCATTGTTGGTCTAACACTCACGGTTCGAATAAATAATCCGTTTGGGATATTGGTTCCTAATTATTAATAATCTCCCATTTGTAATTAGATAAAGATTACATCAAAACTGGTTTCAAATTTGACCCCAAAAAGTACAATGCCACTTTGTATTGGTGTCCATATGACAACACGATAAGTTTCATGAACTTTAAATAAGTTTTGGATGTACTAGAATTTAAAAATCAAGATTCTCATTGTTTGAAATTTGTTGCATGGGGAGTAAACATGCAGCCAGTGAGACACGTGTGTTTTTGCAATCCATTTAGGTGCACTGTCACGTGTGCACGTAGCTCAAATTTGATTTTTGCACATTACACCCGTAGAAAAACAAGCAGTTAATGTACTAAAATGTCTTAATGATCTCTATGTTTTTTTTGAAATTAAAACATCCCTCCTTTGGTAACATATGTTCACCGCGGGATAATTAATTTAACATGCATCGTAGTTGTGGTGGATTCGCGGTGTGTGTGTAGGTGTGTGCATCTGGGGGTGGCGGGTGGCTCGCAGTATACTACGAGTTGTAAGCCACCGTGTGGGTTGGACGTTTTTTTAGGCAGACCGGTGCCACATCAGAGTCGTGAAATTGTTATTTAAAACATTACAGAACCCTTTCACACATACATGTTTTGGCCACATGCAGTCGATGGTTGTCCGCCACGACACTCGATACTCGCGCGTGACGCTTTCTGTGGGCCCGCGAGGTTGTCGTCCATCACTTTGACGAACAGCTGGCAGTGAGGTTAATTTGACCAGCAAGGTAGAATCTTTTTTGTTTGTGTTATGGTGGTATATAGTACGCGTTGAAGAGGTGGGAGGGGACTAGCATATATACTATATGTACGGGTCCGTGAACAACTACACCTCACTCAGTGTCGGGACTTTTTGGTTTCCGAGGCACGTGCCACATCAAAATTTTGAAATTGGCTATTCAAACATCCCATAACACATTTTTGGGCCACATGCATGCACGTGGTGCTTATCATAGCTAGGACACTCACGTGTGACGCTTCCATCTGTGGGCCCACGAGGCCATCATCGATGCATGCATGCATCACTTTCACCTACATCGGGAGAGGTTAGTTAATTTCACCGTCGATGAGGATTCTTTTGGGTTGTACATATATTACGGCAGGAGCATATAGTATGCGGTGAAGAGGTGGGAAGGGGACCATCATATGTAGTACGCTTCATGAAACCTCGCTCTGTGTGGGTGCATGGTTTACGGTTTTTGAGGCATGTGGCACATCAAAGTTGCATTTTGGGTATTCAACATATATATGTTTGGCCCACATGCAAAGCGGTGGTGGTTGTCCTCTCGCACCCACTTAAGCGGTTATCAGCGATATTGATGCTTTCCATCTGTGGGCCCGCTTGGTCCATCTCTACTTTTTGCTTGACAACAAGAGAGATTAATTTAACTTAGGAGGGGATTATTATTTTTGCTCTGGGATGACATGCATGATACAGTTTGAGCACACACACACATGCATGTGTACGCATAAATCCCTCCCATCGAGTCGAAGTGGCTAGTACAATGACACATCATGAACCGATCTCGCTCTGTGTGGGGAGCTAGTGTATGATTTTTGATGCACACGCCACATCAATGTTGTGAAATGGTATTCAAACATGCATGCACGCATCACCTCCATACATATGCATGTAGTGGTTTCCTTCGAACGGTACGCTCCCTCGCTTGGTTATCGGCGGCAAGCCTATATATTCGTGGGCCCGCGTGGACATCCATGAGCACCTTGACCAACAACACGATAGGTTACCATGGCGGATTCTTCATTTGGTTCGTGTTATCGTAGTATAGGTCATGGTGAGATTCAGACCTTAAGTTTGAGCGCATATACTATGCATCGTCAACCTAACCCTCACTCAGTGTGGGGATTTCTAGTTCAAAATCACGATGCCACATCAAAGTTGTTCCATTGTTACTCAAAAACACACCTCTCCATACATATGTTTGGGCCACATGCATGCAGTGGTTGTCTTCGGGACTAGCTACTTGCGTGATTATTGGCGAGCTAGCCCATCTCCAGGGTCGCATGGACGGCCTTCACTTTGACCAACAACAAGAGAGAGGTTGTATGACCAAGGTGGATTATTCTTGGTCCATTTTACGATCCATCTTGGTGAGATATGCCTCTCTGGCCCGCCGATTGAAAGTGTGTGGGGGGGTGGCTATTTCGCACTTTGCTAGGTGAACCTCGGTTGGGGGGTAATGCATTCATAGCTTAGGATTCCCTTCGTGGTGACATGAGGGGGCTGCTAGCTACTCCGCACTTTTCTAGGTGAACCTCGGTTGGGGGCATGCATTCATAGCTTAGGATTCCCTTCATGCCGACACGAGGGAGGGGGGCTGCTAGCTACTTCTCACTTCGCTAGGTGAACCTCGGTTTGGGGGGGCATGCATTCATAGCTTAGGATTCCCTTCGTGCCAACACGAGGGAGGGGCTGCTAGCAACTTCGCACTTTGCTAGGTGAACCTCGGTTGGGGGGGCATGCATTCATAGCTTAGGATTCCCTTCGTGCCCACACGAGGGAGGAGGGGGGCTGCTAGCTACTTCGCACTTTGCTAGGTGAACCTCGGTTGGGGGGAGGCGGCATGCATTCATAGCTTAGGATTCCCTTCGTGCCAACACGAGGGGGGGTGGGGGCAAGCAATACCGTGCACTTTGCGAGAGAGGTGCCACATCGAAGTTGCATTTGGTATTTGAAAATCAAACCACCCTTTCATACATAAATTTGGTCCACATGCAAGTGTGTTCATGTTCTGACCCTCTCCCGCGTCATTTTTCACCAAATTTATGAACATTAGACAAGTCCGATGACGCAACAGACACGATTCACTCAAACTAATCGTGTGCCACGCGGGTGCCCCTGTTACACACACATCCGCACAGTACATTGGGCTCCACGAGGCTCCCCCTCTCAAAAATATCTGCCCGCCTCGAGGGTTTTTCTGTTTCATAACACACGGTTGTTATCTCCGGACCATGTGCGATGTTTCTTGTTCCCAATCCCGCCTGCATCCCTAGAAAATATTTGCCCGCCTCGAGGGTTTTTCTGTTTCATAACACACGGTTGTTATCTTCGGACCGTGTGCGCTGCACTATCATCAAAATTTTCAATAGCCCGGCATTTCACTCCCGCGTTTGACTCCCTCGTAGTAAAATTTTCAGTACCCGCATCATTTCCTCAAACACCCCCCTCCACACACACACACACACACACACACACAGACACACCAAAACCTCCTCTGGTGTGCGCACACACACACACACTCCCCCTCCCTCGCTCGAAACCCTAGAAAGGTTCCCGCCGCCGCTGCCACCGCCGCAAGGCCTCCATTGTCAACATCTGCCGGTTTTCCCATGCAGCTTACCCACCGATCTCCATACCCAGGCCGCCGTGAGTTTCTTAGATGACGCCTGCCAAACGCCCCCTTTCCCACAGATCCCCATCCCCCACTCCAGAGCGTCGCAGCCTAAGCCCGGCTATGCTTCCCGTGGAGCTCGAGAGCGACTGGCCCAAAAGAGGTGTATAGCGGTCTCTTCGCCCGACGTCGCCGAGGAAGCTGATGACCATTACTGGCGGCAGGCACTCAAGCAGCGTTCTAGAGTATGCGGGCATTTCTCGGCCGCCGGCTACAACATCGAGGTCATCGATAACGACGGCCTGAGGCGGGCTATGTCACGGGTTAAGTGGCCCACCCCCAACCCCTCGGGTTTAACCGCCCTCAATATCATCCATGGCCCCACCGCTGATCTCCTCTAGCTCGATGTCAACAATTTGCCATTCTACATCGCCATCGAGCCCCTTTTGTCATTTCTGAAGGACACATTCTGCGATGCTGGCTTGGGATCCACAGCTTCCAAGTCGGACCTCAGCGACGGCGCCCACGAGGAGGGCACCCTGTCTGGCTCTTCCAAGGGGAAAGAGCACATCTGCTCTTCCAAGGGGAAAGCCCCCGTGCTCTTCCAAGGGGAAGGAGCCCATCTCCGACAACATGGAGCGCATCCAGGGTCCGTGCTCTTCCCACGGGAACGAGCCCATTTATGACTAGTGAGGAAACCCATGATTTGTTTTGTCGTGCCTCTTCACATGGGGAAACCCATGATTTGTTTTGTTGAGTCCCTTTTGTAGTGTAGCGAGAATATGTCTAGTTTTAATTGCTATATATGGTTGTTTGCAGTATGCCTTGTTTATTTCAGTTGTTCACAATGTGATGCTCTATATGTGCAATTATTTACTATGCAGTACATTTCATCAATCCGGTTTTAAACATACCGATAGGAATGCATATATTTGCTTGCTGTTAAGCCTGTTATAGCTAGCATATGCCTCTTTTAAAGTTTTTTGATTGTTCGGTTGTTTGTAGTTAGCATATGTCCAGTTTCAAATGCTATATTTGGTTGTTCGTAGTATGCCTTGTTTATTCCAGTTATTCACAGCGTGTTGTTCTATATGTGCAAGTATGAACTGTGTAGTTCAATTTCATCAGTACCAGTTTCAACAATACCACTATGAATGACTACATTTGGTTGCTGCATCTTGTAGTTAACACGCCTTTCCATTTTTATTTAACAATAACCAGTGTACTTAGACCGGGACAATACCAGTTTGAATGACTATGTTTGCTTGTTGTTAAATGTTAGGCCTGTTGCAGTTAGCACGCCTTTCCACTTGTTTTGCTTTACTAGCATGCTTAAACTTGCACACTCAAGCTATCTTTTGGAGATTATTTTGTCTGCCATGGATAATTTTTGTTGATGTTTAGCCTGTTGTGCTTAACATGCTTCTCGATGTACCTACACGGGACAATTATGGGAACGACTGTTGTTTTCCATCGAGGTTAGTTTCATCCCATGGCTTATATCTGCTCACTGTTTAGGATGTCGGTAGCTGGTACCATATAGGCCGGCGACTGTTAAGGGACTAATCGATGAATCGGACTTTTAACTGAATATATCTGCAACCCATTAATCGTTAGGTTAACTAGGGCAATATGTACTATATCTGAGGCTACATAGCAACATGCACTGTACTTAATGTCTAAATATGCAATCCTAGGCTACATAGCAACAAGCAAGAGTGTTACATTAATGTTCTAATGATGTCTAGATATACGCAGAAGAACAGCACCAGCAACAACAACAAAAACAACAACAACAACACAAACCTGTTTGGACACTCAACTTAGCTAGTGGTTAGAGTTAGTTTCTAGCTCATGACTAACCCTGAACTAACTCCATCCAAAGAGTTGTTTGGATGGCAGGGTTAGATTGACAATAAATGCACTAGGAGAACTAGCTCCAATTAGCACCTCTTGGGTTGGATATTTTTTTGCGTGGGTTATAGATGCAACTAGCTCAAACTAGCCCTCATGTTTAAATATACTTTAGGGCTATTTGAGCCCGAACTAGCTCAAACTAACTGTAAACCATGGATACAACAACAGTTAATCAGCCGATAATTTGTAAGAATGCACTAAAGTCCTTCCGGCCCATAATATAAGATGTTAATTCATCTAATATGTGAGTATATTGGATGTTATAAGATACTCCCTCCGTTCCTAAATATTTGTCTTTTTAGAGATTTCAAATGGACTACCACATACGGATGTATATAGACATATTATAAAAGAGTGTTGTACTACATCATTGTGCAATTGTTGTTTAGCTTCTAATATTAACTTGGTGCTTTTAGGTACATATGTCATTGGTAAAGATCTGCGCTTCGACCCTTTCTGCGTATGGGGCAATGAGATATCGATGAACCAGCATCAAGTGAGGAAGCTGATAAAGATTGTTTGTAAAATGGGTCCAAAGATGGCAATTAAACTATTTTTTCACACTTTATCCAAGACAACTGCAAACTGCAGGATGGTAAGTAGGAACTCTGCAGCCTTCTTTTTACTGCCCATAATGAGTTGTGTTCGGTGACAATGTCTGAATCTTGTTTGTTTGCAGTGGTTGCCAAAGCAGTTTACTCAAGATTACCTCTCAAACTACATGGTTGGTGGGCATGCAAAGGTTAAAGTATTTCTACCAGAACACGATGATTATCTAGATGTTGACCGTGAAGGATGGGCGGTCGAACATCACAAGGGGTTGGACTAGAGTCGTGCGTGCCTTCTACATGGAGGAGGGCACAATATGGGCATTCCGCTTCACCTTGTTCAGCAACCAGAATATATTTCGCCTCTTTCTTTACCGTCTTTAATAGTACAAGTATACAACTGTGGTTCATCATTCTTTATTTGGTTCTTATGTAATTCTTGAACATATGTACCTATGAATCGAATAATGCATTGGTTGTTTGAACCTGATGCATATGAATAAAGTTGTAGCATACATTCAAATTCAAATTCAAATCCGGTACAATTTGAAATAGCAGCAGTTAAATTACGGTGAAATTACGCTCTCCAGGTTGTTTCGGCACACACGGTTGGTAAAACACAAATATTTGCGATATACACCATAATCCGAGATGGTTCACAGAGAGGAAACGTGTGCAAGCATGCACACAGTTGCCATTTGCAAAGCGTGTGCGATGTCACACAATATCACAAACGGTGCGGGCAAACTAAACACTTGTGTTAGTTGCCTTATCGTACATGATTCGCAACCATGAACTGTTTCTGATGAAGTATGCATCATAAACGTCGCACCACAGAATAGCATGTGTGATAGTTGTCGTGTACGACGATGTTACAATGGTCCGACGTTTCGTAATCCTGTCCGACACTCGTACGACGATTAGCTAATCTTCTTAACGGTGAACCGTTTATGATGGGTCGCGCATCATAAATGTTGTATAATAGTGAGCCATTTTTGATGGGCCGCGCATCGTAAACGTAGCACCACAGAATACTGACTGCGATGGCAATGCGAGCAGAAATGAGTAGGAGTATTGTAGGTTCCCTATCCCCGACGGTTTCTGGGTCTTGTGGGAAGGACCCCCTATTGCCCACACTCACTTGGCGACGGTTCCAAATGCCGTCACGGAAAGGGGTCAAAAACCGTTTGTTTAGCACCGACACGCACCAGTGTTTTATGCCTCGCGGCGGCCCGAACCTAGGTAAATTGCTCGTGTGATCCCTGCTCGTCTGCTCTTTGTGCAACGCTTCGCCCCCTGCCGAACCAGCAAGGGGCATCTTGGTCCCATAGGTGGCCGTGGTTTCCCGCGACACCTTTGGCGCGCCAGGTAGGGGGCTCGCTTGTGCGAATCTGAAGGCGTGCGCAGCGCGTCGACTTCATCTCCATCTTCGTCTTCAACGACGCCGTCGACCATGGTGCCCAAGAAGAAACCCGGTCCTCTGGCTCATCCATCCACCTCGAAGGCTCCGCCACCCACGGCCTCTAACGCTGCAGGGAGTGCGGGGGCACACGAGTTCACGGACGCTGCTGGGGATGTGGTCGGAGCAGGTGGCACCGTCACCACTTCCCCCGCAGCCGAAGCAGGGGTAGGAGGCACCGGAGGAGAGCAGCATCGGCAACACCTCGACGACCACACTCCCCAAGGTACGGGCAAGGGGGTTACTACATCTATGCCCCTCTCTCCCGACGACGGGCACAACCATAGCAACAGCGCCCGGACCGGGGCGAACCGCCGCCCTTCGGCTGCCCCTGCCACAGTTGCGGTCGCAGCGCGTGCACCTCCCTCGGGACGGGCCAACCAAGCCGCTGCGCCTGACAGAGCCACTGGCCCTCGAGCACCTTCACCACACCACCTCCAGGTGGTCGCCCCGCTGCGAAAATGGGGCGCAGTACTACCTCTACTGGCACCGTCAAGAGCCGCGGGACGGTATGATTGACTTCATCGACATCCATGCCAAGTACAGCCTCAAAGGCCATGGCGCGAGCTCAGCTGCTGCTGAGGTTTCCGCCAGTGGCCTAGCAGATGGACGAATGGCGTGCCACCATCCAAAGCCTGCTCATTTTCGCTGAAGCTGGGGGCTCACGGCGAGCTGGCCTGCCAGGACCTCCCTAAGCAACAGCAAGAGCTCATGTTGCTGACCGCACAGAAGGGGCAATCCCCATGGTGTAGCCCCCACCACGGCAGCCAGCGCGAGCGCAACAGAATCAAGATCACAACGACGTCTCGATGGCCTCTTATGATCCTCGAGTACTGATACGTCCATTTTGCATCATGCTTTTATATCGTTATTTACTGCATTATGGGCTGTTATTACACCTTATGTCACAATACTTATGCCTATTCTCTCTTATTTTACAAGGTTTACATGAAGAGAGAGAATGCCGGCAGCTGGAATTCTGGGCTGGAAAAGGAGTAAATATTATAGGCATATTCTGCACAACTCCAAAAGTCCTGAAACTCCATGGAAGTTATTCTTGGAAATAATAAAAAATACTGGATGAAGAAAATACCAGAGGGGGGCCACACCCTGGCCACGAGGGTGGGAGGCGCGCCATACCCCCATGGGCGTGCCCCCTGCCTCGTGGGCCCCCTGGTGGCCCTCCGGTGCCAATCTTTTGCTATATGAAGTCTTTCGTCCGAGAAAAAAAATCATAAGCATGCTTTCGGGAAGAAACTCCGCCGCCACGAGGCGGAACCTTGGCGGAACCAATCTAGGGCTCCGGCAGAGCTGTTCTGCCAGGGAAACTTCCCTCCGGGAGGGGGAAATCATCGCCATCGTCATCACCAACGCTCCTCTCATCGGGAGGGGCCCAATCTCCATCAACATCTTCACCAGCACCATCTCCTCTCAAACCCTAGTTCATCTCTTGTATCCAATCTTTGTCCCAAAGCCTCAGATTGGTACATGTAGGTTGCTAATAGTGTTGATTACTCCTTGTAGTTCATGCTAGTTGGTTTATTTGGTGGAAGATCATATGTTCAGATCCATTATGCATATTCATACCCCTCTGATTATGAACATGAATATGCTTTGTGAGTAGTTACGTTTGTTCCTGAGGACATGGGAGAATTCTTGCTATTAGTAGTCATGTGAATTTGGTATTCGTTCGATATTTTGATGAGATGTATGTTGTCTCTCCTCTAGTGGTGTTATGTGAACGTCGACTACATGACACTTCACCATTGTTTGGGCCTAGAGGAAGGCATTGGGAAGTAATAAGTAGATGATGGGTTGCTAGAGTGACAGAAGCTTAAACCCTAGTTTATGTGTTGCTTCGTAAGGTGCTGATTTGGATCCATATGTTTCATGCTATGGTTAGGTTTACCTTAATACTTCTTTTGTAGTTGCGGATGCTTGCAATAGGAGTTAATCATAAGTGGGATGCTTGTCCAAGTAAGGGTAGCACCCAATCACCGGTCCACCCACATATCAAATTATCAAAGTACCGAACGCGAATCATATGAACGTGATGAAAACTAGCTTGACGATAATTCCCATGTGTCCTCTAGAGCGCTTTTCTCTATATAAGAGTTTGTCCAGGCTTGTCCTTTGATAGAAAAAGGATTGGGCCATCTTGCTGCACTTTATTTACACTTGTTACTTGTTACCTGTTACAAATTACCTTATCACAAAACTATCTGTTACCTATAATTTCAGTGCTTACAGAGAATACCTTGCTGAAAACCGCTTATCATTTCCTTCTGCTCCTCGTTGGGTTCGACACTCTTACTTATCGAAAGGACTATGATAGATCCCCGATACATGTGGGTCATCAAGACTCTTTTCTGGCGCCGTTGCCAGGGAGTGAAGCGCCTTTGGTACGTGGAATTTGGTAAGGAAAAATTTATATAGTGTGCTGAAATTTACTGTCACTTGTTACTATGGAAAGTAATACTTTGAGGGGCTTGTTCGGGGTATCTTCACCCTGACCGGTAGAGCAAATAGTTGCTCCTCAACCTACTGAACATATTGAAATTTTTTACTTTGAAATTCCTTCGGGTATGATAGAGAAACTGCTAGCTAAGGAGATGGAACATTGCATCCCGATTTACTCTTAATCTATGTGGATGAAGTTTGTGGATTATTTAAGCTTGCAGGTATGCCCAATGATGTTATTAAGAAGAAGGTCTTCCCTTTATCTTTGAAGGGAGATGCATTGACATGGTATAGGCTATGTGATGATATGGGATCATGGGACTATAAGCGATTGAAATTGGAATTTCATCAGAAGTTTTATCCTATGCATCTTGTTCATCGTGATCGTAATTATATATATAATTTTTGGCCTCGCGAAGGAGAAAGCATCGCTCAAGCTTGGGGGAGGCTTAAGTCTATGTTATATTCATTCCCCAATCATGAGCTCTCAAGAGAAATGATTATTCAAAAAATTTATGCTCGGCTTTCTGACAACAATCGCTCCATAATCGATACTTCTTGTACTAGTTCTTTTATGATGAAGACTATTGAATTCAAATGGAATTTATTGGAAAGAATTAAACGCAACTCTGAAGATTGAGATCTCGACGAAGGTAGGGAGTCAGGTATAACACCTAAGTTTGATTGTGTTAAATCTTTTATGGATACCGATGTTTTCCGTAAATTTAGCACTAAATATGGACTCGACTCTGAGATCGTAGCTTCTTTTTGTGAATCTTTTATGAAGTGGTTTAAATATCATCCTCCCATATAAGTAAAAGTAGTTGAACCTATTAAAGTTGAAGAAAAGGCTATCATTTATAATGATCCTATTGTTCCTACTCCTTATGTTGAAAGACCACCTTTCCCTGTTAGGATAAAGGATCATGCTAAAGCTTCAACTGTGGTTCGTAAAAGCAATATTAGAACCTATACACCTCCTGAGCAAGTTAAAAAACCTAATATTGCTATGGTTAAAGATCTCTTGGCTGATAATATTGATGGCCATGTTATTTATTTCTGTGAGGAAACTGCTAGAATTGCTAAACCTGGTGCTAAAGATAAACATAGACCTGTGGTAGGCATGCCTGTTATTTTTGTTAAAATAGGAGATCATTGTTATCATGGCCTGTGTGATATGTCTGCTAGTGCTAGTGCAATACCTATTTCTTTATACAAAGAAATTATGCATGATATTGCACCCGCTGAGTTAGAAGATATTGATGTTACCATTAAACTTGCCAATAGAGATACTATTTCACCGATTAGGATTGTTAGAGATGTAGAAGTCTTGTGTGAAAAAACTAAATATCCTGCTGATTTTCTTGTTCTTGGTTCCCAGAAGATAGTTTTTGTCCCATTATATTTGGTAGACCCTTCTTGAACACTGTCAATGCTAAGATAGTCTGCGAAAAGGATGTTGTTACTATTGGTTTGGATGATATGTCTCATGAGTTTAATTTTTCTAAATTTCGTAGACAACCCCGTGATGAGGAATTGCCTAGTAAGGATGAAATTATTGGTCTTGCTTCTATTGCCGTGACTCCTAATGATCCTTTAGAACAATATTTGCTAGACCATGAAAATGATATGTTTATGAATGAAAGAAGGGAAATAGATGAAGTATTCTTTAAACAGGGACCTATTATGAAACACAACTTTCCTGTTGAAATCCTAGGGGTCCTCCTCCACCCAAGGGTGATCCTGTCTTTGAGCTTAAACCATTACATGACACTCTTAAATATGCTTATCTTGATGAAAAGAAGATATATCCTGTTATTATTAGTGCTAACCTTTCAGAGAAGGAGGAAGAAAAATTATTGAAAACTCTGAAGAAGCACCGTGCTGCTATTGGATATACTCTTGATGATCTTAAGGGCTTTAGTCCCACTCTATGTCAACACAAAATAAATTTGGAGAAAGATGCCAAACCGGTTATTGATCATCAACGACGGTTAAATCCTAAGATGAAAGAAGTGGTAAGAAAGGAAATATTAAAGCTCCTTGAGGTAGGTATAATTTATCCCGTTGCTGATAGTCAGTGGGTAAGTCTTGTTCATTGTGTCCCTAAGAAGGGAGGTATTACCGTCGGTCCTAATGATAAAGATGAATTGATTCCGCAAAGAATTATTACAGGTTATAGGATGGTAATTGATTTCCGTAAATTATATAAAGCTACTAAAAAAGATCATTAACCCTTGCCATTCATTGATCAAATGCTAGAAAGATTATCCAAACATACACATTTTTGCTTTCTAGATGGTTACTCTGGTTTCTCTCAAATACCTGTGTCAGCTGATGATCAAGCAAAGACCACTTTTACTTGCCCTTTCGGTACTTTTGCTTATAGACGTATGCCTTTTGGTTTATGTAATGCACCTGCTACCTTTCAAAGATGCATGATCGCTATATTCTCTGATTTTTGTGAAAAGATTTGTGAGGTTTTCATGGACGATTTCTCCATTTATGGATCCTCTTTTGATGATTGCTTGAGCAACCTTGATCGAGTTTTGCAGAGATGTGAAGACACTAACCTTGTCTTGAATTGGGAGAAGTGCCATTTTATGGTTAATGAAGGTATTGTCTTGGGGCATAAAATTTCTGAAAGAGGTATTGAAGTTGATAAAGCTAAAGTTGATGCTATTGAAAAGATGCCGTGTCCCAAGGACATCAAAGGTGTAAGAAGTTTCCTTGGTCATGCCGGTTTTTATAGGAGGTTCATTAAGGACTTATCAAAAATTTCTCGGCCTCTGACTAATCTATTACAAAAAGAGATTCCTTTTGTCTTTGATGATGATTGTGTAGAAGCATTTGAAATACTTAAGAAAGCATTAATTTCTGCACCTATTGTTCAGCCTCCTGATTGGAATTTACCCTTTGAAATTATGTGTGATGCTAGTGATTATGCTGTAGGTGTTGTCCTAGGACAAAGAGTTGATAAGAAATTAAATGTTATTTAATATGCTAGTAAAACTCTAGACAGTGCCTAGAGAAATTATGCTACTACTGAAAAGGAATTCTTAGCAGTTGTTTTTGCTTGTGATAAGTTCAGACCATATATTGTTGATTCTAAAGTAACTATTCACACTGATCATGCTGCTATTAAATATCTTATGGCAAAGAAAGATGCTAAACCTAGACTTATTAGATGTGTTCTTCTACTACGAGAATTTGATTTGCATATTATTGATAGAAAGGGAGCTGAGAACCCCGTTGCAGACAACTTGTCTAGGTTAGAAAATGTTCCTGATGAACAATTAAATGTCATAAATGCTTCTCGTACTGCTCCATGGTATGCTGATTATGCTAATTACATTGTCGCTAAATTTATACCACCTAGTTTCACATACCAGCAAAAGAAAAAGTTTTTCTATGATTTAAGACATTACTTCTAGGCTGACCCACATCTTTATAAAGAAGGAGTAGATGGTGTTATTAGATGTTGTATACCTGAGCATGAATAGGAACATATCCTACGCAAGTGTCACTCTGAAGCTTATGGAGGACACCACGCTGGAGACAGAACTGCGCATAAGGTATTGCAATCCGGTTTTTATTGGCCTACTCTCTTCAAGGATGCCCGTAAGTTTGTCTTATCTTCTGACGAATGTCAAAGAATTGGTAATATTAGTAGACGTTAGGAAATGCCTATGAATTATTCACTTGTTATTGAACCATTCTATTTTTGTTGCTTTGATTATATGGGACTGTTTCCTTCCTCTAATGGGTATACACATATTTTAGTTGGTGTTGATTACATTACTAACTGGGTAGAAGCTATTCCAACTAGTAGTGCTGATCATAACACTTCTATTAAGATGCTTAAAGAAGTTATTTTTCCGAGGTTTGGAGTCCCTAGATATTTAATGACTGATGGTGGTTCACATTTTATTCATGGTGCTTTTCGTAAAATGCTTGCTAAGTATGATGTTAATCATAGAATTGCATCCCCATATCACCCACAGTCTAGTGGACAAGTAGAATTGAGTAACAGAGAGCTCAAATTAATTTTGCAATAGACTGTTAATAGATCTAGAAAGAATTGGTCCAAGAAACTTGATGATGCATTATGGGACTATAGAACTGCATATAAAAATCCTTCTGTTTTCAGTAAGCTTGCGACACCTAAACCTGCTTCTGCTATTAATTCTGATATGTCGCATATTATTGATGATGCCACTTCTGCTATGCATGATACTTATGATGAAGCTACTTCTA
Organism: Triticum aestivum; assembly: GCF_018294505.1. Classification (NCBI taxonomy): domain Eukaryota; kingdom Viridiplantae; phylum Streptophyta; class Magnoliopsida; order Poales; family Poaceae; genus Triticum; species Triticum aestivum. Next base: position 191,963,777 of record NC_057811.1, on the reverse strand, counting down.
TGCTTGATACTACTGTGCCACTTGGTGAATTTCTTGATGAACAACTTGCTAGGGCTAGAGAGAATGAAATTATTGAAATTGATAATATTGATGAAAGTGATGATGAAGACTCTCCCAATAAATATGAATTGCATGTTGTGCCTGAGGGCTATGTTATGGATGAAGAAACTGCTAGAGACTTTCTTGCTTGCAATGATAGAAGTGATCTTAAGAAATTTAGCTAAGCTTAAACAAAAAACTCTGAATGCTAGAATGAAATATGATCCTGCTTATGCTACTTCACCTATCTTTGTTACTGATAAGGATTATGAATTCTCTGTTGATCCTGATATAATTACTTTGGTTGAATCTGATCCTTTTTATGGCTATGAATCTGAAACTGTTGTGGCACATCTTACTAAATTAAATGATGTAGCCACCCTGTTCACTAATGATGAGAAATCTCGCTACTATTATATCCTTAAGATATTTCCGTTCTCATTAAAGGGTGATGCTAAGATATGGTTTAATTCTCTTGATCCTGGTTGTGTGCGTGGTCCCCAGGATATGATTTATTACTTCTCTGCTACATATTTCCCCGCTCATAAGAAACAAGCTGCTTTAAGGGAAATATATAATTTTGTGCAAATTGAAGAAGAGAGTCTCCCACAAGCTTGGGGGAGGCTTCTCCAATTACTTAATGCTTTGCCTGATCATCCTCTCAAGAAAAATGAAATACTTGATATCTTTTATAATGGACTAACCGATGCTTCCAGAGACCACCTAGATAGTTGTGCTAGTTCTGTTTTCAGGGAAAGAACACCAGATGAAGCTGAAATTCTATTCAATAATATGTTGACCAATGAAAATAATTGGACACTTCCTAAGCCAACTCCTGAGCCTATTCCTAAACCAACTCCGAGGAAAAGGGGTGTTCTATTTCTCAGTCCTGAAGATATGCAAGAGGCAAAGAAATCTATGAAAGAAAAAGGTATTAAAGCTGAAGATGTTAAGAATTTACCTCCTATTGAAGAAATACATGGTCTTAATTTACCGCCTGTTGAAGAAATACAAGGTCTTAATTCATCACCTATTGAAGAAACACATGGTCTTGATGACCCGACACAGGTAGTAAAGGTAAATTCTCTCTATAGATATGATAAAGCTGAAATCCCTCCTACTAAGTTTGCTAGCCAATGTTTGGATGAGTTTGATACCTTTATGGTTAAGAAAGAAGATTTTAATGCTTATTTTGGTAGACAATTAAAACAAAATGCTTATATGATTGAACACTTGGGTGATTATATGTCTAGAGTTAAAGGTGAACTTAAACTCATTAGTAAACATGCTTCTATGGTTACCACTCAAGTAGAACAAGTACTTCAAGCTCAGAACGATTTTCTCAATGAATTGAATAATAAGAATAATGACTATGCTGTTAAAGTGGCTACTAGAACTGGTAAGATGACTCAGGAACCTTTGTATCCCGTAGGCCATCCTAAGAGAATTGAGTAAGATTCTTAGAGAAATAATATAGATGCACCTAGTCCTTCTAAAAAGAAGAAAAAGAAAAATGATAGGACTTTGCATACTTCTAGTGAACCTATTGCTGAACCACCTGAGAATCCAAATGATATTTCTATTTCTGATGTCGAAACACAATCTGGTAATGAAGATGAACCTAGTGAAAATGTTAATGATGATGTTCATGTTGATGCTCAACCTAGCAATGATAATGATGTAGAAATTGAACCTGCTGTTGATCTTGATAACCCACAATCAAAGAATCAACGTTATGATAAGAGAGACTTTGTTGCTAGGAAACACGGTAAAGAAAGAGAACCATGGGTTCAGAAACCCATGCCTTTTCCTCCCAAACCATCCAAGAAAAAGGATGATGAGGATTTTGAGCGCTTTGCTGAAATGATTAGATCTATCTTTTTCGTATGCGATTAACAGATATTCTCAAAATGAATCCTTATGCTAAGTACATGAAAGAAATTGTTACAAATAAAAGAAAGATACCGGAAGCTGAAATTTCCACCATGCTTGCTAATTATACTTTTAAGGGTGGAATACCAAAGAAACACGGAGATCCAGGAGTACCCACTATACCATGCTCCATTAAAAGAAATTATGCCAGAACTGCTTTATGTGATCTTGGAGCCGGTGTTAGTGTTATGCCTCTCTCTTTATACCATAGACTTGACTTGAATAAGTTGACACCTACTGAAATATCTTTGCAAATGGCTGATAAATCAACTGCTATACCTGTCGGTATGTGTGAGGATGTTCCTGTTGTGGTTGCAAACGTTACTATTTTAACGGACTTTGTTATTCTGGATATTCCCGAGGACGATAGTATGTCTATTATTCTTGGAAGACCCTTTTTGAATACTGCAGGGGCTGTTATTGATTGCAACAAAGGCAATCTCACTTTTTATGTTAATGGCAATGAGCATACGGTACACTTTCCGAGGAAACAACCTCAAGTCCACGGTATCAAGTCTATTGGGAAAATTCCATTGATTATCTTTGGAGGCTTTGAATTTCCTCTTCCTACTGTCAAAAAGAGATATCATATTCTTATTATTGGGGATGTGCATATCCCCGTTGAGGTAACATAGTGTTATTCGAAATTTCTCCGGTTTCATGTTATTCGAAATGAGTTTATTAACAAGACCTGATCAACCTTGTTAGTTGATTCCTTTTGAGGAGCATGAGATGGATGAAGTTAGAAGGCACAACCTTCTGTACCCGTCTTTTACTTTCTGTTATTTAGTTGAAATAAAGTAAAATTAGTATTTTTCTGTCTGTTTTCTGAATTATCCGTGCAATATAAAATTACCCCGAAAATACAAGTTCTCCAAATGCCCTGCCAATTTAATATGATTTTTTCTAGAATATTTGAGAATATTTGGTACTGAGAACACAACAGGGGGAGCAAGCACCTGGGCACGAGGGTCCAAGGCGCGCCCACCCCCCTGGGCGCGCCCCCTGCCTCGTGGGCACACGGTGGCTCCCCTCCACTTATTCCTGCACCCACACACTTCTTCTTCCTCCCAAAAAAAATCACCAACCAGCTCACGCATGAGTTCTAGCTCATTTTGCTGCGATTTTCGATCTCCTTGCTCAAAGCACCTCTCACAAAACTGCTTTGGGGGATTGTTCCTTGGTATGTGACTCCTCCATTGGTCCAATTAGTTTTTGTTCTAGTGCTTTATTCAATGCAAATTTGTGCTGCCTAGGTGACCATGTTCTTGAGCTTGCATGTCAAATTTATATGGTTCCTAGTAGTTCTAATGCATGATATAGGCCCTAGTTACTTGTAGGAGTAGTTGCTATCAAATTTTGTTGAGCTTGGTTCACTTTTATTTGAAGTTACTAAAAATTTCAGAAATTTTTCAGAGGAAGAAATATGTTTAGGAAAATGTACCAAGGTGGTTCTCCAAGGAAGCAAGGACCCATGCTTGCAATGCGCGATGCTGATGGTGAACCACCAAGGGACGCTCCAGTGCGGCCTTGTGTTTGGCCTTCAGAGGACTTCATGGATCAAGCAGGAATCAAGGAAGAATTTAATGCATATTTGCATAACGCTGATCTTGTGAGCTTCGTGGCAGACAAGTGCCGTCAGTACCACTATCTCACTAGTTCCTTTGTGAGGAGGTTTGAATTTTCATCTTCACGCAAATCTCAAACTGTCCTGTTTGATCTTTATGAAAATTATTATACTATGGACTTAGAGGATTTTACCACTGCTTGCAAACTTCCACAATGGGGTAGTGCTAGTGAACCTCGCAAATATGAATTTAGAGATTTTCTTGCTAGTATAACTGTGGGGGACTCTAGAGACATAGCACAAGCTACCATAGGGAGCATTCATTTTCCTGCTATACATTATTTTGCTCTCTTCATAGGTAGGTGCATAAATGGTAAGGATGAAGCATGTCACATGTGTGTCCTTGACCTCAGTGTTCTTAGGAGTGCTGTGTTAGAAGATAAAAATTATAATTTGAGAGCCATTGTTGCACATTGGTTGCATAATAATAGATTTAATGGAGATTTCTTTGGTGGAATTTATGCAACCCGTTTAGCTAATTTTCTTGGTGTAATTGTACGTGAGGATGATATTGAGTTGCCTCTTGCTTATTTAGATTATGAGGCTATGGTTCATCATCAGTTTGTTGAGAGGAACGATCAGTTCCTCCAGTACCGACTAATCTTTTACAGACGACGCACCTATCACGTCGCTCTCCCTACTTCTACTTTCTTTTACTTTCAGGCAAAGGGGAGATATTTCATAACCAGAGATGAGGCGGATGAGTATAAGAGGAGGGCTGAGATAGCCCGCCTCGAAGCTGCAGCCCACATTGCAATGACTGTTGCATCTTAGTACGACCCCAACTACAACTTTGAATATCCGCGAGGCCATCCGTGGCAATAGACCAACTTAGGCCAAAAGCCTAAGCTTGGGGGAGTACGGATCTCTCACCGACATTACATTTATGTCCACACACTCATTGTTAGATGTCGGTGGTCATACTTTTTCACTGTAATATCCATGCTAGTTTATTTTCCTTTTTTATGCTTTCTTCTTGTGTGTTTGATAAATCTTAAGAAAACAAAAAAAACTAGTAGTAGCTTTTAGCTAGTTTACTTTTCTTGATGTAGTAGTACTAACTAAAAGAAAACCCAAAAAGATTTCATGTTCTTCTTTTGCTTGTTGGGAGCTTTCCTGTGTAAATAGTTCTATTTCTTTTCTTTTCTTTGGGGGTCGATAGGAGAAGACCATGATGAAATTGTTGAAGTGGCTCTTATATGCATTATTGTTGATTTAACCAAGAGTCCATATTGCCTTGTCTTCTCTTGTTTATTGAGTGCTCGCAGATTCCAGCTTAGTCCAATGCACGTGCACTATTATTATTCACATCGTTCGGTCGTGCAAGTGAAAGGCAATAATGACGATATATGATGGACTGATTGAGATGAGAGAAGCTGGTATGAACTCGACCTCTCTTGTTTTTGTAAATATGATTAGTTCATCGTTCCTGATTCAGCCTATTATGAATAAACATGTTTGCAATGACAATTAGAGATTATAGTTGCTTATGCCATGCTTAATTAGCTAGGAGCTTATAATGGTTTACCTTGCGTGCTAACATGCTATTAAAATGGTTGTGATGTGGTATGATAGGGTGGTATCCTCCTTTGAATGATTTAAGTGACTTGACTTGGCACATGTTCACGCATGTAGTTGAAACAAATCAACATAGCCTTCACGATATTTACGTTCATGGTGGATTATATCCTACTCATGCTTGCACTCAATGTTTATTAATTTTCATGCATGTTCATGACTGTTGTCACTCTCTAGTTGGTCGCTTCCCAGTCTTTTTCTAGCCTTCACTTGTACTAAGCGGGAATACTGCTTGTGCATCCAATCCCTTAAACCCCAAAGTTATGCCATATGAGTCCACCATACCTTCCTATATGCGGTATCTACCTGCCATTCCAAGTAAATTTGTATGTGCCAAACTCTAAACCTTCAAATGAAATTCTATTTTGTACGCTCGAATAGCTCATGTATCAACTAGGGTTGTCCGTATCTTCCATGCTAGGTGGGTTATTCTCAAGAGGAGTGGACTTCGCTCCTCACTCACGAGAAAATGGCTGGTCACCGGGATGCCCAGTCCCATGCTTTATGCAAATCAAATCAAATTAATTGCAAACAAAACTCCCCTGGGACTCTTGTTAGTTGGAGGCACTCGTTGTTTCGAGCAAGCCATGCATTGATGCTTGTTGGTGGAGGGGGAGTATAAACTTTACCATTCTGTTTGGGAACCGCTTATAATGTGTGTAGCATGGAAGATATCGCCATCTATCGGTTGTTATGTTGACAATGAAAGTATGCCACTCAAAATATTATTTATCTCTATTTTAAAACCGAGCTCTGGCACCTCTACAAATCCCTGCTTCCCTCTGCGAAGGGCCTATCTATTTACTTTTATGTTGAGTCATCACCCTCTTATTAAAAAGCACCAGCTGGAGAGCACCCCTATCATTTGCCTCCATTACTATTAATTTATATTGGGTATGACTATGACTGGATCTCTTTTACCATGAATTACAGTGTTTAGTCAGTCCTTGATCTTTAAAGGTGCTCTGCATTTATGTTTTGCGGTCTCAGAAAGGGCTAGCGAGATACCATCTTGTTATATCATATTATGATTGTTTTGAGAAAGTGTTGTCATCCGAGATTTATTATTATTGCTCGCTAGTTGATTATGCCATTGACATGAGTAAACATGAGACCTAAGAGTTATTGTGAATATGGTTAGTTCATAATCTTTGCTGAAAACTTGAATGCTGGCTTTACATATTTACAACAACAAGAGCAAACAGAGTTTGTAAAAGTTTTTCTTTATCACTTTCAGTTTATCAACTGAATTGCTTGAGGACAAGCAAAGGTTTAAGCTTGGGGGAGTTGATATGTCTCCGTCGTATCTACTTTTCCAAACACTTTTGCCCTTGTTTTGGACTCTAACTTGCATGGTTTGAATGGAACTAACCCGGACTGACGCTATTTTCAGCAGAAGTGCCATGGTGTTATTTATGTGCAGAAACAAAAGTTCTCGGAATGACATGAAACTTCACGGAGATTATTTTTGGAAATAATAAAAAATATTGGCGAAAGAATCAAGGCCAGGGGCCCAAACCCTTTCCCCTTTGTGTAAACCACTTTTCACGTAGTAGATTTGTTTTCTTTTTTTAACCATTTTGCCATGTATAATAAAATTTCTTTCATGTAGCTACCAATCTTCATAATCACGTCAACAAACGACCACACGATATTCATAATCACATCAACAATCAACCATACAGAATTAATTATTCAATCGGCGTGAGCAACCCAAAATGGCCAGCAATATTATTAATGTGTAATGCCAAAGCATATATAGTTTCGGAATCTAGCTGTTCAGTTCAGGTGTATACAATTAGAACTTCTAATAAAAGTTTACAGAGGCAACCTGGAAAAATAGTGTGAAAGCTACTACATCCAGACAACATTAAAATTCTCCAGGAGACAATCTTCATGCCACTGGCCTTTCCAGTCACCAGGGCGTAGCAACCAGCAATGTACATCCCACCTTATATATCATCCAATGCTTCACCTTCACATTGTTCGAAATAATTAAAAATATTGGCGAAAGAATCAAGGCCAGGGGCCCACACCCTTTTCCACGAGGGTGAGGGGCGCGCCTGCCCCCCTAGGCGCGCCCCCTGCCTCGTGGGCCCCCTGGAGCTCCACCGACCTCAACTCCAATTCCATATATTCGTGTTCGGGGAGAAAAAAATCAGGGAGAAAGATTCATCGCGTTTTACGATACTGAGCTGCCGCCAAGCCCTAAACTCTCTTGGGAGGGCTGATCTGGAGTCCGTCCGGGGCTCCGGAGAGGGGAATCCGTCACCGTCGTCATCATCAACCATCCTCCATCACCAATTTCATGAAGCTCACCGTCGTGCGTGAGTAATTCCATCGCAGGCTTGCTGGACGGTGATGGGTTGGATGAGATTTATCATGTAATCGAGTTAGTTTTGTTAGGGTTTGATCCCTAGTATCCACTATGTTCTGAGATTGATGTTGCTATGACTTTGCTATGCTTAATGCTTGTCACTAGGGCCTGAGTGCCATGATTTCAGATCTGGACCTATGATGTTTTCATGAATATATGTGAGTTCTTGATCCTATCTTGCAAGTCTATGGTAACCTACTATCTGTTATGATCCGGCAACCCCGAAGTGACAATAATCGGGACCACTCCCGGTGATGACCGTAGTTTGAGGAGTTCATGTATTCACTATGTGTTAATGCTTTGGTCCGGTACTCTATTAAAAGGAGGCCTTAATATCCCTTAGTTTCTATTAGGACCCTGCTGCCACGGGAGGGTAGGACAAAAGATGTCATGCAAGTTCTTTTCCATAAGCACGTATGACTATATTCGGAATACATGCCTACATTACATTGATGAATTGGAGCTAGTTCTGTGTCACCCTATGTTATGATTGTTACATGATGAACCGCATCCGGCATAATTCTCCATCACCGATCCAATGCCTACGAGCTTTTCACATATTGTTCTTCGCTTATTTACTTTTCCGTTGCTACTGTTACAATTACTACAAAACCCAAAAATATTACTTTTGCTATCGTTACCGTTACTTCCATACTACTTTGCTACTAAATACTTTGCTGCAGATACTAAGTTATCCAGGTGTGGTTGGATTGACAACTCAACTGCTAATACTTGAGAATATTCTTTGGCTCCCCTTGTGTCGAATCAATAAATTTGGGTTGAATACTCTACCCTCGAAAACTGTTGCGATCCCCTATACTTGTGGGTTATCACACGGGCGCTAAGACCAAGCTCCACCTCCAAGGCGAGCCCCGGTGACCACGGCCGGCTGTCGCGCCTTCACTCCTGAGCTGCATAGAGTCGCCTGGCCGGGCATGTTCAAGCCAGATCTGCCTCCTCGCTACGACGGCACCCCCGACCCCGCGGAGTTCTTGCAGCTCTACGAGCTGAGCATCGAGGCGGCCAACGGCGACGAGAAAGTCATGGCGAACTGGTTCCCCATGGCTCTCAAGGATGGCGCCCGCTCCTGGCTCCTGAATCTTCCGCCAGGCTCGATCTCCTCCTGGGATGAGATGCGCAACCGTTTTGTTGCCAACTTCCAGGGCACGCGCGACCGCCCGCCGGCCGTGGGTGACCCGCGCCGCGTCAGCAACAACCAGGAGAGACCCTCCAGAAGTACATTCAGCGCTTCAACAACGTCCGCCTCAAGATCCCCAAGGTGACGGACGAGGACATCATCTGCGCGTTCTCTGATGGCGTCCGCGACATCAAGATGAAGGAGGAGCTCGCTATCCACGAGGAGTTGTGCACGTCTCTGGAGTTGTTCAACCTGGCGACCAAGTGCGCCAGAGCTTAGGAGGGGTGCCTCTCCCTCCTCGAGCTCCCGGCTGCGGACCCGGAGGAGAAGAAAGCCAAGGCCAATGACGTGAAGCGCAAGGGAGTAACAGTGCTCGCGGCGGAACCAGACACCAAGCGCGGCAGAGACCTGCCCGAATCATCCAAGAGCAGCCGACCGTTCCGCACCTTCCATAACCTGCATACCCACAACACCATCGACTGTAAGAGCTCAGAGCCATTCGAGAAGGACGCTTCGGTCGACGCCCCGAGCGCAGTGACCAGGGCTACAACTGAGGAGGAGGACGTGGTGGCGGACGCTGGGACGACCGTGGCCCGCGCCAGGAGTGGCGCGACCGGCCTCGTGAGGACTGTCGGTGTCAAAACCGGCGGATCTCGGGTAGGGGGTCCCGAACTGTGCGTCTAAGGCGGATGGTAATAGGAGGCGGGGGACACGATGTTTACCCAGGTTTGGGCCCTCTCGATGGAGGTAATACCCTACTTCCTGCTTGATTGATCTTGATGATATGAGTATTACAAGAGTTGATCTACCACGAGATCATAGAGGCTAAACCATAGAAGCTAGCCTATGGTATGATTGTTGTTGTCCTACGGACTAAACTCTCTGGTTTATATAGACACCGGAGGGGCTAGGGTTACACAGAGTCGGTTACAAGGGAGGAGATCTACATATCCGTATTGCCAAGCTTGCCTTCCACGCCAAGGAGAGTCCCATCCGGACACGGGACGAAGTCTTCAATCTTGTATCTTCATAGTCCAATAGTCCGGCTAAAGTATATAGTCCGGCTATCCGAGGACCCCTAATCCAGGACTCCCTCAGTAGCCCCTGAACCAGGCTTCAATGACGATGAGTCCGGCGCACAGATTGTCTTCGGCATTGCAAGGCGGGTTCTTCCTCCAAATACTCCATAGAAGATCTTCAACACAAGGATAGTGTCCGGCTCTGCAAAACAAATTCCACATACCACCGTAGAGAGAATAATATTTCCACAAATCTAATCTGCTGACAACTTTTCATAACGTGACATCACACCACGGCCTGGTCATTATTCAAACCGTTTTTCTCAACCAGCTACTGCACATATTGCGAGGCGGTTTTCTTGGCACGTCTTGTCGAAGCAGAGATCGTGTCCCCTTATCACGGGATTCTCATCAATATGGGTGTGGGTAACCCAACCGCGCCATCAATTACGGTGCTTGGGGAATAAGCGAATTTACCAGGCAAGTGGGGAGGCGTATAGTTTCTTCCGCCCTTATAAAGGGACAAGGATTCCTCTTTTTCACCCACACCTTCTTCTTCCTTGCTCATCCATTCTTGCGCACTCGAGCTCCAGCACCCAAGTTCGTATTTTCTTCTCAAACTATTCCAAGCATGTCCGGAGCAGGAGGGAAGTGGATGGTCTCCTCCCTTACGGAGGAGAACATCACAAAGCTACGGGGAGCAGGATATCTGGCCGCGGATATCGCACACCGGCTGCCAGATGCGGGGCAGATCGTCCCTACTCCCGAACCTTATGAGAGGGTGGTTTTTCTTACCCACTTCGTCCGCGGACTGGGATTTCCCCTCCACCCGTTTGTCCGCAGGCTCATGTTTTAGTACGGGCTGGATTTTCATGATCTGGCCCCCAATTTCATCCTCAACATCTCGGCGTTTATCGTCGTGTGTGAGGCCTTCCTCCGCATCAAGCCCCACTTCGGCCTGTGGCTGAAGACCTTCAATGTTAAACTGAAGGTGGTGGTCGGCCAGCAAGCGGAGTGCGGAGGCGCCATGGTGGGCAAAATGCCTAACGTCACCTGGCTCGAAGGCTCCTATGTGGAGACCATAAAGGGGTGGCAATCGGGGTGGATCTACATCACCGAGCCGCGCGACACCAACTGGGTGTCGGCCCCCAAATTTCGAGCCGGAATCCCCACGCAGCTCACCTCCTGGAAAGAGAAGGGCCTATCCTGGGGTTCATCGATGGAGGTGACCGGACTCCAGAAATGCATCAGAAACATGATGAGCAAGAAAATCAAGCTCGTCAATGTGGTCCAGGTCATGCTCTTCCGCCGGATCCTCCCATGTCAACGACGGGCATTCAATTTGTGGGAGTTCGACCCGGCCGAGCACCAGACGCTACAAGAGCTCTTCGACACGACGCACAAGGGCGTCTGGAAGGTGCTGTTCAAGGGCGCCGAGGTACCTCCTCCCCTTACCGAGGACCGCGGACTCAGCGCAAAGTGCCCTGCCAATCCGATAAGTCTTTTATATCTCATAAGGTGTTCATTTTCCCCAGCTTTTACCATGCGTGCGATCTAAACCTCCACGCCATTTCACAGGACTGGGTAGCGACAGCGGAGCTGATCGGTTGTCTAGCCCCCCTGCCCGAAGATCCAGTAGATGCTCTCTTAACGGAGATGCTGGTTCCGGCGCCTTACGAGGTGCCGGCGAAGAAGGCCAAGAAGAAGGCTACGGGGACCAGGAAGGGTCTTCGGCCCAAGGTTATATCAGACTCATCCTCCGAAAACACTGAGGCGCACTCCTCCCCCGAAGACGAGGAGGAGGAAGAAGAAAGTTCTCCTCCTCCTGCCGGGGGAGACAAGAAAAGGAAGGCCGCCCCATCCGGGGAGGCCGAAGTGTCCAAGAAGGGAAGGACCCTCCTCCCGGACTGCTCCACGACGGCCGCCTATAGCAACGACGAGTGGTTGCCCAGGGACAAGCCCCTGGTGAAGTCGTAAGTATCTGGATACCATAATAATTCTTGGTACGTCTTATTGTACCGTTTCTTATCATGCTGCCAGTGATTATGCAGCCCCTCCCGATCCCGCATCGACGTATCTTCGTCGGATGATTCTTTGGGCCCGTCGGACCTGAACAACGATTCACTTCCGACCGCCTCCTCCCGTCGCCCTATGGACAATGTCCAGGTGTTGTCTCAAAGGGCATCGAACCAAGGGGAGGTAGTCCTGGAGGCGCCTCAAGGCGGCATTCCGGACAATAGGCGTAAGGGGAGCAAGACTCCCATGGGCTCCGATGACGGGGGCAGCAAATTCGGCCCCCAGCCGAATACTGCGCAGGAACCTCCAGTGGTTCCAGACTCTGCCAGGCGACCCCCCGCTAAGAGGGGCAAGCCGCCTATGCCGATGGCCTCTGTCCATCCAGAGGCATCGGACAATTTGCTGGAAGTGCTTCGCGGCGCTTCCATCGACGAAGAGCACCGCACTATCATGAGTGCGGTGATCGAGAAGGTTCAGTCCGCCAAAAGTAGACTGACTGAAGCCTATGCCAGCCTCCTAACAGGTTTTCAGGTAAGTAATCAAATTATAAGAAAATGTTACAGCATAGACAGTAGCCCCTGATACTCTATTAGGCGTTCGCGAAGAAAGGCCGAATAGAGGATCAAATAGTAACCGCAGGAGTCTAATCGGAATATGTCTATGTGCATATGCAGGCTTCACTGGTGGTTGCTGCCGCACGTACTACGGAGGTCGCCGCACTAAAGCAGGACCTTGAGCGGTCCAAAGAAAAGCTCGGCCTTACCAAGAGGCAGCTCGAAGAGAACGAAGGTAAGTGGTACCCCGTCTGTAAATTGATAAAGAGAAACGTGGCTTTGGAATGATAGGATCGTCAAGAATTTTGCTAGGGGCCATGACCGAAGTGGCGGCCCTGAAGAAGGCGCTATCGAAGGCCGAAGACAAAGCGGCCAAGGAGCGCACCGAGCGCGAGAAACAAGAGGCCTGGGTTGGCGAGGTGCAGCAAGAGCTCCAGGTTCTCGCCAAAAAACACGAGTCCTTGGAGCTTGACTCTAAGACGCAAGAGTCCGAGCTTGCGAAGGCCCTCGAAAGCGCACAACATGCCAAGGCCGAAGCCCAAAAGGCCCTCCATGAAATTGAGGCGGTTGAGAAGATAGCAGCGGGTAAGGCATTCATTATGCAAAGCAAGCATGTGAAGGAAACTTTCCTTTTACTTACCCGAGTTCGGAGCTCTCCAAGAGCGTTCGCAGATCTTCCCCGCAGTGTGTCGGACGCCGTGGAGTTCTACCAGGCTGAGGAGGGGAGCTCGACGCAGAAGTTGTTCTGGTCTCAGTATACTGGGACCGAACACCCAATGCCCTTGAGCGACCAGCTGACGCAACTGGTCGAGCTCCACAAGGCGGCCGAACAGGCCATGAAGGGTCTTATAGTCCGGATGTGGCCTGGCGAGCCCTTGCCTGATAGCTATTTCGGTCTGGTGAAGCGGCTTGTGAATGCCTGCCCATGGCTCGAAGTCATAAAGCGGTCTGTCTGCATCGAGGGTGCGCGCAGGGCTTTTGCCCGGGCGAAGGTGCACTGGGCGAAGCTGGACGCCGTAAAGCTGGTGAGGGAGGGGCCGCCGAAGGGCAAGGAGCATCGCCACCCCGAAATGTATTATGACAGTGTCCTGAAGGGTTCTCGCCTTGTGGCGGAGGAATGTGCCAGGAATGTAATATTCGAATGAATGTACTCATGTGATCCTGTAAGATGAAACGAGTTCATTTGCACTATACCACGCTTGTTAATTTAAAATATTACCTTATGTACGACCGTTTATGAAATCTGAGACTTGGCCAGTCGTCGGCTTCTGCCCCCATGTAACTAATACTGGGGTGTTCGGGATAAACCTAAGCACTCTTTATCCCAATTTTGGGTCCTTCGAAGGAGGTGTTCAGCACAGCGAACCAGGCAATCAGACTATAAAGCTTTATCACTCTCACTTAGCCATAGAAGTCTACAATTTTAAATTTTGGCGAAGCCCCTAGTATTCGGAGGGCCGAATTTGGGGCGCTATATATGCCTAAGTCGGGCAAGGCCGACTCCTCGCCCGAAGCGGAAAAAGACTTTAAGGACTTGAGACCTCTCGAACAGCTACCAGCTCTTGCCTCATCATGACAGTCAGTTTTCGGCTTTCTCTACTGAGGTGCTCGTCCGGAAGAACCGGGACACAATCGCAGTAGTTCTGCCAGCGCTACCTTAGCCGATATTGCGGAACATAAGGTACCAAAACATGGGAGCCGGGCAAACCCAACTATTGACCCAAGGCATGATTCGGAGGTGATGCATATAATGCTATAAGTTCGGGGTGCCGCACTGTCGAAAGCGTTTGGACTTCTCACGCCGTATTATGGGGTATACTGAAGCCCCTGGTGTACTAGTCGTACCAGAATGTACGGGTGCAATCTGTCGTAAATAGGCAGACAAGGAAAAGAAAAAGAACAGGAGAATGCAATAATAGGCTAATGCTATGCATTATTATTAAATAGTACGCCGAAGCGTACGGATACAAGTAGTGTAATAAGCAAAAAAATAGGACTATTTGACATGTCCTATCCAAGGGCAAGCTGCGTTTGGGATGTAAAACAAGTATATCGGTCGTTATCAGAGACCACCTGAGGATTCCCTTGTACGTTAGACCGTCTTGCTTCCTTGGTATTCCCTTACCGCCATGAGTTCGACGATTAGACTGCCAGAAAGGGCTTCCACAGAATAAGGTCCTGAAAGAGAGAAAAATGATAAAGGTAGATAGCCCTGGGGCGGTTGAGCCGCACTGCGGGACATGCCGTAGTGGTGCCTCTGCATATGCCCATGGTATCTTGAATGCGTAATTATGTACATGTGGCTCGAATTTCGCCACTTGACTGGGACTAGGACGGAGGCCGAATTGCTAGTGGAGCTCAAAACGTGCCTGTCGATCCGCTTGCGGGGTACTCCGGACTCGCTTGAAGGTGTCCGGGGTCTTTTTCGCCGAATTGGCGGTTTGCCTAATAAGGCTGCTTTGCGCTTCTGCTGCGAGGGCCGCAGTGTGCTCCTCCGTTGTCACGACCGGTTTTCCAATAAAAATATTTATTGAGAAACCGATCCCTTTTACGGACCAGTAGAGAAGAATCCTTCTCACTGGTAGACAATTTCTTGATCACAGAAGAAAAACCAGGAGTACTAAATATAATACAAGGTTGAGCGGAGACTGCTCAACAATTTATTACAAGCACGCCGATATTACACATAAAGGCGGATAGGGTGGCTTAACTACTGACTCACAATAAAAGCGGTGGTGGATATGTCACAGTGAAGTGGGTGACATGACTCCTGCATCTAACAGCTCATCGAATGTCAGAGTAAGGCTCGAGGATTCTTATTGAGGGTGGCGGAAGTGTATATATTACAAGTGACCAATATCCAGGATCGGACGGGACTGACTGGGACTCCTCTAGGCGTCGGACTCACTATCAAACTCTTCATCCATGAGATCGCCTTCGTCAACATCTGGCCAAATCAACAAGTCAGGTGAGTACTATGAAAGTACTCGCAAGACAGTTCAGACATAAGATATAACAAATGTAAACATGATGCATATGAACAGATTAATAGAGCGTACTCAGACAATGAGATAGCAATGCATGGGAAATAAAAGGCAAGTCGGGCGGTAGTCCTCCCGAAATCCCAATGTAGTACTGAAGGCCAATCGAGTGTCTGAATGACTCCTCGAAAGGATACAAATGAAATAACAATCCCGCAGTCGGGCGTCAAGGCCACACCACATAAAGGGCTTATAATGGAATATAAATGACAGTGCGTGCCACAGTCGGATGTCTGAGCGACATCACGTAAAGGGCTTATATCAAAAGTAAATAACGGGCGTGCCACAGTCGGACGTCTGAGCGACATCACATAAAGGGCTTATATTGAAAGTAAATGACAAGAGTGCCACAGTGGGACGTCTGAGCGACATCACATAAAGGGCTTATATTGAAAGTAAATGACAAGAGTGCCACAGTCGGACGTCTGAGCGACATCACATAAAGGGCTTATATTTCATAACTTAATATTTCAGTAGCTCATGAATTTAAATCATTTCAAGGGGATATTCAGGTATGAAATAATAAACCGGTTAGTCCATCCACAGGAATAACATTCAACAGAGTTTACCACTCAAGCTTGTTTACCGGGGATTTCCACGGAAACTGACACGGGGACCGACATGAATGTGGATATGTTGGCCACGGTCCTTGACCATGGACACGATGACTCGGAAGGATTTGACTCTGCAGAGTTTGTACTATTTAACCACAGCCAACGAATTTCATTAGTCACAAGGGACTAGTTCCGTTTACGGTGTTTTATGAGAAACACATCTAACCAGTACACACCCATTTAACATTCCGATGCCAGGAATCACCCTCGGCAATGTTCAAGAAAAACTTTGAGACGGGGAGGCTACAACCTCGCGTAGCATGGGATCAAATTTATACCGCGCGCTCTAAGGGGTGCCCCCCTCTCGGTCCCAACCGGAAACACCCATGCCCCCTAACCGGATGACTGGCTTTAATCCAGGGCCATGGAACCCTCATCCCGGCCCCTCTATTTGATGTGTACAAGGAAAGAGGTTAGCAACATACTAAACCGTACTCTTTGCAGAAAACATGTGGCAGCACGAAAGGGGAAGAACGGTAACGTGGCTCAGTCCACGTTAACGTCGGAGTTTACCGGATGACGTAAGACTTGCATGCTACAACAATACCATCTTTCTACCTTTCATGTCACCACATGATCAGGTCATCTCTCATCAAATATCACAGTAACTTCGAAACACATGGTTAGTTGCCTTGCATGCAACGTAATACTCACCGATGCTCACATGCCATGCACAAACCATTCAAGCAACATGCAAAACACCTATCATATCAAAGGTTCAAACATGCTTGCCTGGTTCGGAGAAGTCGGAGTCTAGCTCGGCGAAGTTCGCGGCTCCGTCACCTCCTCCGGAACCTACGGTATAACGAAACCGTATACTAACGTGAAAATCGTTGCGTGCATAAAAATTGTTCCAAAAATTTTCCAAATAAATACTATAAAAAACTAGACAAAAATATAAGACTGACAGAAAAAGAATCAATCAAAAAGCATCTTTTATTTAAAAGATATAAGGGTTTTAGTCCAAGGACTAATCTGTGATGAAACAGAAAAGATCCAGGGACTTGTTTGAGAAAACAGAAAACGGTTCGGTATGAAATACGCCAGCCCAGAGAGAAAACACGTTTTGCCCGAAGGCGCTTTCATAAAACGGTTCGAAGGGGAAAAGAAGAGAGGCTGGTGGGGGGGTCCCACCCGTCAGGTTCAAAACTCCCAACGGAGCTCGCCGGCGCTCGAAGGCTGCGGTGGTCGCCGGCGTTGAACCACGGGGAGGCAGAGTGATCGGAGGGTACCTACAGGTTCAGGGTGTTCTTCCGCATCGGTGGGTGGTGGACTTGGCCGTCGGAGAGCACCACGTCGACGGCGACACTATCTCCGGCGGACGGCGGTTCGGGCGATGTTGGAATGCTCCAGTGGGTGCTGCAAGCTTCAAATTGATGCGCGGGTCAGAGATGTGGATGTACTAGGAGGCTACTGGCAAGATCTGAGGGGTAGGGGTGCATGCACGGGAGTGAATCGCGCTTGATCCCGAAGCGGGTCGAGGCGGCCGGAGTTGGGGAAGAAGACTCCCTCGGGGCTCTCCCAGTGGCTTGGCGTGGTACTGGTGGTGTGTATAGGTGGTGCGGGTTCGAGTTCGAGCTCGGGGCCTCCTTTTATAGGCGATCCGAGGGGATGGCCGTGAACGGGATAGCTCCGGCGAGCAATTACGGCGAGGCAGAGGTTGGGTAGGGGGTTTAGGTGGCTAGGCACCATCAGGGAGGATCACTGGCGCCGTTTCTCTGCTCAAATCTCGGTCGGGCTTGCGTAATGCACTGGCCCTCGACGGAACGGCCGTACGGGCACGGCGGCGGCAGGGAGCGCGCTCCGCGCCTACCAGTTCACGACGACGGACCTGCGGCGTGCACGGGTGAGTGGATGGCCACGCGGTGGCCTCTGGTGGCTTGGGCGGCGCTGGACGGCGTCGTCCAACGCTGCGCCTCTCTGGCAGCCGCAAAGGGCGCTGCTGCCGTCGCTCACGGGGTGGCGCACCTCCTCCTGCTCGTCGCAGACGCCCGCAAGCTTCCAGGCGATCGTGCGGCGCAGGGAAAGAAGGAGGCACAGGGCGCACGGCGCCACCGTGGCTACTGGCGAGATCGAGAAGGGGTTCTGAAGAAAACGACATCGGCCACTGAAACTGTATCTCTGAACTCCTGAACTTTGACAGTAACAGTGCCCTTCAGGTGTTCGACGAAATGATTTGGCCTGAAGAAAAAAAAATTGGGAGCTGGGACTAGGTGAGGTGACCTCTCAATGCATCCAGAGGCTGCCTGAATTTTCTCAGATTTTTAGGAGGAGAAAACAAATGGATTTCATCAAATTTGGCAAATATGGTCCAAACTTGCAGCAAGCACAATTTGAAATTGTTGAACTGGAGACCAGTGGATCATCATGGATCTTGGTTGAGGGCTCTAAGGACTAGCCAGGGAAAATGGTTTGGAGGCAAAACTCAAAGGAGAAAAGGTAGTTCCTTTGTAAATCTCCAAGAGCCAAAGTAGAAGGCAGAAAATATTTTTGATAAGAAATAAATGGAAGGAAAATCATGGGGAAGTTCAACTTGCTGGATTTGAAGTATATCTTGATACAAAGATGGGAGATGGCTTTTGGGAGGGGATTTCCACTCATGTCATGGCAAGAGGAGTTTCTGAAAGGGAAAAGGATCACTCCAAATGCCATAGGCTATTTTAAAAAGATTTTCAAAAACTTTCCCCAAATGAAAAACATTTGTGATGAGTCCACATAAGATGGAAAAACCTCTAAGACCAAAAATCAAGTCTTGGGTGAATCCAAACAAAATACTTGTCATAAAATAAAATCTTTGAGAGGGAGAGTTCTTTAGAAGAAAATTTTAAATACCCTCCTTCAAATCAAATAAAGATTTTGATAAAACCAAAATAAAAATTTTGGGTGTCACAACACCTACCCCCTTAGGAAAAATCTCGTCCCCGAGATTTCAACTGATCCTCAAATAGATGTGGGTACTCTGCCTGAAGAAAATCTTCCCTTTCCCATGTAGCTTCATCCTCGGTGTGATTGCTCCACTGAACCTTGAAAAATTTAGTTGTTTTCTGACGAGTCCTGCTTTCAGACTCTTCCAATATCTTTACTGGCCGCTCTCTGTAGGTGAGGTCTGGTTGCACATCAATGCTCTCATGAGATACATGCTTCTCCGGTTGCTCACACATTTCCTCAACTGTGAGACGTGGAACACGTCGTGGACGTCTGACAGCTCTTTGGGTAGGTCTAGCTGGTAGGCTACTGTGCCTCTTCGTGCAACTATACAGAAGGGTCCAATAAATCTCGGGGCTAGCTTCCCTTTAATTTTGAACCGTTCCAGGCCCCTCATAGGAGACACTCGTAGGTATACATATTCACCGGGTTCAAAGCTGACCTCATGATGTTTTTGATCGTAATAGCTCTTTTGTCGGCTTTGAGCTGTCTTGAGTCTGTCCCTGATCTGTTTAACTTTCTCCTCGGCTTCCTTGAGCATGTCTGGGCCGAAGATACGACTGTCACCTGTCTCTGACCAATTTAGTGGGGTACGACACCTCCGTCCGTACAATGCTTCAAAAGGTGCCATTTGTAAGCTGGCTTGGTAACTGTTGTTGTATGCGAACTCGGCATACGACAAACTTTCTTCCCAACTGGATCCATAGGTGAGCACACAGGCTCTCAGCATGTCCTCTAGGATTTGGTTCACGCGTTCAGTTTGTCCATCAGTCTGGGGGTGGTATGCTGTACTGAATGCTAGTTGAGTGCCCAGAGCTTGTTGTAAGTGATCCTAGAATTTAGAGACAAATTGAGTGCCTCGGTCGGATATTATAGTCTTTGGGACTCCATGCAGGCAAACTATACGGGAGAGATAAAGCTTAGCAAGCCTTTGAGTGGAGTAGGTCGTCTTCACGGGAATGAAATGTGCTACCTTGGTTAGCCTATCTGTGATGACCCATATGGCATCATTTCCGCGTTGCGATCGAGGTAGTCCGACGATGAAGTCCATCCCAATTTCATCCCATTTCCACTCAGGTATCCTGTTTGGCTGTAGTAGCCCTGCTGGCTTTTGATGCTCGGCTTTAATGCGCTGACATGAATCGCAACAAGCAATGAATGCGGCTATATCCCTTTTCATACCGTGCCACCAAAATCTTTCCTGAATGTCTTTGTACATTTTGGTTCCTCCAGGGTGGATCGAATATGGGGCGGTGTGGCTTTCGGTTAGGATTTGTTGCTTGAGTTCCTCAATGTTTGGTACGCAAAGTCTGTCCCCATACCATAATATTCCCTCATTGTCTGTGACGAACTCTGAAGCCTTGCCAAGGCTCATTTTTCTCTTTATACCTTCGATGCTGGGATGTCCCTGCTGAGCCTTCTTAATTTGTTCCTTTAGGGTGGGATGTATCTCCAGATTTGATACGTTGCCCTCAGAGACTAACACCATGTTGAGTCTAGCGAACTCCTGCTGAAACTCAGGCCTCAAGTTCTGTGGACTGTCGTTGCCCGGGCTGGGGTTCCGACTAAGAGCATCTGCCACTACATTTGCTTTCCCTGGATGGTAGTGAATGCCGACATCATAGTCCTTGACCAATTCCAACCAGCGTCGTTGTCGTAAATTTAGCTCTGGTTGCGTGAAAATATATTTAAGGCTCTTATGGTCCGTATATATTTCACAACGATTTCCCAACAGAAAGTGCCTCCACTCTTTGAGTGCATGGATGACTGCTGCTAGCTCCAAGTCATGAGTAGGATAATTTTCCTCATGCTTCCGTAGTTGCCTGGAAGCATACGCGACAACTTTGCCATCCTGCATCAATACACACCCGAGGCCCTTCCGGGATGCGTCACAATACACTTCAAAACTCTTGTGTATGTCTGGCACAATCAAAACCGGTGTTGTTGTTAGTTTCTTTTTGAGTTCTTGGAAGCTTTTCTCGCACGCTTCCGTCCATACAAATTTCTTGTCTTTCTTGAGCAACTGTGTCATTGGTTTTGCCACAGTGGAGAATCCTTCAATAAATCTTCGGTAATATCCAGCCATTCCTAGGAAACTCCGTACATCAGTTACGTTGGCTGGTGGTTTCCAGTCAAGTATGGCTTTGACTTTTTCTGGGTCTACGGCCACGCCTTCTTGGGTCAATATATGGCCTAGAAAACCAACTTGTCTTAGCCAAAATTCACACTTGCTAAATTTGGCGTACAATTGATGTTTCCTTAATTCTCCCAATACAATTCTGAGATGTTCAACATGTTCTTCTGGTGTCCTTGAGTATACCAGAATATCATCAATGAACACCACAACAAATTTGTCCATAAATTTCATAAACACTTTGTTCATGAGGTGGACGAAATATGCGGGGGCATTCGTCAGTCCAAACGGCATTACTGTGAACTCATATAATCCGTATCTGGAGGTGAATGCTGTCTTAGGGATATCTTCTGTCCGTACTTTTAATTGATGATATCCCGATCTTAAATCAATTTTTGAGAACACCTTGGCTTGTGCGAGCTGGTCAAACAAATCATTTATCCGTGGCATCGGATATTTGTTTTTGATGGTGACCATATTGAGAGCTCGATAGTCTATACACAATTTCAGTGTCCCATCCTTTTTCTTGGCGAATAATACTGGCGAACCCCAAGGTGAGGAGCTAGCTCGAATAGATCCTTTGTCCAGTAATTCCTTTATTTGCTTCTTCAATTCTACCAACTCTGAGGGTGCCATTCTATAAGGTTTCTTATAGATGGGGGTGGTGCCAGGTGCTAGTTCAATGCTGAACTCTATCTCTCGGTCTGGTGGCATGCCTGGTAGTTCTTCGGGAAATACTTCGGGAAACTCGCACACCACTGGAACTTTTCTCAATTCTGAAATGTCCACTTTGTTCAACTTTGGTTGTCGTGACCGTGGTCTCTCTTGAGCTGTAACCATTATTGTCTTGCCATGATGGTGAGTGAGGATTACAGTCCGATTGAAACAGTCAATAAATCCCTTGTTGGTGGTCAACCAGTCCATCCCTAGGATAACATCCAGTCCTTTATTTTCCAACACGGTGAGATTAGCCTGAAACCTTAGTCCTTCGAATTCAATAATCACTCCTTGGCAGTAACTCTGAGTGATCTGCTTATTCCCGGGGGACTTGATGATCATAGATTTTTCCAAAGGAAGTATCGGAAAACCATGTTGTAAAACAAAACTCTTCGAAATGAACGAGTGAGAAGCTCCAGAATCAAACAAAACCGTGGCAGGTATTGTGTTGACAGGGAACGTACCGAGTACGATGTCTGGGGCATTCTGTGCTTCTTCCTTGGTCACATGGTTCAGGTGACCCTTCCTGTGATTGTTGTTGGGATTGAAATTGTTACACTTGGGAGCTGGATTGTTCCCACCATTGTTCGGCTTGGGGGCCGAGTTCCTCGGCTTTGGGCACTGCTCGGCATAGTGACCTTCCTCTCCACAAGCATAGCAAGTGACCGCTGGGCGGTATGTAAAGTCCTTGTCCCTTGAATGAAACTGTCTGCTTGGCCTTAGAGCAGTAGTCGTGGATTTTCTCGCTTCATTCCTCTGAACATCAGTCTTGCTCCGGTTGTTGCGAGCAAGAGTTGTCTTGTCCCTTTTTCTCTTACGAATATCCTCCAGACTGCGGCGCTCATTCTCCAAAGTAATGGCCTTGTCAACCAGAGTTTTGAAATCTGGGAAAGTGTGTACGACTAGTTGGCATTTTAGTGCTGGCGCCAGGCCGTCCAAATTTTTTTCCATCCTTTTGTTCTCAGTCATATGCTCATCGTAGGCATAACGAGATAGCTGGGTAAACTGACTGTTGTATTCCGTCATTGTCATGCCTCTCTGCTTGAGATCATCGAACTCCCTTTTCTTGATTTTTATGATGCTCCTGGGGATGTGTGCCCCACGAAAGTCTTCCTTAAACTCTTCCCAGGTGATGTTATGTTTACTGGGGTGCATGTGTAGGAAATTTTCCCACCATGCGGCAGCTGCTCCAGTGAGGTAGTGAGGTGCATAAAGCACCTTCTCATGATCTGAACATTGAGCAATAATCAATTTTCTTTCGATGTCTCGAAGCCAATCATCGGTTTCAAGTGGCCTATCAGTGTGAGCGAATGTTGGAGGGCGTGTCTTCTGCAGTTCAGACAACTTGGAGTGCGGTTGGTATGGCTCACGGTGGTTTCCCATATTGATGACGTGATTCATCATTTCTTGGTGTTGCTGTTGGCTTTGTTCGAAAAGGCGGCATACTTGAGATAAGGCTGCCTCGCTGTCCTGTTTACTAGACTGCCCCTGTGTGAAGTTGTTGCTTGTCTGTGTTCCATAAACTTCTTCGGGTGGATTTGGCATGGAACCAGTCCACGGACGAGACATTTTCCACTCTGGGGTATTATTTTGCAAAACTCATGAGAAGAACTGTGTGGCAGAAGGAAAATTTTGCAAGGCAATTTTTTTTAAAAAGACCTCAAGATTTTTCAAGAAAAAATTTGATTGCGCACGGAGAAGGACTGCTCAGCACATACTTTACACGCGATACGCAAACATACGATACATCACTCAAGATGTGCGTACACACTCCTGACATGTTATTTAGGCTAGCACACTCCTCCTGGATCCTACATGAAGCGCACACAACTACTACAAGCTTATGTACATATAAAACATATCATACAAGCAGACACATCGCGCGGCTACTAGGCGCACTCAGTCGGAGATGGTGAAGATGTCCTTCTGCCTGCCGAGGGTAAGACCCAGCGGTGCAGGGGACTCAACCTCCACCTCCTCCCTAATAGGCTCCAGGCGCGTAGCACTGCGCTGAGGAGATGGCGCGGGTGCGACAGGCGGTGGTGTGGGTGCGGCAGGCGGTGCAGCTCTGACTGGAGTAGGAGCAATGACCTGGTCGAACTCCTCAGTGGTAGGCAGATGACGAGCAGTGCCCAAAATGGCAGGTGAATAGGATGCTGAGGACGAGACGAACCTTAGTGGCGGTGCCATGTGGAGAAGCTCCCTCCTGTTGGCAGAACAGCCCCGAACTAAGTCCATGCGGGCAGCCACAAGATCGTCCACGAGGTTGTCGAAAGCTGCCTCCAGAGCTTTGAGATACTCAACAAGCATCTCGATAGCTTCATCTCGCTCTCCCCTATGGCAGGCGAATGCATAGTGACAAGTATATGGCACATGGCATGGGAGGTAGTGGTAGCGACGAGTCTTCATTGAAGGAAGAATATCCCGAAGGCGAGCTATCGCCTCACGGGCGGCCATCTGCATGGCATGCCTCTCCGTAGGCATGGCCCTCCCCACAAAACGGAAGTGGCGAGACGCAGAACGTCCTCCCTTGAATTGCACCATGGCCTGGTGCATAGACACGTCGTCACCGAGCTTGTGCTGGTAAAACGTGAACTCCGGACGAGTCGCTGGCCCGATCGTGAGCTTGGTGATGGAGACGAGGAGTTTGACAAACCCCTCGGGCACATTAGTGAACACCCGAGTCTCGCAGTCGCTGCCAGCCATCTACAGAAGTAGGCAAAAATTCTGAGTAGTCAAATCATAAATTTATGATGACAAACAGAAAATAGCTACATTTGCATAATGCGGAAAAAGCACTAAAGACGCTAATAACCGAATAGCGATCGCACCTAGTGGCTTCCTACAGTCAGCCTGGCTCTGATACCAAGCTTGTCACGACTGGTTTTCCAATAAAAATATTTATTGAGAAACCGATCCCTTTTACAGACCAGTAGAGAAGAATCCTTCTCACTGGTAGACAATTTCTTGATCACAGAAGAAAAACCAGGAGTACTAAATATAATACAAGGTTGAGCGGAGACTGCTCAACAATTTATTACAAGCACGCCGATATTACACATAAAGGCGGATAGGGTGGCTTAACTACTGACTCACAATAAAAGCGGTGGTGGATATGTCACAGTGAAGTGGGTGACATGACTCCTGCATCTAACAGCTCATCGAACGTCGGAGTGAGGCTCGAGGATTCTTATTGAGGGTGGCGGAAGCGTATATATTACAAGTGACCAATATCCAGGATCGCACGGGACTGACTGGGACTCCTCTAGGCGTCGGACTCACTATCAAACTCTTCATCCATGAGATCACCTTCGTCAACATCTGGCCAAATCAACAAGCCATGTGAGTACTATGAAAGTACTCGCAAGACAGTTCGGACATAAGATATAACAAATGTAAACATGATGCATATGAACAGATTAATAGAGCGTACTCAGACAATGAGATAGCAATGCATGGGAAATAAAAGGGAAGTCGGGCGGTAGTCCTCCCGAAATCCCAATGTAGTACTGAAGGCCAATCGAGTGTCTGAATGACTCCTCGAAAGGATACAAATGAAATAACAATGCCGCAGTCGGGTGTGAAGGCCACACCACATAAAGGGCTTATAATGGAATATAAATAACAGTGCGTGCCACAGTCGGACGTCTGAGCGACATCACGTAAAGGGCTTATATCAAAAGTAAATAACGTGCGTGCCACAGTCGGACGTCTGAGCGACATCACATAAAGGGCTTATATTGAAAGTAAATGACAAGAGTGCCACAGTGGGACGTCTGAGCGACATCACATAAAGGGCTTATATTGAAAGTAAATGACAAGAGTGCCACAGTCGGACGTCTGAGCGACATCACATAAAGGGCTTATATTTCTTAACTTAATATTTCAGTAGCTCATGAATTTAAATCATTTCAAGGGGATATTCAGGTACGAAATAATAAACCGGTTAGTCCATCCATAGGAATAACATTCAACAGAGTTTACCACTCAAGCTTGTTTACCGGGGATTTCCACGGAAACTGACACGGGGACCGACATGAATGTGGATATGTTGGCCACGGTCCTTGACCATGGACACGATGACTCGGAAGGATTTGACTCTACAGAGTTTGTACTATTTAACCACAGCCAACGGATTTCAATAGTCACAAGGGACTAGTTCCGTTTACGGTGTTTTAGGAGAAACACATCTAACCAGTACACACCCATTCAACATTCCGATGCCAGGAATCACCCTCGGCAACGTTCAAGAAAAACTTTGAGACGGGGAGGCTACAACCTCGCGTAGCATGGGATCAAATTTATACCGCGCGCTCTAAGGGGTGCCCCCCTCTCGGTCCCAACCGGAAACACCCATGCCCCCTGACCGGATGACTGGCTTTAATCCAGGGCCATGGAACCCTCATCCCGGCCCCTCTATTTTATGTGTACAAGGAAAGAGGTTAGCCACTTACTAAAACGTACTCTTTGCAGAAAACATGTGGCAGCACGAAAGGGGAAGAACGGTAACGTCGCTCAGTCCACGTTAACGTCGGAGTTTACCGGATGATGTAAGACTGGCATGCTACAACAATACCATCTTACTACCTTTCATGTCACCACATGATCAGGTCATCTCTCATCAAAGATCACAGTAACTTTGAAACACACGGTTAGTTGCGTTGCATGCAACGTAATACTCACCGATGCTCACATGCCATGCACAAACCATTCAAGCAACATGCAAAACACCTATCATATCAAAGGTTCAAACATGCTTGCCTGGTTCAGAGAAGTCGGAGTCTAGCTCGGCGAAGTTCGCGGCTCCGTCACCTCCTCCGGAACCTACGGTATAACGAAACCGTATACTAACGTGAAAATCGTTGCGTGCATAAAAATTGTTCCAAAATTTTTCCAAATAAATACTATAAAAAACTAGACAAAAATATAAGACTGACAGAAAAAGAATCAATCAAAAAGCATCTTTTATTTAAAAGATATAAGGGTTTTAGTCCAAGGACTAATCTGTGATGAAACAGAAAAGATCCAGGGACTTGTTTGAGAAAACAGAAAACGGTTCGGTATGAAATACGCCAGCC
Organism: Triticum aestivum; assembly: GCF_018294505.1. NCBI lineage: Eukaryota > Viridiplantae > Streptophyta > Magnoliopsida > Poales > Poaceae > Triticum > Triticum aestivum. Next base: position 191,936,988 of record NC_057811.1, on the reverse strand, counting down.
CAGAGAGAAAACACGTTTTGCCCGAAGGCGCTTTCAGAAAACGGTTCGAAGGGGAAAAGAAGAGAGGCTGGCGGGGGGGTCCCACCCGTCAGGTTCAAAACTCCCAACGGAGCTCGCCAGCGCCCGAAGGCTGCGGTGGTCGCCGGCGTTGAACCACGGGGAGGCAGAGTGATCGGAGGGTACCTACAGGTTCAAGGTGTTCTTCCGCGTCGGTGGGTGGTGGACTTGGCCATCGGAGAGCACCACGTCGACCGCGACACTATCTCCGGCGGACGGTGGTTCGGGCGATGTTGGAATGCTCCGGTGGGTGCTGCAAGCTTCAAATTGATGCGCGGGTCAGAGATGTGGATGTACTAGGAGGCTACTGGCAAGAGCTGAGGGGTAGGGGTGCACGCACGGGAGTGAATCGCGCTGGATCCCGAAGCGGGTCGAGGCGGCCGGAGTTGGGGAAGAAGACTCCCTCGGGGCTCTCTCAGTGGCTTGGCGTGGTACTGGTGGTGTGTAGAGGTGGTGCGGGTTCGAGTTCGAGCTCGGGGCCTCCTTTTATAGGCGATCCGGGGGGGTGGCCGTGAACGGGATAGCTCTGGCGAGCAATTACGGCGAGGCAGAGGTTTGGCAGGGGGTTTAGGTGGCTAGGCACCATCAGGGAGGATCACTGGCGCCGTTTCTCTGCTCAAACCTCGGTCGGGCTTGCGTAATGCACTGGCCCTCGACGGAACGGCCGTACGGGCACGGCGGCGGCAGGGAGCGCACTCCGCGCCTACCAGTTCACGACGACGGACCTGCGGCGTGCACGGGTGAGTGGATGGCCACGCGGTGGCCTCTGGTGGCTTGGGCGGCGCTGGACGGCGCCGTCCAATGTTGCGCCTCTCTGGCAGCCGCAAAGGGCGTTGCTGCCGTCGCTCACGGGGTGGCGCACCTCCCCCTGCTCGTCGCCGACGCCCGCAAGCTTCCAGGCGATCGTGCAGCGCAGGGATAAGAAGGAGGCACAGGGCGCACGGCGCCACCGTGGCTACTGGCGAGATCGAGAATGGGTTCTGAAGAAAACGACATCGGCCACTGAAACTGTATCTCTGAACTTCTGAACTTTGACAGTAACAGTGCCCTTCAGGTGTTCGACGAAATGATTTGGCATGAAGAAAAAACTTTCTGGAGCTGGGACTAGGTGAGGTGACCTCTCAATGCATCCAGAGGCTGCCTGAATTTTCTCAGATTTTTAGAAGGAGAAAACAAATGGATTTCATCAAATTTGGCAAATATGGTCCAAACTTGCAGCAAGCACAATTTGAAAATTTTGAACTGGAGACCAGTGGATCATCATGGATCTTGATTGAGGGCTCTAAGGACTAGCCAGGGAAAATGGTTTGGAGGCAAAACTCAAAGGAGAAAAGGTAGTTCCTTTGTAAATCTCCAAGAGCCAAAGTAGAAGGCAGAAAATATTTTTGATAAGAAATAAATGGAAGGAAAATCATGGGGAAGTTCAACTTGCTGGATTTGAAGTATATCTTGATACAAAGATGGGAGATGGCTTTTGGGAGGGGATTTCCACTCATGTCATGGCAAGAGGAGTTTCTGAAAGGGAAAAGGATCACTCCAAATGCCATAGGCTATTTTAAAAAGATTTTCAAAAACTTTCCCCAAATGAAAAACATTTGTGATGAGTCCACATAAGATGGAAAAACCTCCAAGACGAAAAATCAAGTCTTGGGTGAATCCAAACAAAATACTTGTCATAAAAGAAAATCTTTGAGAGGGAGAGTTCTTTAGAAGAAAAATTTAAATACCATCCTTCAAATCAAATAAAGATTTTGATAAAACCAAAATAAAATTTTTGGGTGTCACATCCGTGCGGAGCGAGCGCTCTGTGTTTCCACTGACTGTTATTACCCCACGAGGTCCTGGCATTTTGAGCTTGAGGTATGCATAATGCGGTACCGCATTGAATCTTGCAAATGCGGTTCGCCCGAGCAGTGCGTGATAGCCACTGCGGAACGGGACGATATTGAAGATTAACTCCTCGCTTCGGAAGTTGTCCGGAGATCCGAAGACCACTTCCAGTGTGATTGAGCCCGTGCAATGGGCTTCTACACCTGGGATGACACCTTTAAAGGTGGTTTTAGTGGGTTTGATCCTCGAGGGGTCTATACCCATTTTATGCATTGTATCTTGATAAAGCAGGTTCAGGCTGCTGCCGCTGTCCATAAGGACTCGAGTGAGGTGAAATCCGTCAATGATGGGGTCGAGGACCAATGCGGCAGATCCGCCATGACGGATACTAGTGGGGTGGTCCCTGCGATCGAAGGTGATCGGACAAGAGGACCATGGGTTGAACTTTGGGACGACTGGCTCCATCGCATAGACGTCCCTTAGTGCACGCTTCCGTTCCCTCTTGGGAATGTGGCTTGCGTATATCATGTTCACCGTTTTCACTTATGGAGGGAACCTCTTCTGTCCTCCCATGTTTGGCGGCCGGGGCTCCTCCTCGTCGTCGCTATGCAGCCCCTTGTCCTTGTTTTCGGCATTCAACTTGCCAGCCTGCTTGAACACCCAGTATTCTCTGTTGGTGTGATTGGCTGGCTTATCGGGGGTGCCGTGAATTTGACACGAGCAATCGAGTATGCGGTCCAAACTGGACAGGCCCGGAGTACTTCTTTTGAATGGCTTTTTCCGCGGACCGGATTTAGAGCCACTGAATCCGGCATTGACTGCCGTGTCTTCGGCATTATCGCCGTTGTTGCGGCGCTTGTGTCTGTTACGACGTAGTCTGCCGTTAGTGTCTTTGGTATCTGAAGTGCCAGGATTCCTTGATGTGTTGTTGCTGCGAGCCAGCCAGCTATCCTCGCCCGCGCAAAAGCGGGTCATGAGTGTCGTGAGGGCTACCATAGACTTCGGCTTCTCCTGGCCGAGGTGCCGGGCGAGCCACTCGTCACGGATGTTATGCTTAAATGCCGCTAAGGCTTCTGCATCCGGACAGTCGACAATTCGGTTTTTCTTAGTTAGGAACCTGGTCCAGAATTTCCTGGCCGATTCCCCTGGCTGCTGAATTATATGGCTCAAGTCATCAACATCTCGTGGCCTCACATAAGTGCCCTGGAAGTTGTCAAGGAATGCATCTTTCAAATCCTCCCAACTGCCAATGGAGTCTGCTGGCAAGCTATTCAGCCAATGCCGAGCTGGTCCTTTGAGTTTTAGTGGGAGGTACTTGATGGCATGTAGATCATCACCGCGAGCCATGTGGATGTGGAGGAGGAAATCCTCGATCCATACCGCGTGATCTGTTGTACCATCATATGATTCAATGTTTACGGGTTTAAAACCCTCTAGGAATTCATGATCCATTACTTCATCAGTGAAGCATAGGGGGTGTGCGGCGCCTCTGTGCCGGGCTATATCACGGCGCAGTTCGTACAAGTCTTGTCTGCTGTATTCGGCCCGACCGGATTTGCTTTTAGTATATCCGGCGTGACGGTCATCGTCCCGCGTTGGGGCGCGCCCCCGTGATCCGTAGATCGATCTTGCATGTTTTGCTTTGTTTTCCAATACGTCTCGCAGGTCCCGCGTGTTGCCCCGAGCCTTGGTATTTTTGTTTGAGTGGCGCGGGGTGCAGGCTGGACTTCGGCCTGGTATGCCTCTTTGTCTCGGCCACGGGGTGGCCGCTCAGCCGCACCATATGCTGGATATGTAGGTTTCAATGCTTCCTCCTCGAGTTGGGGTAGCAACCTGCGCTTTGGATAATACTTGGTTGGGCGTTCGAGTTCGTATTTCTCGGCCGCAAGGACTTCAGTCCATCTGCCCGCTAGCAGATCCTGATCAGCTCGAAGTTGTTGTTGCTTTTTCTTTAGGCTGTTTGCTGTTGCTATAAGCCGGCGCTTGAAGCGCTCCTGTTCGACGGGATCCTCAGGCACGATAAATTCGTCTTCGCCGAGGCTCACCTCGTCTTCGGAGAGAGGCATATTACTGTCATCCTCCGATTCTCCGTCTGCTGCATGTTCCAGAGGGCTAGCTTGTTCATCCTCTCGCTCTAGGTCTGGCTGGAGGGGATTGTCATCGTCTTCGGCACTATCCGGAGCGTTATTGTCTCTTGTGCCGGTATCACTGCTTTTGCTATGGCGGGACTTAGAGCGGCGCCGCTGACGTCGGTGCTTGGATTGCTTCTTGGGGGATTATCCTCCGCTGTCTTATCGCCATCGCCTTCTTTGGGGGTGTCCACCATGTATATGGCATATGATGAGGTGGCAGTCCAGCGCCCTGTGGGCGGTGGTTCTTGTTCGTCTCCTGCATCGTCGTCCATACCGTCGATGTCTTCGGAGCCGAAGTCGAGCATGTCGGTTAAGTCGTCGACAGTGGCTACTAAGTGGGTGGTGGGTGGGGAGCGAATTTCTTCGTCGTCCGCATCCCAATCTAGCCGGACATAGTTCGGCCAAGGATCTCCTGACATGGAGAGCGACCTTAATGAATTTACCACATCGCCAAAAGGCGAGTGCTGAAAGATATCCACGGAGGTAAACTCCATGATCGGTGCCCAATCGGATTCGATAGGCACGGACGCAAGCGGCTCGGAGCCCGTGGCCGGGGACGAATCCAATGGTTCGGCAACACGGCTCTCGTAGGAGGTGAAGGCAGTATTCGGGTCTATCGCAACTAAGAGTGCGGACTCTGTGGCGGGGTTTATCCACCCGTCCTCATATGGCGCAATTTATTCCGGATTGAGGGCCAGAGTAGTTGCAGGTGTGATCTCCTGAACACTGTCCGACGGCGGAGTTAAGTCATGCTCGTCGTGATTGTGCGGCACACCTGACATGGGCTCGAATCCGTCGAAGATAAAGTCTCCGCGGATGTCGGCAGTATAGTTCAAGTTTCCAAACCTGACCTGATGGCCATGGGCGTAGCTCTCGATCTGCTCCAGATGGCCAAGCAAGTTGGCCCGCAGTGCGAAGCCGCCAAATACGAAGATCTGTCCGGGGAGGAAAGCCTCACCCTGGGTCGCATCATTGCCGATGATCGAAGGAGCCATCAAGCCTTACGGTGACGGCACAGTGGAACTCTCAATGAAAGCACCAATGTCGGTGTCAAAACCGGCGGATCTCAGGTAGGGGGTCCCGAACTGTGTGTCTAAGGCGGATGGTAACAGGAGGCGTGGGACACGATGTTTACCGAGGTTCGGGCCCTCTCGATGGAGGTAATACCCTACTTCCTGCTTGATTGATCTTGATGATATGAGTATTACAAGAGTTGGTCTACCACGAGATCGTAGAGGCTAAACCCTAGAAGCTAGCCTATGGTATGATTGCTGTTGTCCTACGGACTAAACCCTCCGATTTATATAGACATCGGAGGGGGCTAGGGTTACATAGAGTCGGTTACAAGGGAGGAGATCTACATATCCGTATTTCCAAGCTTGCCTTCCACGCCAAGGAGAGTCCCATCCGGACACCGGACGAAGTCTTCAATCTTGTATCTTCATAGTCCAATAGTCCGGCTAAAGTATATAGTCCAGCTGCCCGAGGACCCCCTAATCCAGGACTCCCTCAAGGACCGCTGGCAGGATCAGCCTCGCAAGGGCGCCTGGAGGGACCAGCCCCGTGAGGATCGTCCTCAGGGCAACGCCGGACTCTCTCCACTACCGCCACCGCTAAGAAGGAATGACGACCACCATCAAGACGAGGGGGCTGGGGGCTTCCACGAGCCGCGCGCTATCGCTTGCATCTTGGGTGGAGCTCAAGCCCCAGCCTCACAACGTATCTTCAAACAATTTGCTCGCGAAGTGAATGCAGTCCTCCCCAAGCTCAAGGCCACACGCCCGCTCAGGTGGTCCAAGTGCACCATCACCTTCAGTTCGGCAGATCAGCTCAAGTGTGCGGCTACTGCAGGTGCCCTCCCGATGCTCAGCTCCCCAGTCATCACCAACATGCAAGTCACCAAGACCCTCATCGACGGTGGTGCAGGGCTCAACATCCTGTCCGTCGACACGTTCGACAACCTCCAAGTTCAATATGACCAGCTTCAGCCCACCAAGCCTTTCTTAGGAGTGGCCGACGGTTCCACCACACCGATAGGGCAGGTCCGCCTCCATGTCACCTTTGGAGAACGCAACAACTACCGCACCGAGCTCATCGACTTCGACGTCGCCTACATCCGCCTGCCATATAATGCGATCCTCGAGTACCCAGCCCTGGCCAAGTTCATGGCGGTGACCCATCACGGCTACACTGTCCTCAAGATGCCGGGAAGCGGCGGAATCATCACGGTCCCATGCGATGAAAGGGGATCTGAGCAAGGCAAAGAGAAGCCATGAAGGCAAGCACTGTCTGCGCCAGCCTCTTGTCAAGTCTGGCAGTTGCCGAGGCAGCGTGGGGAAGCGGAGTCGCCCACGTCCAATCAACCGCCACGCGTCGACCAAGGCCGCAGGCTATTGGGGCCCGCGGCGCTCCGTACTTGACCTTTGGCTTCGCCTCGAAGCCAAGCCCGAGCGCGCCTTGGGCCCGGGGGCTACTGTCGGCGTGCTGGGAATGGGGGTCCCCAGACTTGCCTGCCTACGGGCCGCAGTGTGGCTTTGCTAGCAGGCCCGTACGGCCCACCTTCACCAACAAGGCATTCAAGACCCTCGTGAGGGGCCAAGCCTTGCGAGGCGGATGACGCAAGACCTCCTCGGGAGCAGCCTCGCCAGGCAGGCTCGCGAGGGGCAGGGAGATCAAGGCAAGGCAAACCTCGCGAGGTTCACGTGACGTGAGCCATGATGATCGACACCAGGTGGGCAATAGGCGGGCGCCAGCGCGCGCAGCGTCCTTGTTTCCTCTTTGGTGCTAAGGGGGCAAGCGCAGGCGCGGAGTACCGAGGCATCAAGCAAAGGTTTGCACATTGGTGCAACGAGACCAAGACCAGCAGGACGGCAAGACGGAGGTCACCATGGAGCCCAAGGCGGCGTCACAACCAGAGCCTTTTGCAGGCGAAGACTGCTTTTGTCAGGATAAGCTGTACTAGCTGTCCCCTTTCAAATTGGCCATTGTTGGCTCCCTTTCCGGTCAATATTTGGGGAGAGGACTAGGGCCTCTATAAATAGGACTAGCCACCATAGTAGGAGGAATCTCATCTTGAGTAATCCTCACGCACACAAGTTCGCCAAGCACAAGAACACCTCAACCTCAGGAGGTTGTTCTTCCCCTTGTACTGTTCATTATCAGCCCAAGAGGCAATCCACCACCACCACCACACTGGAGTAGGGTATTACACCACAACGGTGGCCCGAATTAGTATAAATCTTGTGTCCCTTGTGTTGTGAGTTCGTCGAGCTCGTTCTTGAGATCTTAGCGAGCTAGGACGTGGATTGGTAGGGGGAAACTTCGCGCGCACCCCGGTGTTCGAACCTTGAGGGTTTTGCCAGAACCCGTGATCCGACAGCATCCACGCCATCGTACTCTGACTTGGCCCCTGCCACCCGCCTTCTACATATTCCCTCACTTTCTCCTCACCACCGCTGCTCCCAAGAAGCACCAAGACGCCAGTCCGGCGCTCTCCCCGGGAAGACGACGAGCGGCCAAAACGGCCAGGGGCCTCGAGGCGCACCACTCCCCTCATTGGCAGGCAGGAAGGCATGCCTCTCATCGACATCAGTCCCAAGACCTCCGGGAGGGGTAGTGCTGGGATTACCAATGATCTCCAGCCCTGCCTCCCGGACGAGCTTCCAAAAAACCAAGAAGTTTGCCACAGCAAGGACCAGGCTCACTCCCCGAGCATCAGCACTAGCGTGTGACGACATTGGCCCCAACCAAGAGCCCGGGGGCTGGCCCCAGGCTTTTATCTTCAACATGGCCAGCGGAAGCAGAAGACAGAGGAAGAAGCATGCGAGGTTGAATGACTCAACCCTCCTCCGCCCCTCCTTTTATAGGCGGGGTGGGGAGGGGGGCTGCTCCATCAACGGGCGGCCACCGTCCTTCTCCACCAATTCAAGATGACCGGGCCCTCGCCTTGATGCTCTCCCTCGCCACGCGCCTCCGTTCCTACCCCGCGCGATGCATGCAGCATACGTGGCCAAGGATAAGGGCGTGGTGGGAAGATTGAATTGGCAGTTTCTACCCCGTGCGTTAAAGTCATTAACGGGCCATTAATGGTGTGGCCCCACCACTATTGGCTTTACACGACGCGTCGGGAAACCGGAAATTGGCCCAGAATCAAGGCTAACAAAGAAGCAGAGGAGACCTCGAGAGACCGGCCTCTACAGCAATCCTGCATGTGCACTTACTTGGCCCTACCCCAACGACGCTCGGCAACGCGTTCGGGGCAGGCCCGGGGCTTCTGTCGGTGCAACAAACCCTGGGTCTATTGCCCAGACTGTGCACAGGCACAAGATCAAGATCGAAGCACCAGCCAAGTCAGAGTTCAAAGGACAAAGAGATTCGAAGGACCAACATGCAAATCAGAAGGATCAAGATCAAGCCAAAGAAGCAGAACATCACCAAGAGAAAAGCCTCCCTTGCCGCGTAGGCTAGCCCGGCAAGGGGCAAGGTCACCCGCAGAAGCAGGCGACCGAAGCGCACTGGCAGGGCCTGTCGGGGCTCACGGAGGCAAAACCACCTCACCAACCACTCCATCACGACCCACATCATCGATCAGTGCGGTGTCAAGCCGCAAAGTTACTGAGTGGCAGTCATTCACCACATGGCTGCCTCTCCTTACAAGGAAAACCCACAGACGACACCCGTCCTGCGACATGTCAAGCAAACAGGTGCGCAGCTGGCAAAATAGCCCGGCAAGCCTTGTCGGACAACCAGCGATGTGACACTAAGCAGTGCATTTAATGCGCCCTGTCATCCCGTGGAGTTAGGTATGATAGCACTGTTTGCTATCATATCAGTGCATAATGACTACTTTGCCATTGTGGTGCCCCCTTGATCTATAAAAGGAGGCCCATGGCAACCGTAGAAAGGGTTAGAAGGGTGGATAACTCAAACCCCCATATGCGCGTAGTCGCTGCTGCCCCAAGGCAACCCTTGCCGGGCAAGTGTACTATGCTCACCACCACCTTTTCCACCATCAATCCATCAAAGCAGGAGTAGGGTTTTACGCCTCGCGGCAGCCCGAACCTAGGTAAATTGCTCATGTGATCCCTGCCGCGCTGCCCCACGGTCGTCTTCTCTTTGTGCAATGCATCGCCCCCCTGCCGAACCAGCAAGGGGCCTCTTGGTCCCATAGGTGGCCATGGTTTCCTGCGACACCTGGCAAATCGCCTTGTTGGGAAGGAGATGCAGGTGCAGATGATGGTGTTGCCGCCTGATAAAGATGGTGCGGGCGACGCTCAAACGGAGTCAGAGTCGTTGCCCTCCCGGTCGCCACCGTCATCATCGCCGTCACTGTCCTCGTCGTCGCTCTCGCTCGAAGAGGAGCTTTTGTCTTTGATTGAGCTCTCCCCGCAGCACCCTAAGCGACCTCCTGAGCGACCAAAGATCTTGACAGAGAGTAGGCCACTCTCCATTAATTTAAACTAGAGAATGTGCCCCTCTGACAAGATATGGGCACGAGCAAAGGTCTTCCAACCACGGTGGAGGTACATAACATGGGGGGCAGGGAAGTCAACATCCACCCACATGCCGCCATTCCCACAGCCCCTTGATGTCGCTTGAAGCTACGTCGGTATTTCCCCAAATAGTAAGGGATGATGCAGCACAGGGGCGGTAGGTATTTCTCTCAGATATGAAACCATGGTTATTGAACCAGTAGGAGAACCAAGCAACACAACGTAAACAGCCCCTGCACATAGATAACAAATCCTCGCAACCCGACGTGTTAAAGGGGTTGTCAATCCCTTCTGGGGTACGGCGCCTCAAGTAGGCAAACGAACGTGAGATAAATTTGTATTAGGTTGATAGATCGAATGCCAAATAAATTAAATAAGAATAACTTGCAGCAAGGTATTTTTGTATTTTTGGTTTAACAAATCTGGAAATAAAAGCAAAGGAAAAGGTAGATCGCAAAGGCAAATATATGAGAAAGAGACCCGGGGGTCGTAGATTTCACTAGTGCCTTCTCTCGAGAAAAATAGCAAACGGTGGGTGAACAAATTACTGTTGGGCAATTGATACAACTTCAAATACTCATGGCGATATCCAGGCAATGACCATTATATAGGCATCACGTCCAAGATTAGTAAACCGACTCCTGCCTGCATCTACTACTATTACTCCACACATCGACCGCTATCCAGCATGCATCTAGTGTATTAAGTTCATGGAAAAAACAGAGTAATGCAATAAGAACGATGACATGATGTAGACAAGATCTATCTATGTAGAGATAGACCCCATCGTTTTATCCTTTGTAGCAAGGATACATACGTGTCAGTTCCCTTTCTGTCACCTGGGATCAAGCACCGTAAGATCGAACCCACTACAAAGCACCTCTTCCCATTGCAAGATAAATAGATCAAGTTGGCCAAACAAAACCCAAATATCAGAGAAGAAATACGAGGCCATAAGATATCATGCATAAGAGAGATCAAAGAAACTCAAATACTTTCACGGATATAAAAAGATAGATCTGATCATAAACTCAAAGTTCATCGATCCCGACAAACACACCGTGAAAGAGTTACATCATATGGATCTCCAAGAGACCATTGTATTGAGAACTCAGAGAGAGAGATGAAGCCATCTAGCTACTAACTATGGACATGAAGGTCTACAAAGAACTACTCATGCATCATTGGAGAGGCACCAATGGAGGTGGTGAACTCCATCTGAGATGGTGTCTAGATTGGACCTGGTGGTTCTGGACTCTGCGGCGGCTGGATAAATATTTCGTTGATGCCTTTAGGGTTTCTGGAATATTTGGGTATTTATAGAGCAAATAGGCGGTCCGGGGGGCACCCGAGGTGGGCACAACTCACCAGGGCGCGCCTGGGACTCCTGGCGCGCCCTGGTGGGTTGTGCCTCCCTCGGGGCACCCCCAGGCGCAGCCAGGGCCCATTACGTTCCTTCTGGTCCGAAAAAATCTCCGTAAAGTTCCGTTGCGTTTGGACTCCATCTAATATAGATTTCCTGGGATGTAAAAAACATGCAGAAAATAGCAGTTGGCACTTGGCACTATGTCAATATGTTAGTACCAAAAATGATATAAAATGACTATAAAATGATTATAAAACATCCAAGATTGATAATATAACAGCATGGAACAATCAAAAGTTGTAGATACGTTGGAGACGTATTAGCATCCCCAAGCTTAACTCCTACTCGTCCTCGAGTAGGTAAGTGATAAAAACAGAATTTTTGATGTGGAATGCTGCCTATCATGTCATATCATATTCTTTTCTCTAAAGCATGGACATTTGGACTTTTATGTTGTTCAAAGCAATAGTCTAGTTCTGACATGATAATTTAAATACTCAAGCATATCAACAAGCAACCATGTCTTTCAAAATATCAACGCTAAAATAAGTTATCCCTAGCCCATCATGCTCAACCATTGATACAGTAATGAAACACACTCGCATATTAGTTACACCCAATACTTAAGTACGATCATATTGCCTCCTAGTTGGTGCTTTTATAAGAGAAGATGGAGACTCAAATAAAAATAAAAATTGCATAAAGTAAAAGAAAGGCCCTTCGCAGAGGGAAGTAGGGATTTGTTGAGGTGCCAGAGCTCAAAGCGAAAAACTTAGAGATAAAAACATTTTGGGATGTGTATCCATCCCACCAACAATAACGACTTAGAGTTCCCAACACTTTCCATGCTAGATATATCATAGGCGGTTCCCTAGCAGAAAATAAAGTTTATTCCTTTTTCAACCATACTTTCACTTTCCATGGCTAGCCGTATCCACGGTTGCCCTCCATACCAACACTTCCCATGGAATTTATTATTTGACAACATAAAGTAAATTCATTTTCAGTTCGGGACTGGGCATCCCTAATACCTTTGCCTTACTCTCGTGCAATGACAAGTGAAACACTCACCTTGAGAATAACACATCTAGCATGGAAAATATTAGCCACCCCTCACCGCTCCGCGAGCAAAAAAAGACACAAGAGAGAAGTTATTTTGAAAATTAGAGATGGCACATGCAAATTTGCTTAGAACGGCAAAAGATTACCGCATATAGGTAGATATAGTGGACTCATGTAGCAAAACTGGTTTAAAGGTTTCTGGATGCACAAGTAGAGATCATACTTAATTCAAAATGAAGGCTAGCAAAAGATTGAGAAGCGACCAACCAAAAAACGAATAATCTCATAAGCAAGCATTAAGCATAAATAACACCGAATAATGCACCACAAGTAGGATATAATTTCATTGCATGACTGTTGACTTTCATACTTGCATAGGGAATCACAAACCTTAACACCAATATTCTTACTAAAGCATAATTACTCATCAACATAACTCACATATCACATCATCATATCTCAAAACTATTACTAAGAATCAAGTTTATTTTGTCCAATGATCTTCATGAAAGTTTTTATTATATCCTTCTTGGATATCTATCACTTTGGGACTAATTTTTATGTGTTGCTTTTCATAAGCTCAAACAAATATAAGTGAAGATCATGAGCATAAGTTTTCTTTCTCTCAAATTAATTTAAGTGAAGCAAGAGAGAATTTCTTGAAAATTTTACTAACTCTCAAATAAATCTAAGTGAAGTAAGAGACAATTTCTTCAAAAACAATAAAGCACACAGTGCTCAAAAAGATATAAGTGAAGCACTAGAGCAAGTCCATTGCTCATAAAAATTGAAGTGAAGCATAGAGAGCAATTCTAACAAGTCATGACATAATTTTGGTTCTCTCAAATAGGTGTGTCCAGCAAGGGATCAAGACTTAAAACACAAAATAAAACAAGCAAAGACTCATATCATAAAAGACGCTCCAAGCAAAACACATATCATGTGACGAATAAAAATATAGCTCTGAGTAAATTACCGATGGTCGTCAGAAGAAAGAGGGGATGCCACTTGGGGGCATCCCCAAGCTTAGTTGGTTGCTCATTTTTGGATACTAGCTTGGGATTCCGGGGCATCCCCAAGCTTAGGCTCTTCTATCCTTTATTACTTCATCCATCGTAAGATAACCCAAAACTTGAAAACTTCAATCACACAAAACTCAACAAAACCTTCATAAGATCCGTTAGTAAAAGAAAGCAAATCACTACTATAAGTACTGTACCAAACCAATTCATATTTTGTTTTTGAATTATATCTACCGTATTCCAACTTTTATATGGAAAAAACTCCTCAAAGAAAACCATAGAGCCATCAAAATAAGCACACAACGCAAAGAAAACAGAATCTGTCAAAACAGAACAAGTCTGTAGCAATCCGAATATTTTGAAAACTTCTGGAACTCCAAAAATTCTGAAAAAATAGGACGACATGAGAAATTTGTATATTAATCTTATGCAAAAAGAATCAGGGCAAAACCAGTTTGTGGTAAAAAAATGATAATTGTTTTCGTGAGTGCAAAATTTTCTGTTTTTCAGCAAGATCAAACAACTACCACCCAAGAAGATCCTATAGGCTCTACTTGGCACAAAAAATAATTAAAATACAAAAAACACAATAATAACAGTAGCATAATTGTGCAAACACTCAAGAACAGAAATCAAAAAGCAAAAACAAATTTTATTCATTGGGTTGCCTCCCAACAAGCGCTATAATTTTACGCCCTTAGTTAGGCATAAAGAAAGGATCTAAGTTTCGTCATCTTTGGTTCGAGAGCCATAAGGTTCCCTCATGATTGATTCATAATGTGGCCTAATTCTTGTTCTAGGGAAGTGTTCCATACCCTTCCTCACGGGAAATTGGAACTTAATATTGCCTTCTTTCATATCAATCACGGCACCGATAGTGCGTAAAAACGGTCTACCAAGAATAATTGGACAAGACGGATTGCAATCAATATCAAGAACAATAAAATCTATGGGCACATAATTCCTATTTGCAAGAATAAAAACATCATTAATTCTTCCCATAGGATTTTTAATAGTATAATCCGCCAAGTGCAAATTTAAAGAACGATCTTCAAGATCGGTAAAACCAAGCACGTCACATAAAGATTTCGGAATTGTAGAAACACTAGAACCCAAGTCATACAAAGCAAAACATTCATAATTTTTAATCTTGACTCTAATAGTAGGTTCCCGCTCATCATGCAATTTTCTAGTAATTGAAACTTATAATTCCAATTTTTCTTCAAAAGCTTTCGTCATAGCATCAACAATATGTTTAGTAAAAGCTTTATTCTGTTCATAAGCATGGGGTAAATTTATCATGGATTGCAACAAAGAAATAAAACAAATGAAAGAGCAACTATCATAATTAAAGTCTTTGTAATCCAAAAGAGTGGACACATCACTAGTTAAAGTTTTGACCTCTTCAAACCCACTTTCATCAATTTTCTCAACAAGATTTTCACACTCCGAAATATTGGGAAGCCTTCTACCTAAAGTTGACTCTTCTCCAGTCCCTTTTTCATCAATCTTAACTTTACTGAACAAGGAATCAATAGAAGAAACACCAATCATTTTAAGATCTTCATCACTTTTGCGAAAGAAACCACTAGAAAACGTCTTTTCTAAAAAAATCTCTTTTAGCTCTAAGCATAGCGGTTCTTTTCTTACTTTCATCCATAGAAACATAAAGAGCTTTAATTGATTCATCTACTTTAGGCAAAAAAATCATCTTGAGATTTTCCACATCATGAGCAATTCTATGAACACTTCTAGAGAAATCGTCAATCTTACTCAACTTTTATTCTATGGAAGTGTTGAAAACTTTTTGTGTGTTGATAAATTCTTTAATATTATTCTCAAGATAAGAGGTGTTCCTATTATTATTATAAGATTGATTTCCATAGGAATTGCCATAATTATTAGAGGAATTACTAGGAAAAGGCCTAGGATTAAAATTACCTCTATAAGCATTGTTGTTGAAATTATTTCGAGATATAAAATTCACATCTATGGCATCACTATTTTGCTCAATCAAGGTAGACAAAGGCATATCATTAAAATCAATAGGAGCACTTTTACTAGCAACCAAATTCATAAGAGCGTCAACTTTTTCACTCAAAGAAGAAATGTCTTCAACCAAATTAACTCTTTTACTAGTAGGAGCTCTTTCGATATGCCATTGTGAATATTTTGCCATGATATTATCAAGCAATTTGGTGGCTTCACCCAAAGTAATTTCCATAAAAGTACCACCCACGGCGGAATCAAAAAGATTACGAGAAACAAAATTCAATCCCGCATAAAATTTTTTGTATGATCATCCAAATATTTAACCCATGAGTTGGGCAATTCCTTAGCATCATTTTCATCCTTTCTCAAGATTGTGCAACATGCTCATGTTCAAGTTGCTTGAAATTCATGATCTGGGTTCTAAGGGAAATAATTTTTGCGGGAGGAAAATACTTAGTGATAAAAGCACCTTTGCACTTATTCCAAGAATCGATACTATTGCGAGGCGAGAACCAATTTTTTGCAGAATCACGCAAAGAAAACAGAAATAATTTCATCTTCACGACATCATTGTCCACATCTTTTTTTTTGCATATTGCATAATTCCATGAAGGTATTAAGATGGGACGCGACATCCTCATTAGGAGTACCGGAAAATTGATCTTTCATAACAAGATTCAGCAAAGCAGTATTAATATCACAAGACTCCACACTAATGCCGGGAGGAAGAATCGGAGTGCCGATAAAATCATTGTTGTTGGTATTTGAGAAATCACACAACTTTGTGTTCTCTTGAGACATGATGAATACGCAACAAGATTGCACTCAATAACAGATCCGGCAAGAAAACGACGAAAGAAAAAGAGAGGCGAATAAAATGGCAAATTTTTGTGAAGTGGGGGAGAGGAAAACGAGAGGAAAATGGCAAATAATGTAAATTGCAAGGAGATGACATTTTTGATTAGGAATCTGGTATATGTTGAAGATCCTCCCTGGCAACGGCGCCAGAAATTCTTTTTGATGTCGCTTGAAGCTACGTTGGTATTTCCCCAAAGGGGAAGGCATGCTGCAGCACAGCGGCGGTAGGTATTTCCCTCAGATATGAAACCAAGGTTATCGAATCAGTAGGAGAACAAGCAACACAACGTAAACAGCCCCTGCACACAGATAACAAATCCTCACAACCCAACGTGTTAAAGGGGTTGTCAATCCCTTCCAGGGTACGGCGCCTCAAGTAGGCAAACGGACGTGAGATAAATTTGTAGTAGTTTGATGGATCGAACGCCAAATAAAATAAATAAGAATAAATTGAAGCAAGGTATTTTTGTATTTTTGGTTTAATAGATCTGAAAGTAAAAGCAAAGGAAAAGGTAGATCACAAAGGCAAATATATGAGAAAGAGACCCGGGGGCCGTAGGTTTCACTAGTGGCTTCTCTCAAGAAAAATAGCAAACGGTGGGTGAACAAATTACTGTTGGGCAATTGATAGAACTTCAAATACTCATGACGATATCCAGGCAATGATCATTATATAGGCATCACGTCCAAGATTAGTAGACCGACTCCTGCCTGCATCTACTACCATTACTCCACACATCGACCACTGTCCAGCATGCATCTAGTGTATTAAGTTCATGCAAAAAGGGAGTAATGCAATAAGAACGATGACATGGTGTAGACAAGATCTATCTATGTAGAGATAGACCCCATCGTTTGATCCTTAGTAGCAATGATACATACGTGTCGGTTCCCTTTCTGTCACTGGGATCAAGCACCGTAAGATTGAGCCCACTACAAAGCACCTCTTCCCATTGCAAGATAAATATATCAAGTTGGCCAAACAAAACCCAAATATCGGAGAAGAAATACGAGGCTATAAGAGATCATGCATAAATGAGATCAAAGAAACTCAAATACTTTCATCGTTATAAAAAGATAGATCTGATCATAAACTCAAAGTTCATCGATCCCAACAAACATACCGCAAAAGAGTTACATCATATGGATCTCCAAGAGACCATTGTATTGAGAATTCAGAGAGAGATGAAGCCATCTGGCTACTAACTACGGACCCGAAGATCTACAAAGAACTACTCACACATCTTCAGAGAGGCACCAATGGAGGTGGTGAACCCCATCCGAGATGGTGTCTAGATTGGATCTGGTGGTTCTGGACTCTGCGGCGGCTGGATGAATATTTCATCGATGCCTTTAGGGTTTCTCGAATATTGGGGTATTTATAGAGCAAAGAGGCGGTCCGGGGGGCACCCGAGGTGGGCACAACCCACCAGGGCACGCCTGGGCCTCCTGGCACGCCCTAGTGGGTTGTGCCTCCCTCGGGGCACCCCCAGGCGCAGCCAGGGCCCATTACGTTCCTTCTGGTCCAAAAAAATCTCCGTAAAGTTTCGTTGCGTTCGGACTTCGTTGGATATTGATTTTCTGCGATGTAAAAAACACGCAAAAAACAGCAACTGGCACTTGGCACCTTGTCAATAGATTAGTACCGAAAAATGATATAAAATGATTATAAAACATCCAAGATTGATAATATAACAACATGGAAAAATAAAAAATTATAGATACGTTGGAGACGTATCACCCCTCATGTGCAACCTCAGAGCGTGTGGCTATTCAAGCTCCATTTCCCTTCGAATGGAGTAGGGAGACGAAGGTTGCTGCACGGAGGTTTGTACAGCCTGATGATGAACTCTCGAGGTTGATCTCCAACGTGGCCTTCCATCGGTGGAGGGTGTCATGCCCAATATGTGATCCTAACCGAGAGGAACTCGAAGGTCCCACCAAGGATAGAGCCTCATATTGAAACGCTTTTGCAATGTGGATATCATTACATCGTACCATTACATAATAGTTGGGGATACATACAAAGGCATACAAATGCCACAAGAATACATCAAACAACATACATAAGAACAACATCCGGCTATGGATGAAGCACAAACGGAAACTCAAACGACATCCACCGTGCTAGCCTAGGCTGCCGACCAGGAACCTATCCACTGAACGAAGGAGAAGCAGAAGAACTCTAAAACAAGTAAACATCGCTCTCACGTCATGATCATTGCATTACCTGTACCTGCAATTATTGTTGTAGTAAACTGTGAGCCACGAGGACTCAGCAATCCCATTACCAAGTGTATCAAGACTAGCAAAGCTTAATGGGTAGGAAAGGGTAAGTGGTGAGGTTGCAGCAAGCGACTAAGCATTGTATGGTGGCTAACTTATGAATCAAAAGTAAGATGAGAAACAACGCAAATGGACGCAAACTACTAATGATCAATAAGTGGTCCTCGAAAGATTAAACTATGTAGGGGTGTCCCAACTTAGCCCATGATAAGCTCACGATCCGTGGAGACAATCCTCCATCGCGGGACATCCGATCAGACTCGGGATCCCGGTGCACAAGACATTTCGACAATGGTAAAACCAAACCAGCAAGACATCCCGACGTTCCGACACCCTGATTGTAGCCGCGCGTATCTCATCTCAGGCCACGATAGGATGAACACTACGTACGGCAACCAAAAACCCCAGGTGAAGGGGTGGCACCGCAAGTGGCTCTGTTTTGGACCAACACTCATGAGGAGCACTGGCCGGGGGTTGATTAAAAGAGCTCGGGTGCTAGCCGGTCCCTATGCAAGTTTTAGTTGTTATCTATTATATATATAAAGTACTTTACGTGCTAACCAGAAAAAAGAAATTAGTCTAGAAATTACCACAAAAATTAGATACATCTAACCATTAATTTAATAGTCCAGAAAAATATGCCCATTAGATTAGATTTGACTTTAAAATTACCCACCATTGCCATTATGTTATAAGATATGGTGGGAAAAAAACTTCCCTCATGTCTACCATTTTTTCCTTTAAAAAATCTTAACCTACCGAGGCCAACTTACGAACAGAAGAAGCGATCTAACAAAATCAGAAGAAACCTACGCTCAGGAACCCTAGCTTGCCTAAATCATCTTCACCGACATTGCCTTGGCAAAATACCACACGAACGATCCAGGCTTCCACGTATACATGCTTCCTCCTCTCAGGTCAGCAATCTAGGCTTCCACCCCTACGTCTTTCCTCCTATCTCAGGTCTTTTTTTACTCAAGCAAATAGGACTGGCAGGCACATATCGCCCGTCCAAGGTGGCTCACACAACAATATACAGCATGAGCAACAGCCAAAGCGATGATAGGTATGTTAATCGCTTCTCCCAAACAATCCAACCCTGCACTGATCATTTGCATGTATTCTCTTTTGTTTTTGTTTCCAATACCATATACACTAATCTCACGATCAATCTTACGACCTATCACATATTCTTTACACCTATCTCACAATCAATCTCATGATTCCATAGATAAACTCATGATAGGTTAGACTTGTACCCATCATGATGTTGCTATTACAGTTACTCCAAATGAATATATACCACCATGATGGCTTTCCCTCAAAGAAGAAAAGGAACTCTCACAAGCAAGTTCCCCCAATATCCTCAATTGCGCCATCGGCCGAGCGAGCCTCCAGTAAGTACCATCTGCACAGATCATGTAGAAATGACATATAGTTTAATCTTTTCTCAAAAGCACCAACAGAAACAAAATGTATGACAACATAATCAAATAAGCTTTTCTGTCATGTCCTAAGTTCCCTTTGTGATTGTTCGGTGGTTATTGCACATCAACTTTGCATCCTAGATTACAATCTTATCTTATTCTTACAGTTCAATCTTTTCCCAACAGCAAGAACAGAAACGACAGTACAATGCACACCTAAAAAATCTCTTATTTCTACTATGGTATTTATGCTTATGCAGGGCAAGTAATACAACAGAGATAGCTAGAGATGTAAGACTATATAGGAAAAGAAAAATACAAAGAAAGAACAATCCAGAACCAGTGACAAAAACAAAATCAATAATCAGTCAGGCTGGTATGACTAAGAGGTAAGTATCAAGGAAGTTCAATCAAGATCTACAATTTGGACATTCAAGAACCTGGTATTTCTTTTAGGGGCGTGTAAACAACTAAAAATAACACAAAGTGTATGACAGAAAAAACAATGATAGAGAACAAACCACCAAATATGTAAGTTCTATCAAGTTTGTTTCAGTACCAACAAGAACAACTAGACAGTATGAATTTTAAATTGATGCTGAATTAGGAAACTTGAACAGGACATTGGAGAGGGCAGATATGGAAAATTGGAACGTAAGAAACCCAAGTTGCAACTGAGTGATGTGATGCAATTTTCTGGTACGAAGAAAGAACTTCAGGTAGAGCGAGAACATGCCATCTTTCAGATTATGCTACCAACAGGCAAGGTTGACTTGCCACTATTGAGAGAGCCGCTGGATAACACCAAATTGCTAAGGAAACACAATGGAAATAGGTGGAAAAACGACATGAAAAAATTCAGATTGTACAAGTCCATGTTCGCTTCCATATCAACGGGAGGAAAGGTAGACATAAAAATAAACAATGGTCATGGACCTTATGTATTTGGAATGAATGGCTAAAATTACCACAAAATAGGAACACTACTACCTGAAGGTAAAAATAAAAAGACACAGCGCAGTTATGCACCTATGACCCTACAAATGAGGTAAAAATAGGATTAACGCGTCAGCATCAGAATACACAAGGGAGTCAACCAATCGTCATACTGTCGAGGGCCTTAAAAATATGTTGGATAGAGATAATAGACTAGCAAAAACACTCAGAATGGCAACCAAACTTGCAGGCTTGATTGTGAATGATACAATAGGGAATAGAAAAGGATGTCATATCATTGTTCAGTACAAAGAGATAAGGCGGAGAAGAATATCAAAGAACCATTCATAATTCGCTATGTAGTATCCATTATTATTACCCTACACAGAAGATATAGAGGAAATATACATTACATATTAAGGTAAGGTGCAAAATGCAAGAGAAAGCATGTAACAATTTTGGAATACTATGAGAGTCATATACAACACCATACTAATCAATCAAAACACTTCCTTGTGTGTCAAAAGCTTAAACTATAGTTCAGTGTGGATGCCCTTGCATGCATTTTGCAGTACAAACTGGACTGGATCAAAAGACACCAAGGAAACCTAAGAACGAAATTATATGCTGGCTTGCAAGAGGCAATAGAAAGAGAAGATACAAGAGGTGAGCAGGTATGAAAGAGAATACTACTGCCATGTGCCATCCAGCTTCATAGATAGCCCAAGATACAAAGCACAAAACTACCAAGATGTTATGCCAATATGTCAGTGGGCTGGATACGCATACCTATTTGTGACATTCATGTTGAACGCAGCTTGGCCGGAGATACAGTCTATGCTACAGGAAGTAGGCCAAGCTGCATCAGAAAAACCTGATATTTTTGTTCGAGTGTTCCACATAGTTCATGAGATACATAAGAGAAAGGGGGTACTCAAAACACTTGCAGTTAATAACATGCTGACTTGATCAGACCTGCTATTTTCTTTTCTATAGAAAATGAACTAATAACAAGGATAACCATAAGTAGATGGAAAATTAGTACAGTGCGAGCTATCCTAAAAATAAATTGGATTTTCTATGCTAACATGAGATGGCAGAACAAATATGATCTACTACTCCTAGAAGTATTGGAAACATGCATGAACATTCGATCGAAATAGCACAATAATACCAATTGTCGACTCTATATATTATCTAATATTTAAACCTTATTCTATTGTACAAGTCAATAGCGACAACATCCATAGATCGTCATAGCTTATATGTAAAATGCAATAGCACCCATTTTCATGTTCACTTATTAAAATTAATACTATCTTTGGAAAATAGTAAAACTATACCTAATTACAAATGAACTTATTAATTTCTTAATTTTTTTAAATATGAATGGGGACAAGGGGCCTAACACTTCAGATGCCACTCCCAAGTACGGAAAAAGTGTATGGGGCATAAATAGATTTACATATTTCACTAACAAGTCGTACCTTAATGTACATTATATGAAACCAGAAAAAAATATACGAGTATGAGATAGGCTGGAAAGGAAGAAGGGGGGACCTGCAGGTGAAAAATGAGCCGCCGAAGTAGGATGAAGATGACCTGCCGGGGCGCCTCGCTCCGGGACGGCCACGATGCGATGGAAGACACGCCGCCAGCATCCTCACAATTGAGGTGGATTCAAGCTGGATGTGCGAGACGAAATCAGCGCCCGCGTCACCTCCCAGGACGCCGACGACCGCGGCACTTCAAGATCGACAAGCTCGCCTCCTTCATTGCGCAGTTTCTCATCGAGCCCTGCTAACCCTCCATCGCCGTTCGGCCTAGCAGATCGAGGAGGCGTACAGGGAGCCAAATTAGGCACACGAGATGGCCACCCCGTGCGTGCAGTTGTGTAAGAGCAAGGTCATGGCAAGGAATCAAGAGGGGAAACTGAGGTGGTGTTGGGAATTAAATCCGTAGCACTCGGGTGGAACAAAATTTGTATAGAGGGGATAGAACAAGATGAAAAGGGGATCAGGCAAGAGCACCGTGTCAGACTAATTTTTTTCTTGAGCGGTGAGACTAATTTTTTTAAGGAATGGTGAGACTATGAGGTGTGTGATGTGTATGTGCGAGAGAAGTGATCTTATTGGGCTTCCACCAGAAACAATGCGTGCACGCTGTCTACACTTGAAACACCCACTTGGGCTTCCACCAGAAAAAAAAATCATTTTTTCTAGAAAAAACCAAAATTTCCTACTATTAAACATTGATTGCGTACAGTATTGTACACCCCTAAAAACAGGTGGAGTTCACATAAGTGCGCTCAGACTAAATACTAAATTATAGTCTAATTTTCTATGCAGCAAAATGTTCTGAACAAATTAAATATATATTACATGATCATAAAGAAAACATATTAAACCTGTACCAATCATTGATATTTGAAGTATGCATATGAAAGTACAATTTCATGTCAAGTCGGTACAAACTATCAACAAGATCCTACGGCCACATCCGGCAAACCCACGGGCTGGGGAGGTGCTCCCAAAGAATTCGATGAGAAAGTCTTCACCCAATATTTCCAAAAAATGAAAGAGAAATTATTCTCATCTTATCATGAATAAAATACCAAACATATGTCTAAGGGTAAAATCATGTTTACGATCATCCTTGACAAACAAACGATAATAATGACAAATGATTATAAATGTCATCACACTTGGTTCCAAATTTTCTTTACACAAATAAAATAATTTGTTTTAATTATTAAACTTCAAAGAATTCTAGCCCGCACATCGAGCGGGCCACTTTGCTAGTTAGGCAAATGGTAAAACCAATGTTGGGCCTTGCTAGAAGAGTTTTACTCAAAGCGAACTTTCAAGAGGGGCCCAGAAACCCTCACCGTGTTAGGGACGCAAGATCAAGGAACATAACACCGGTATGACGGAAACTAGGGCGGTAAGAGTGGAACAAAACACCAGGCAAAAGGCCGAGCCTTCCACCCTTTACCAAGTATATAGATGCATTGATTAAATAAGAGATATTGTGATATCCCAAGAAATCCATGTCCCAAAATGGAACAACCTGCAACTAGCAACGCTATAAGAGGGGCTGAGTAGAGCGGTAACGTAGCGAAACAACGGTTTGCTAGGATGGTGGAAAAAAAGATTAGAGGCTGACATGGCAATTTGAGAGCCTTGATAAACAAGTGCTGGGTAGCGCGACATAGCGATAGAATCGAGACAACTAGCATAGCAAAGATAGTAGTGAGATCCAAGGTGATGGTCATCTTGCTAAAATCCCGCTAGAAAGAAGATCAAGCCCATGAAGAAGACGAACCCACATAGTCGAACGAATCCTCACAATCGCAACGTTACCAGAACTATCGAGAAGGAGCACAACCGGAAAGAAGCAAAAAACATGGTAAACACGCAACACATAAACATGACATGATGCTCAACCAAGTATGATGCATGACAAGGCTACATGATGCCACTCATGGCAAGAGATGATGCATACAAGAACAACACATCAAAGCACGTTTAAATGAGGATAGAAACAACATACAACAACTCCGGTAAGTCCTCATACGCAAATTTCGACATTGGTCCAGATCTTAATAACACATTATGTTGAAGTTTTTAAATAGCAAGTTGAAGTGCACCATGATAATATACACGCTTTTCTAATCAAGTTACATATAAAGTTCATTTAATTCGGAGCTACGGCCTAGAAGATATGAGCAAAACAAGTTAAACATGGTAGTGGTGCAAATGCAGGCAAAACATAATCACAATCACTCCAGAACATGGATGCAACAAGGTAATATGAAACAACATGCCAAACCAAGCAAGATTTATAGAGCACGCTCAAAACGGAGCAACGGTTCAACATATACACACGAAGCAAATTTCAAACACAAACTGCCCCAAACAGCCACTAGGCACTTTTCAATCAAGGAAACAACATGGTAAAGGAAACATATGAGCACAAACATGATATGCACTTAAAGTACAAATTGCATGCCTCAGTTATCATCAAGATTCAGGTTCATAGGCGTCAAAATCAATCCAACATTATCAAAGCAAAATGCAACTTTATAACACAGGTTATGACTTTGTGAAAACAGGGCATACATGTGAGCAGGAATAACATGTTGACATGTTGGAGGCATGAAACGATGATGCTACAATGCAATATCATAGAAACCAAAAGCACGGAATTAAATTCCAGGTTATACATGGCAAAACATGATATTAATAATCTCCATATAACCCCTAGATCAATGGCATTCATCAAGACAAGATTGCAAGTCATAACAGATTCTCAGACTTGGTGAAAAACAGAAGGCTGAAAACAGATTCATGATGCATAGTTTGAGACAACAAAAGTATATGCAACAGGAATATTTCATGGCATCCAAGGGCATGGTAAGCATGCACAGGTAGAGCACTATAAAACAGATCACTGAGCTACTGCTAAAAACCAATAGAACATGCTCAAATCATCATGGAAAAAATGCAAATGATAACAGATTCACAGACTGGAATTTACTGGACATGACAGAAACAACGACAAGTAGACATGTTTGCAAGCTTTGTTAACTGAACATAAAGCATATCGTGGCAAGTGAATGTACCCAATAGCACGAAGGCATATTTTTGCAGCTACTCATGGCCAGAACATGGTCATAGGATGCATATAACACTAGGTATTCACATGAAAAAACTGAACTTACTGATAATAGGCTGACAGAAACATTATTTATCAATTTTAGAGCATGGTAATGATAAGCTACAGCAGGCCATAATTGCAAACAAGGGCATGGATTGATAGAGCATAACAAGATTTACTAGTATCATCAAGTTAACATGGCAATATAATGTAGCAGGTTCAGACAGCAGAAATCACAAGGTCACTAAAATCAGCAACAACAAGTACCCCACTTTGCAAGCTTGTTTTAATCACCACATGGAATATCATGAAGAATGGATTGCACCACTACAAAGATAGCATTATTATGCTTCTAAAACATGTTGGCATGATGCTCAAAAGAAAATCACACAAAATGTTATGAAAAAGACAAATAGGCAACTTATAGCAGTTTTCAGCAGGTTGTAACATTTAGCACTTTCGCAACGAGGATTAAGGCATCAAGATGAACAGTAACATGCAAGCAAACTAGACCACCATGTAGAGCATCAGGAGGTGAACAATTTTACATATCATACAAGCAAAATGGAGCTGCATGCACAAAGTTATAGCAATTCAAACATGCACACATCATGCTAAAATTCTGGGAAAGAATTTGACCTCGGGGAAAGTGGATGACGCGGATCGGGACGGCGAGATCCAGGGCCCCCAGGGCGCGTTTGGTTCGGGGTTCTGGGGTGGACGTGCCAGATTGGGACGGGGTGGTCCCGACCGAGCTCATGGCCGGCCATAGCGGGGTCGAGGGAGGTGGCGGGCGCAGCTCCGGCGAGGGGCTGTGTCGGTCTCAAAACCGGTGGATCTCGGGTAGGGGTCCCGAACTGTGCATCTAAGGTCGATGGTAACAGGAGACAGGGGACACGATGTTTACCCAGGTCCGGGCCCTCTCTATGGAGGTAATACCCTACTGCTTGATTGATCTTGATGAATATGAGTATTACAAGAGTTGATCTACCACGAGATCGTAATGGCTAAACCCTAAGAGCCTAGCTTGTATGACTATGGTAATGAGTATCTCCCCCTCTCCGGACTAAGTCCTCTGGTTTATATAGACACCGGGAGGATCTAGGGTTACCCAAGGTCGGTTACAAAGAAAGGAATCTACATATTCGGTCGCCAAGCTTGCCTTCCACGCGAAGGAGAGTCCTATCCGGACACGGGTGCAGTCTTCGGTCTGTGTATCTTCACAGCCCATCAGTCCGGCCCATGGCGAACAGGCCGGACGCCCGAGGACCCCTTAGTCCATGACTCCCTCGGATGCCCCCGAACCAGGCTTTAATGACGAGGTGTTCGGCGCGCAGATTGTCTTTGGCATTGCAAGGCGGGTTCCCCCTCCGACGGCTTCAAAGTAATGTATTCGACTTTTAATTCAATGCTGCACCCCTCGGCTTCTGTGCATCGATGACTTCAATTTCCATGTGTCGGGCGAATGCGGACAGTCGGGGTATTTTTTGCAAATAACACACTGGCCATGCAAGAAAGAATGTCTATTTAAAGAGATTGGGTCCCAGATCCATTCGGCACTACGTGGAGAAAATCCTCAGAGATTGCCAGGAAAGACCATTCCAATATGGCTACCATTCCCAGCTCCTCCCCCCGTTCCGACCCAGAGAAAGGTGAGTGGGAGAGGTGCTCTGTGTCCCACAATCAATTGGCGAAGTTGCAAATGCAGGGATTTCTCCCCCCTGCGGATCTGGTCCCTGTTCGAACAGGGTTGGCCTCCTTCAACGGCAAAACCCAGGCGGAGGATTTCCCCAATCCATCTGCGGGGGAATGAGTGGGCTTCGTCCCCTATCTGCTGAGGGGCGTCGGATTTACAATTCACCCATTCCTCCAAGGGTTTCTAGAGTATTATGGCCTCCAGCTGCACAATTTTACCCCAGCCTCCATTCTGCACATTGCGGGTTATGTCTCTTTATGCGAACAATTCCTGGGTTGTGAGGCCCATTTTGATCTATGGAGAAAGTTGTTTTGTTTTTTCCCGCGCAACCACGAGGGATCGATATTTGAAGTGGGCGGGGCCAAAATATGGCGTATTGCTGAGACCGGATACCTATCCGGCACACCGAAGAAAGCTTCCGAAGAGTGGACCTCTGAGTGGTTTTACATTGATGACGTCGTACTTCCAGATCCAGTCCGGAGAGATCTCCCCGAGTTTGCAAGTGTTCCTCTGAAAAAGCGCCACAGCTGGCGCCCTCGGAGCCCCGAGGAGGAAGATAGTGCGGAAGTTCGCCAACTCCTGAGCAAGATCAGGACGCTTGCCCAGTCCGGGTATACGATAGTCGAAGTGATGGCGACCTCTGATACGTCTCCAACGTATCTATAATTTTTGATTGCTTTATGCTATATTATATTCTGTTTTGGATGATTAATGGGCTTTGTTATACACTTTTATATTATTTTTGGGACTAACCTATTAACCGGAGGACCAGCCCAAATTGTTGTTTTTTGCCTATTTCGGAGTTTCGTAGAAATAGAATATCAAACGGAGTCCAAACGGAATGAAACCTTCGGGAACGTGATTTTCGGAACAAACATGATCCAGAGGACATGGAGTCTACGTCAAGAAATCAACCAGGAGATCACGAGGCAGGGGGCGCGCCTACCCCCCTGGGCGCGCCCTCCACCCTCGTGGGGCCCATGTTGCTCCACCGACGTACTTCTTCCTCCTATATATACCTACGTACCCCCAAACCAACAGAAGCATCCACGAAAACCTAATTCCACCGCCGCAACCTTCTGTACCCGTGAGATCCCATCTTGGGGCCTTTTTCGGCGTCCTGCCGGAGGGGGCATTGATCACGGAGGGCTTCTACATCAACACCATAGCCTCTCCGATGATGTGTGAGTAGTTTACCTCAGACCTTCGGGGCCATAGTTATTAGCTAGATGGCTTCTTCTCTCTCTTTGGATCTCAATACAAAGTTCTCCACGATTCTCGTGGAGATCTATTCGATGTAATCTTCTTTTGCGGTGTGTTTGTTGAGACCGATGAATTGTGGGTTTATGATCAAGTTTATCTATGAACAATATTTGAATCTTCTCTGAATTCTTTTATGTATGATTGGTTATCTTTGCAAGTCTCTTCGAATTATCAGTTTGGATTGGCCTACTAGATTTATCTTTCTTGCAATGGGAGAAGTGCTTAGCTTTGGGTTCAATCTTGTGGTGTCCTTTCTCAGTGATAGCAGGGGCAGCAAGGCACGTATTGTATTGTTGCCATCGAGGATAACAAGATGGGGTTTATATCATATTGCATGAGTTTATCCCTCTACATCATGTCATCTTACTTAAAGCATTACTTTGTCCTTTTGAACTTAATACTCTAGATGCATGCTGGATAGCGGTCGATGTGTGGAGTAATAGTAGTAGATGCAGGCAGGAGTTGGTCTACTTGTCACGGACGTGATGCCTATATACATGATCATACCTAGATATTCTCATAACTATGCTCAATTCTATCAATTGCTCAACAGTAATTTGTTCACCCACCGTAATACTTATGCTCTTGACAGAAGCCACTAGTGAAACCTATGCCCCCCGGGTCTATTTTCCATCATATTAATCTTCCAACACTTAGCTATTTTTATTGCCTTTTATTTTACTTTGCATCTTTATTATAAAAATACCAAAAATATTATCTTATCATATCTATCAGAACGCACTTTCCTAAGTGACCGCGAAGGGATTGAAAACCCCTTTATTGTGTTGGTTGCGAGGTTTTTATTTCTTTGTGTAGGTGCGAGGGACTTGAGCGTGGCCTCTGTTGGGGATCATAGCAGAAATTTAAAATTTTCTACGCATCACCAAGATCCATCTATGGAGTTTACTAGCAACGAGAGGGAAGGAGTGCATCTACATACCCTTGTAGATCGCGAGCGGAAGCGTTCAAGTGAACGGGGTTGATGGAGTCGTACTCGTCGTGATCGAAATCACCGATGACCGAGCGCCGAACGGACGGCACCTCCGCGTTCAACACACGTACGGAGCAGCGACGTCTCCTCCTTCTTGATCCAGCAAGGGGGAAGGAGAGGTTGATGGAGATCCAGCAGCACGACGGCGTGGTGGTGGAAGTAGCGGGGATCTCGGAAGGGCTTCGCCAAGCACAGCGAGAGGGAGAGGTGTCACGGGAGGGAGAGGGAGGCGCCAGGGGCTGTGGTACGGCTGCCCTCCCTCCCCCCTATTTATAGGGGTCTTGGGGGGGCGCCGGCCCCCTGGAGATACCATCTATGGGGGGCGGCGGCCAAGGGGGGAACTTGACACGCAAGTCAAGTGGGGCACCCCCCACCCCCAGGGTTTCCAACCCTAGGCGCAGGGGAGGCCCAAGGGGGGCGCACCAGCCCACGAGGGGCTGGTTCCCCTCCCACTTCAGCCCATGGGGCCCTCTGGGATAGGTGGCCCCACCCGATGGACCCCCGGGACCGTTCCGGTGGTCCCGGTACAATACCGGTGACCCCCGAAACTTTCCCGGTGGCCGAAACTGGACTTCCTATATATAATTCTATACCTCTGGACCATTCCGGAACTCCTCGTGACGTCCGGGATCTCATCCGGGACTCCGAACAACTTTCGGGTTTCCGCATACTAATATCTCTACAACCCTAGCGTCACCGAACCTTAAGTGTGTAGACCCTACGGGTTCGGGAGACATGCAGACATGACCGAGACGACTCTCCGGTCAATAACCAACAGCGGGATCTGGATACCCATGTTGGCTCCCACATGTTCCTCGATGATCTCATCGGATGAACCACGATGTCGAGGATTCAATCAATCCCGTATACAATTCCCTTTGTCAATCGGTACATTACTTGCCCGAGATTCGATCATCGGTATCCCAATACCTTGTTCAATCTCGTTACCGGCAAGTCACTTTACTCGTACCGTAATGCATGATCCCGTGACCAACCACTTGGTCACTTTGAGCTCATTATGATGATGCATTACCGAGTGGGCCCAGAGATACCTCTCCATCATACGGAGTGACAAATCCCAGTCTCGATCCGTGTCAACCCAACAGACACTTTCAGAGATACCTGTAGTGCACCTTTATAGTCACCCAGTTACGTTGTGATGTTTGGTACACCCAAAGCACTCTTACGGCATCCGGGAGTTACACGATCTCATGTTCTAAGGAAAAGATACTTGACAATTGGAAAAGCTCTAGCAAACGAACTACATGATCTTTGTGCTATGCTTAGGATTGGGTCTTGTCCATCACATCATCCTCCTAATGATGTGATCCCGTTATTAATGACATCCAATGTCCATAGTCAGGAAACCATGACTATCTGTGCATCAACGAGCTAGTCAACTAGAGGCTCACTAGGGACATGTTGTGGTCTATGTATTCACACATGTATTACGATTTCCGGATAACACAATTATAGCATGAACAATAGACAATTATCATGAACAAGGAAATATAATAATAACCATTTTATTATTGCCTCTAGGGCATATTTCCAACAGTCTCCCACTTGCACTAGAGTCAATAATCTAGTTACATTGTGATGAATCGAACACCCATAGAGTTCTGGTGTTGATCATGTTTTGCTCTAGGGAGAGGTTTAGTCAACGGATCTGCTACATTCAGGTCTGTATGCACTTTACAAATATCTATGTCTCCATTTTGAACACTTTCACGAATGGAGTTGAAGCGACGCTTGATATGCCTGGTCTTCCTGTGAAACCTGGGCTCCTTGGCAAGGGCAATAGTTCCAGTTTTGTCACAGAAGAGAGTCATCGGGCCCGACGCATTGGGAATCACCCCTAGGTCGGTAATGAACTCCTTTATCCAGATTGCTTCCTGTGCTGCCTCTGAGGCCGCGATGTACTCCGCTTCACATGTAGATCCCGCCAGAACGCTTTGCTTGCAACTGCACCAGCTTACTGCCCCTCCATTCAAAATGTACACGTATCCGGTTTGTGACTTAGAGTCATCCAGATCTGTGTCGAAGCTAGCGTCGACGTAACCCTTTACGACGAGATCTTCGTCACCTCCATATACGAGAAACATATCCTTAGTCCTTTTCAGGTACTTCAGGACATTCTTGACCGCTGTCAAGTGTTCCATGCCAGGATTACTTTGGTACCTCCTACCAAACTTACGGCAAGGTTTACATCAGGTCTGGTACACAACATGGCATACATAATAGACCCTATGGCCGAGGCATAGGGGATGACACTCATCTTTTCTCTATCTTCTATCGTGGTCGGGCATTGAGCCGTGCTCAATTTCACACCTTGCAATACAGGCAAGAACCCCTTCTTGGACTGATCCATATTGAGCTTCTTCAATATCTTGTCAAGGTACGTACTCTGTGAAAGACCAATGAGGCGTCTTAATCTATCTCTATAGATCTTGATGCCTAATATATAAGCGCTTCTCCAAGATCCTTCATTGAAAAACACTTATTCAAGTAGGACTTTATACTTTCCAAGAATTCTATATCATTTCCCATCAATAGTATGTCATCCCCATATAATAAGAGAAATGCTACAGAGCTCCCACTCACTTTCTTGTAAACACAGGCTTCTCCATAAGTCTGTGTAAACCCAAACGCTTTGATCATCTCATCAAATCGAATGTTCCAACTCCGAGATGCTTGCACCAGCCCATAGATGGAGCGCTGGAGCTTGCATACCTTGTTAGCATTCTTAGGATCGACAAAACCTTCCGGCTGCATCATATACAATTCTTCCTTAAGAAAGCCGTTAAGGAATACCGTTTTGACGTCCATTTGCCAAATCTCAAAATCATAGAATGCGGCAATTGCTAACATGATTCGGACGGACTTCAGCTTCGCTACGGGTGAGAAAGTCTCATCGTAGTCAACCCCTTGAACTTGTCGATAACCCTTAGCGACAAGTCGAGCCTTATAGATGGTCACATTACCATCCGCGTCTGTCTTCTTCTTAAATATCCATTTATTTTCTATGGCTCGCCGATCATCGGGCAAGTCAGTCAAAGTCCATACTTCGTTTTCATACATGGATCCTATCTCGGATTGCATGGCTTCAAGCCAATTGTTGGAATCCGGGCCCGCCATCGCTTCTTCATAGTTCGAAGGTTCACCGTTGTCTAACAACATGATTTCCAGGACAGGGTTGCCGTACCACTCTGGTGCGGAACGTGTCCTTGTGGACCTACAAAGTTCAGCAGTAACTTGATCCGAAGCTTCATGATCATCATCATTAACTTCCTCCCCAGTCGGTGTAGGCACCACAGGAACATCTTCCCGCGTTGCGCTACTTTCCGGTTCGGAAGGGGTGACTCTCACCTCATCAAGTTCCACTTTCCTCCTACTTATTTCTTTCGAGAGAAACTCTTTCTCCAGAAAGGACCCGTTCTTGGCAACAAAGATCTTGCCTTCGGATCTGAGGTAGAAGGTATACCCAATAGTTTCCTTGGGGTATCCTATGAAGACGCATTTCTCCGACTTGGGTTCGAGCTTTTCAGGTTGAAGTTTCTTGACATAAGCATCGCATCCCCAAACTTTTAGAAACGACAGCTTAGGTTTCTTCCCAAACCATAATTCATACGGTGTCGTCTCAACGGATTTCGACGGAGCCCTATTTAAAGTGAATGCGGCAATCTCTAAAGCATAGCCCCAAAATGAGAGCGGTAGATCGGTAAGAGACATCATAGATCGCACCATATCCAATAG
This sequence comes from Triticum aestivum, assembly GCF_018294505.1. Classification (NCBI taxonomy): domain Eukaryota; kingdom Viridiplantae; phylum Streptophyta; class Magnoliopsida; order Poales; family Poaceae; genus Triticum; species Triticum aestivum. Next base: position 191,904,163 of record NC_057811.1, on the reverse strand, counting down.
AGTGCAATAACGACGTTCGGACACACCATTTCGCTGAGGTGTTCCAGGCGGCGTTAGTTGTGAAACGATTCCACATTTCCTTAAGTGTGTGCCAAATTCGTGACTCAAATATTCTCCTCCACGATCTGATCGTAAGAACTTTATTTTCCTTTCACGTTGATTCTCAACCTCATTCTAAAATTCCTTGAACTTTTCAAAGGTCTCAGACTTGTGTTTCATTAGGTAGACATGCCCATATCTACTCAAGTCATCAGTGAGAGTGAGAACATAACGATAGCCACCGCGAGCCTCAACACTCATTGGACCGCACACATCAGTATGTATGATTTCCAATAAGTTGGTTGCTCGCTCCATTGTTCCGGAGAACGGAGTCTTGGTCATCTTACCCATGAGGCATGGTTCGCACGTGTCAAATGATTCGTAATCAAGAGACTCCAAAAGTCCATCTGCATGGAGCTTCTTCATGCGTTTGACACCAATGTGACCAAGACGGCAGTGCCACAAGTATGTGGGACTATCGTTATCAACTTTACATCTTTTGGTATTCACACTATGAATATGTGTAACATCACGTTTGAGATTCATCAAGAATAAACCATTGACCAGCGGGGCATGACCATAAAACATATCTCTCATATAAATAGAACAACGATTATTCTCGGATTTAAATGAGTATCCATCTCGAATTAGACGAGATCCTGATACAATGTTCATGCTCAAAGCTGGCACTAAATAACAATTATTGAGGTTTAAAACTAATCCCGTAGGTAAATGTAGAGGTAGCGTGACGACGGCGATCACATCGACCTTGGAACCATTCCCGACGCGCATCGTCACCTCGTCCTTCGCCAGTCTCCGTTTATTCCGCAGCTCCTGTTTTGAGTTACAAGTATGAGCAACCGTACCGGTATCAAATACCCAGGAGCTACTACGAGTACTGGTAAGGTACACATCAATTACATGTATATCACATATACCTTTGGTGTTGCCGCCTTCTTGTCCGCTAAGTATTTGGGGCAGTTCCGCTTCCAGTGACCACTTCCCTTGCAATAAAAGCACTCAGTCTCAGGCTTGGGTCCATTCTTCGGCTTCTTCCCGGCAACTGGCATACCGGGCGCGGCAACTCCCTTTCCGTCCTTCTTGAAGTTCTTCTTACCCTTGCCTTTCTTGAACTTAGTGGTTTTATTCACCATCAACACTCGATGTTCCTTTCTGATCTCCACCTCCGCTGATTTCAGCATTGAATATACCTCAGGAATGGTCTTTTCCATCCCCTGCATATTGAAGAAGTTCATCACAAAGCTCTTGTAGCTCGGTGGAAGCGACTGAAGGATTCTGTCAATGACCGCGTCATCCGGGAGATTAACTCCCAGCTGAGTCAAGCAGTTGTGCAACCCAGACATTTTGAGTATGTGCTCACTGACAGAACTGTTTTCCTCCATCTTACAACTGAAGAACTTGTCGGAGACTTCATATCTCTCGAACCGGGCATGAGCTTGGAAAACCATTTTCTGCTCTTCGAACATCTCATATGCTCCGTGTTGCTCAAAACGCTTTTGGAGCCCCGGTTCTAAGCTGTAAAGCATGCCACACTGAACGAGGGAGTAATCATCAGCACGCTGCTGCCAAGCGTTCATAACGTCTTGGTTCTCTGGGATGGGTGCGTCACCTAGCGGTGCTTCTAGGACATAATCTTTCTTGGCAGCTATGAGGATGATCCTCAGGTTCCGGACCCAGTCCGTATAGTTGCTGCCATCATCTTTCAGCTTGGTTTTCTCTAGGAACACGTTGAAGTTGAGAGCAACATGGGCCATTTGATCTACAAGACATATTGTAAAGATTTTAGACTAAGTTCATGATAATTAAGTTCATCTAATCAAATTATTCAATGAACTCCCACTTAGATAGACATCCCTCTAGTCATCTAAGTGAAACATGATCCGAGTTAACTAGGCCATGTCCGATCATCACGTGAGACGGACTTGTCAACATCGGTGAACATCTTCATGTTGATCGTATCTTCTATACGACTCATGCTCGACCTTTCGGTCTTCCGTGTTCCGAGGCCATGTCTGTACATTCTAGGCTCGTCAAGTCAGCCTAAGTGTATTGCGTGTGTTCCGAGGCCATGTCTGTACATGCTAGGCTCGTCAACACCCGTTGTATGCGAACGTTAGAATCTATCACACCCGATCATCACGTGGTGCTTCGAAACAACGAGCCTTCACAACGGTGCACAGTTAGGGGGAACACTTTTTCGAAATTATTATAAGGGATCATCTTACTTACTACCGTCGTTCTAAGCAAATAAGATGTAAAACATGATAAACATCACATGCAATCAAATAGTGACATGATATGGCCAATATCATTTTGCTCCTTTTGATCTCCATCTTCGGGGCGCCATGATCATCTTCGTCACCGGCATGACACCATGATCTCCATCATCGTGTCTTCATGAAGTTTTCACGCCAACGATTACTTCTACTTCTATGGCTAACGTGTTTAGCAATAAAGTAAAGTAATTTACATGGTGTTATTCAATGACACGCAGGTCATACAAAAATAAAGACAACTCCTATGGCTCCTGCCGGTTGTCATACTCATCGACATGCAAGTCGTGATTCCTATTACAAGAACATGATCAATCTCATAGATCACATATATCTCATTCATCACATCCTTTTGGCCATATCACATCACAAGGCACATGCTGCAAAAACAAGTTAGACGTCCTCTAATTGTTGTTGCATGTTTTTACGTGGCTTCTATAGGTTTCTAGCAAGAACGTTTCTTACCTACGTAAAACCACAACATGATATGCCAATTTCTATTTACCCTTCATAAGGACCCTTTTCATCAAATCTGTTCCGACTAAAGTGGGAGAGACAGACACCCGCTAGCCACCTTATGCAACTAGTGCATGTCAGTTGGTGGAACATGTCTCACGTAAGCGTACGTGTAAGGTCGGTCCGGGCCGCTTCATCCCACGATGCCGCCGAAACAAGATAAGACTAGTAGTGGCAAGAAAAATTGACAACATCTACGCCCACAACTGCTTTGTGTTCTACTCGTGCATAGAAACTACGCATAGGCTTGGCTCATGATGCCACTATTGGGGATCGTAGCAGAAATTTAAATTTTTCTACGCATCACCAAGATCCATCTATGGAGTTTACTAGCAACGAGAGGGAAGGAGTGCATCTACATACCCTTGTAGATCGCGAGCGGAAGCGTTCAAGTGAACGGGGTTGATGGAGTCGTACTCGTCGTGATCCAAATCACCGATGACCGAGCGCCGAACGGACGGCACCTCCGCGTTCAACACACGTACGGAGCAGCAACGTCTCCTCCTTCTTGATCCATCAAGGGGGAAGGAGAGGTTGATGGAGATCCAGCAGCACGACGGCGTGGTGGTGGAAGTAGCGGGGATCTCGGCAGGGCTTCGCCAAGCACAGCGAGAGGGAGAGGTGTCACAGGAGGGAGAGGGAGGCGCCAGGGGCTGTTGTACGGCTGCCCTCCCTCCCCCCTATTTATAGGGGTCCTGGGGGGGCGCCGGCCCCCTGGAGATCCCATCTGGGGGGGGGGGGGGGGGCGGCCAAGGGGGGGACTTGCCGCCCAAGTCATGTGGGGCGCCCCCCCACCCCCAGGGTTTCCAACCCTAGGCGTAGGGGAGGCCCACCAGGGGCTGGTTCCCCTCCCACTTCAGCCCATGGGGCCCTCCGGGATAGGTGGCCCCACCTGGTGGACCCCCGGGACACTTCCGGTGGTCCCGGTGACCCCTGAAACTTTCCCGGTGGCCGAAACTGGACTTCCTATATATAATTCTTCACCTCCGGACCATTCTGGAACACCTCGTGACGTCCAAGATCTCATCCGGGACTCCGAACAACTTTCGGGTTTCCGCATACTAATATCTCTACAACCCTAGCGTCACCGAACCTTAGGTGTGTAGACCCTACGGGTTCGGGAGACATGCAGACATGACCGAGACGACTCTCCGGTCAATAACCAACAGCGGGATCTGGATACCCATGTTGGCTCCCACATGTTCCTCGATGATCTCATCGGATGAACCACGATGTCGAGGATTCAATCAATCCCGTATACAATTCCCTTTGTCAATCGGTACGTTACTTGCCCGAGATTCGATCGTCGGTATCCCAATACCTTGTTCAATCTCGTTACCGGCAAGTCACTTTACTCGTACCGTAATGCATGATCCCGTGACCAACCACTTGGTCACTTTGAGCTCATTATGATGATGCATTACCAAGTGGGCCCAGAGATACCTCTCCGTCATACGGAGTGACAAATCCCAGTCTCGATCCGTGTCAACCCAACAGACACTTTCAGAGATACCTGTAGTGCACCTTTATAGTCACCCAGTTACGTTGTGACGTTTGGTACACCCAAAGCACTCTTACGGCATCCGGGAGTTACGCGATCTCATGGTCTATGGAAAAGATACTTGACAATTGGAAAAGCTCTAGCAAACGAACTACACGATCTTTGTGCTATGCTTAGGATTGGGTCTTGTCCATCACATCATTCTCCTAATGATGTGATCCCGTTATCAATGACATCCAATGTCCATAGTCAGGAAACCATGACTATCTGTTGATCAACGAGCTAGTCAACTAGAGGCTCACTAGGGACATGTTGTGGTCTATGTGTTCACACATGTATTACGATTTCCGGATAACACAATTATAGCTTGAACAATAGACAATTATCATGAACAAGGAAATATAATAATAACCATTTTATTATTGCCTCTAGGGCATATTTCCAACGGCCTCCTACTGGATTGATACCTTGGTTCTCAAAAACTGAGGGAAATACTTACGCTACTTTACTACATCACCCTTTCCTCTTCAAGGGAAAACCAACGCAGTGCTCAAGAGGTAGCAACAAGGATTTCTGGCGCCGTTGTCGGGGAGGCTTACACCAAGTCAAGTCAAGATTTGATTTCCCATCAACGAGCCATTTCTGGCGCCGTTGCCGGGGAGTCTACGCAAAAGTCAACATACCAAGTACCCATCACAAACTCTTATCTCCCGCATTACATTATTTGCCATTTGCCTCTCGTTTTCCTCTCCCCCACTTCACCCTTGCCATTTTATTCGCCCTCGCCTTTCCGTTCGCCTCTTTTTCTCTCGCTACTTGTTTGCTCGTGTGTTGGATTGCTTGCTTGTCACGATGGCTCAAGATAATACTAAATTGTGTGACTTTACCAATACCAGCAACAATGATTTTCTTAGCACTCCGATTGCTCCCCTTACCGATACTGAATCTTGTGAAATTAATGCTGCTTTGTTGAATCTTGAAATGAAAGATCAATTCGCCGGCCTTCCTAGTGAAGATGCCACTACCCATCTAAATAGCTTCGTTGATTTGTGTGATCTGCAAAAGAAGAAAGCTGTGGACAATGATATTGTTAAATTGAAGCTATTTCCTTTTTCGCTTAGAGATCGTGCTAAAGCTTGGTTTTCGTCTTTGCCTAAAAATAGTATTGATTCTTGGAATAAGTGCAAAGATGCTTTTACCTCTAAGTATTTTCCTCCCGCTAAGATCATCTCTCTTAGAAATGATATTATGAATTTTAAGCAACTTGATCATGAACATGTTGCACAAGCATGGGAGAGGATGAAATTAATTATACGTAATTGCCCTACACATGGTTTGAATTTGTGGATGATTATACAAAAATTTTATGCTGGATTGCATTTTGCTTCTAGAAATCTTTTAGATTCGGCCGCGGGAGGCACTTTTATGGAAATCACTTTAGGAGAAGCTACTAAATTCCTAGATAATATTATGGTTAATTATTCTCAATGGCACACTGAAAGGTCTACTAGCAAAAGGTGCATGCGATAGAAGAAATTAATGTTTTGAGTGGAAAGATGGATGAACTTATGAAATTATTTGCTAATAAAAGTGTTTCTTCTGATCCTAATGATATGCCTTTGTCTACTTTGATTGAAAATAATAATGAATCTATGGATGTGAATTTTGTTGGTAGGAATAATTTTGGTAACAACGCGTATAGAGGAAACTTTAATCCTAGGCCGTATCCTAGTAATCCCTCTAATAATTATGGTAATTCCTACAACAATTCTTATGGAAATTTTAATAATATGCCCTCTAAATTTGAGACTAGTGTTAAAGAATTTATGAATTCGCAAAAGAATTTCAATTCCTTGCTTGAAGAAAAGTTGCCTAAGATTGATGAATTGGCTAGGAACATTGATAGAATTTCTCTTGATGTTGATTCCTTGAAACTTAGATCTATCCCACCTAAGCATGATATCAATGAGTCTCTCAAGGCCATGAGAATTTCCATTGATGAGTGCAGAGAAAGAACCGCTAGGATGCGTGCTAAGAAAGATTGCTTTTTGAAGGCGTGTTCTTCTAATTTTTATGAGAATAAAGATGAAGATCTAAAAGTTATTGATGTGTCCCCTATTAAATCTTGTTTTCCAATATGAATCTTGATAATGATGGGACTGATTATGAGCCACCTTTACCTAGAAGGCGTCCCAAAAATTCAGAGTTTTTAGATCTTGATGCAAAAATTGGTAAAAGTGGGATTGAAGAGATCAAAACTCTAGATATTAATGAACCCACTATTTTGGATTTCAAGGAATTTAATTATGATAATTGCTCTTTGATAGATTGTATTTCCTTGTTTCAATCCGTGCTAAATTCTCCACATGCTTATAGTCAACATAAAGCTTTTACTAAACATATCGTTGATGCAATCTTATGAAGAAAAACTTGAGTTGGAAGTTTCTATCCCTAGAAAACTTTATGATGAGTGGGAATCTACTATTAAAATTAAAATTAAAGATCATGAATGCTATACTTTGCGTGATTTGGGTGCTAGTGTTTCCACGATTCCAAAAGCTTTGTGTGATTTGCTAGGTTTCCGTGAATTTGATGATTGTTCTTTGAACTTGCACCTTGTGGATTCCACCATTAAGAAACCTATGGGAAGAATTAATGATGTTCTTATTGTTGCAAATAGGAACTATGTTCTCGTAGATTTTATTGTTCTTGACATAGATTGCAATCCTTCATGTCCTATTATTCTTGGTAGACCTTTCCTTAGAACGATTGGTGCAATTATTGATATGAAGGAAGGAAATATTAGATTCCAATTTCCGTTAAAGAAAGGCATGGAACACTTTCCTAGAAAGAAAATTAAACTACCATATGAATCTATTATGAGAGCCACTTATGGATTGCCTACCAAAGATGGCAATACGTAGATCTATCCTTGCTTTTATGCCTAGCTAGGGGCGTTAAACGATAGCGCTTGTTGGGAGGCAACCCAATTTTATTTTTAGTTTTTTTGCTTTTTGCTTCTGTTTAGGAATAAATCTTTGATCTAGCCTCTGGTTAGATTTTTTTTATGTTTTAATTAGTGTTTGTGCCAAGTTAAACCTATAGGATCTTCTTGGATGATAGTTATTTGATCTTGCTGAAAATTCCAGAAACTTTCTGTTCACGAAAACAATTATTAAAAATCACCAGAACGTGATAAAATATTGATTCCGATTGCAGCACATCAATAAGAAAATTGTCTAGGTCTTCCTATTTTGGTAGATGTTTTGGAGTTCCAGAAGTTTGCGTTAGTTACAGATTACTACAGACTATTCTGTTTTTGACAGATTCTGTTTTTCGTGTGTTGTTTGCTTATTTTGATGAATCTATGGCTAGTAAAATAGTTTATAAACCATAGAGAAGTTGGAATACAGTAGGTTTAACACCAATATAAATAAAGAATGAGTTCATTACAGTACCTTGAAGTGGTGTTTTGTTTTCTTTCGCTAACGGAGCTCACGAGATTTTCTGTTAAGTTTTGTGTTGTGAAGTTTTCAAGTTTTGTGTAAAAGATTTGATGGATTATGGAACAAGGAGTGGCAAGAGCCTAATCTTGGGGATGCCCATGGCACCCCAAGATAATCTAAGGAAACCAAAAAGCCAAATCTTGGGGATGCCCCGGAAGTCATCCCCTCTTTCGTCTATTTCCATCTGTAACTTTACTTGGAGCTATATTTTTATTCACCACATGATATGTATTTTGCTTGGAGCGTCTTGTATGATTTGAGTCTTTGCTTTTTAGTTTACCACAATCATCTTTGCTGTACACACCTTTTGAGAGAGACACACATGATTCAGAATTTGTTAGAATACTCTATGCGCTTCGCTTATATCTTTTGAGCTATATAGTTTTTGCTCTAGTGCTTCACTTATACTTTTAGAGCACGGCGGTGGTTTTGTTTTATAGAAACTATTATTCTCTCATGCTTCACTTATATTATTTTGAGAGTCTTAAACAGCATGGTAATTTGCTTAAATTGGGAAATTAATCCTAATATGCTAAGTATTCAAGACTAGTAAAAACTTTCTTATGAGTGTGCTGAATACTAAGAGAAGTTTGATGCTTGATGATTGTTTTGAGATATGGAGGTAGTGATCTTAAAGTTGTGCTAGTTGAGTAGTTGTGAAATTGAGAAATACTTGTGTTGAAGTTTGCAAGTCCCGTAGCATGCACGTATGGTAAACGTTATGTAACAAACTTGAAACATGAGGTGTTCTTTGATTGTCTTCCTTATGAGTTGCTGTCGGGGACGAGCGATGGTCTTTTCCTACCAATCTATCCCCATAGGAGCATGCGCACAGTGCTTGGTTTTTGATGACTTGTAGATTTTTGCAGTAAGTATGTGAGTTCTTTATGACTAATGTTGAGTCCATGGATTATACGCACTCTTACCCTTCCATCATTGCTAGCCTCTTCGGTACCGTGCATTGCCCTTTCTCACACTGAGAGTTGGTGCAAACTTCGCCGGTGCATCCAAACCCCGTGATATGATACGCTCTGTCACACATAAACCTCCTTATATCTTCCTCAAAACAGCCACCATACCTACCTATTATGGCATTTCCATAGCCATTCCGAGATATATTGTCATGCAACTTTCCACCGTTCTATTTATCATGACACGTTCATCATTGTCACATTGCTTTGCATGATCACGTACTTGACATCGTATTTGTGGCAAAGCCACCATTCATAATTTTTCATACATGTCACTCTTGATTCATTGCCTATCCCGGTATACAGCCGGAGGCATTCATATATAGTCATACTTTGTTCTAGTATCGAGTTGTAATCATTGAGTTGTAAATAAATAGAAGTGTGATGATCATCATTCATAAAGCATTGTCCCAATAAAAAAAGAGAAAGGCCAAATAAAAAAAGGAAGGCCCAAAAAAAGAGAAAATAAAAAGGGACAATGCTACTATCCTTTTTTCCACACTTGTGCTCAAAGTAGCACCATGATTTTCATGATAGAGAGTCTCTTGTTTCATCACTTTCATATACTAGTTGGAATTTTTCATTATAAAACTTGGCTTGTATATTCCAACAATGGGCTTCCTCAAATGCCCTAGGTCTTCGTGAGCAAGCAAGTTGGATGCACGCCCACTTAGTTTCTTTTGTTGAGCTTTCATGCATTTATAGCTCTAGTGCATCTGTTGCATGGCAATCCCTACTCCTTGCATTAACATCAGTCGATGGGAATCTCCATAGCCCGTTAATTAGCCGCGTTGATATGAGACTTTCTCCTTTTTTGTCTTCTCCACATAACCCCCATCATTATATTCTATTCCACCCATAGTGCTATATCCATGGCTCACGCTCATGTATTGCGTGAAGGTTGAAAAAGTTTGAGATTACTAAAGTATGAAACAATTGCTTGGCTTGTCATCGGGGTTGTGCATGATGAGAGCATTCTTGTGTGACCGAAATGGAGCATTACTAAACTATATGATTTTGTAGGGATGAACTTTCTTTGGCCATGTTATTTTGAGAAGACATAATTGCTTAGTTAGTATGCTTGAAGTATTATTGCTTTTATGTCAATATTAAACTTTTATCTTGAATCTTTCGGATCTGAATATTCATACCACAATTAAGAGGGTTACATTAAAAAATTATGCCAAGTAGCATTCCGCATCAAAAATTCTGTTCTTATCATTTACCTACTCGAGGAAAAGTCGGAATTAAGCTTGGGGATGCTTGATATGTCTCCAACGTATCTATAATTTTTTATTGCTTCATGCTATATTATATTCTATTTTGGATGATTAATGGGCTTTGTTATACACATTTATATTATTTTTGGGACTAACCTATTAACCGGAGGCCCAGCCCAAATTGCTGGTTTTGCCTATTTCAGAGTTTCGCAGAAAAAGAATATCAAACGGAGTCCAAACGGGATGAAACCTTCGGGAACGTGGTTTTCAGAACAAACGTGATCCAGAGGACTTGGAGTCTACGTCAAGAAATCAACCAGGAGAGCATGAGGCAGGGGGCGCGCCCTCCACCCTCTTGGGGCCCATGTTGCTCCACCGACGTACTTCTTCCTCCTATATATACCTACGTATCCCCAAAACAACAGAAGCATCCACGAAAACCTAATTCCACCGCTGCAACCTTCTGTACCCATGAGATCCCATCTTGGAGCCTTTTCCAGCGTCCTGCCGGAGGGGGCATTGATCACGGAGGGCTTCTACATCAACACCATAGCCTCTCCGATGATGTGTGAGTAGTTTACCTCAGACCTTCGGGTCCATAGTTATTAGCTAGATGGCTTCTTCTCTCTCTTTGGATCTCAATACAAAGTTCTCCATGATTCTCGTGGAGATCTATTCGATGTAATCTTCTTTTGCGGTCTGTTTGTTGAGACCGATGAATTGTGGGTTTATGATCAAGTTTATCTATGAACAATATTTGAATCTTCTCTGAATTATTTTATGTATGATTGGTTATCTTTGCAAGTCTCTTCGAATTATCAGTTTGGTTTGGCCTACTAGATTGATCTTTCTTGCAATGGGGGAAGTGCTTAGCTTTGGGTTCAATCTTGCGGTGTCCTTTCCCAGTGACAGCAGGGGCAGCAAGGCACGTATTGTATTGTTGCCATCGAGGATAACAAGATGGGGTTTATATCATATTGCATGAGCTTATCCCTCTACATCATGTCATCTTACTTAAAGAATTACTCTGTTCTTTTGAACTTAATACTCTAGATGCATGCTGGATAGCGGTCGATGTGTGGAGTAATAGTAGTAGATGCAGGCAGGAGTCGGTCTACTTGTCACAGACGTGATGCCTATATAAATGATCATACCTAGATATTCTCATAACTATGCTCAATTCTATCAATTGCTCAACAGTAATTTTTTCACCCACCGTAATACTTATGCTCTTGAGAGAAGCCACTAGTGAAACCTATGGCCCTCGGGTCTATTTTCTATCATATTAATCTTCCAACACTTAGCTATTTTTATTGCCTTTTATTTTACTTTGCATCTTTATTATAAAAATACCAAAAATATTATCTTATAGTATCTATCAGATCTCACTCTCGTAAGTGACCGTGAAGGGATTGACAACCCCTTTATTGCGTTGGTTGCGAGGTTTTTATATGTTTCTGTAGGTGCGAGGGACCTGAGCGTGGCCTCCTACTGGATTGATACCTTGGTTCTCAAAAACTGAGGGAAATACTTACGCTACTTTACTGCATCACCCTTTCCTCTTCAAGGGAAAACCAACGTAGTGCTCAAGAGGTAGCAACCTCCATAGTACGGGGAGTCCAGCCACTCCAATACATAATACTTCCCATGTGGAACTACAATGGGGAAGATGACACCTCCCGCTGCAGCAGGAAAGGTCAGGACACCCCTGCGGCCCTAGCCAAAATATTGGCCGAACTGTTCAAGGGTGAGGAAGAGGAGTTCCTGCGCATCACTCACAGAGAAGGATATTCCATGTACAGTCCTCCTAGCTGGGTGAGCCCCCAACTCTTTTGCTCTACTCATTCCACTCCCTGAGCTTTGTTCAATGAAATATTAACCCGTCCATTTATAACAGCACTGGCAAAGACTTCCGAGGGGCTTCACAGCCCCGCCCCGCAGCCCGAGGGCCACAATTGGGACCTTGACCCCGGATTCGTAGAGGATCCGGATATATTTGTGGTGCTTGAGAATGGGACGTTTTACCAAACGAGCTATGACAGCACAGAGGTGGCCATCATCGCCGACTATCCCGGTCTTCTCCCTGCTTCGCAGGTAAGTAATCAGGAGACACTTTGTCCGAGAGGGTTTTTCTCATACTTCCTCACCCACCGCACCATCCTGTGCTCAGAAGGGGAGGCGTTTGGCGCGTCGTGCTGCCCCAGGGGCATCTCCAAAGAGAGCAGCTCCCACGCCGGGCAGGCCTTCGAAGAGGAAGGAAAAGAGAGATACGGTTGGGCCTTCCTTGAAGAGGTATGGGTTCGCAACTATGCTCTTTTTAGTAGTCGCGTCCAACTGTGACTGATATGTTCATTTTGTATCAAGAGAAAGGTTCGACGGACTGTGTCCGGGGACCCGACCAGTCGTACTCCTAATAACCAAGATTCGGTCCCAGCTGAAGAGACGGGGCCTGACATGGGAGTGGTGCCGGACTGTCCTTATGCCGAGGGTTCGGACAATATGTCCGTCACCAATTCGGAAGTGGAGAGTGCCCTGAATCACCGGCGCTGGAGGGCCATTTTACGAGATCCTTGCTTCTCAAAAGAGGCGTTCGGTGCCTTCAGCTCGGCTGATGCATACATCCAAGCTGCTCGAGATGGGCTTAACAGAGCCACCGTGCAGCATTTGAAAGATGTGCAGGTAAGTTTACCTTGTGCGAATTTGATAACCATGTGCGAGTAGCCCCCGAGACTTGAAGCAGTTGGGACAAATGTTTTAAGGATCGTTGCATAACCAGGTTCTTACGGAGAAGAACAACCTGCTAGCCGAAGAGCTGGAGCAGTGCCGGACACAGCTAACTGCCGCTACCATCGAACTGGAAAAGTTCAAGAAGGCGTCCTCTGGTAATATTGTCCTCCATCGAGAAACGAAAAATTATATGCCAGCTGTCTTAAAACTGCTGCTTGTCTCATAACAGGATCATTGGACCAACTGGAAGAGGAGCTCAAACGAGCGAACAAGAGGCGAAGAGACAACATGCCACAGGTGAGCGTGTTCTGACCCGAATCATTGAGGAGAAAAACAAACTCCAGGATTCCAACACCAAACTGAGCAAAGAACTAAAAGATGCGCGAGCCCAGCTAGTCGACTTGGTGAAGGAAAACAAAAAGCTGCGAGGCGGCATGTTTAGTATGTGGCCGAATTTATCTTATGACCATTTGGAGGGGAAATTAGCTGATATAGCTATGATTGCAGGTATGTTGATGGGCCGTCCTGAAGAGGAGGTGTCCGGATCATCAAGTGATCTTCTGCAAGGGTTATCGCATTTGCACGAGCAAGCTCGGCAGGCAATGCGGAGTGTAGCCAAGGCCTTATGGCCATTTGCCTCCCCTCCAGGAAGTATGGAGAAACTTGTAGAGCTGTTCAAGGGAGCGCGGCAGCGTGTCCGACTATGGAAGACATTGGCATGCCGAGAGGGTGCGCGAGAGGCCTGGGCCATGGTAAAAATGCGGTATGCCAAGCTGCATCCGAATCACATGGCCCGAGTCGGACCGCTAGCACTACTGGAATCAGCTATTTTGCCGTCTGCCACGGCGGACGGCAAAGGCACGAACGGCGGACGGCAAAGGCCTTTGCCTTCAGCCGCGGACGGCAACAGGCTCCGACAAAGTAGGCTACGGTAAACAGCTACTTTGCCGTCTGCTTCCTGGCGGCTGACGGCAAAGGCCCTTTGCCGTCCGCCGCGGATGGCAAAGAGGGCGGACGGCAATAATTGTGCCTTCAGTCCGTTAAGTGGCTAACGGCAGGCCTTTGCCGTCCGCCGCAGACGGCAAACTTTCTAGTGCCTTTGCCGTCTGCCATATGATGTCATCTACACGTCACTACATGGCAGGCCTTTGCCGTCCGCCGCTGACGGCAAACTCTTTTACTCTTTTACTCTTTTACTCCTTTTCTTCCTCTTCTTCTTTTTTCTTCTCCTCCTCCTCTTCTTCTTCTTCCTTTCCTTTTTCCTCTTCTTCTTCTCCTCCTCTCCTCTTTTTTCTTCTTCTTCTTCTTCCTCTTCTTCTTTTTTCTTCTCCTCCTCCTCTTCTTCTTCTTCTTCCTTTCCTTTTTCCTCTTCTTCTTCTCCTCCTCTCCTCTTTTTTCTTCTTCTTCTTCCTCTTCTTCTTTTTTCTTCTCCTCCTCCTTATCTTCTTCTTCCTTTCCTTTTTCCTCTTCTTCTTCTCCTCCTCTCCTCTTTTTTCTTCTT